>NW_024070187.1:21935956-22335882 GCF_014754425.2 Oryx dammah
ACAGCTTCCCCTGCCCTTCCCGTCGGTCGGGCCTCGCCGCCGCCGCCTTGGCCGGGGCGGCGGCTCCGGCCTGGGCTGCGCTGGGCTCTCGGGGCCGGGCCGGCGACTGGGCGCGGGCCGAGGGCGGCGGCGGCGGCGAGGCCCGACCGACGGGAAGGGCAGGGGAAGCTGTCAGCGCGTCGCCGGGCCGCTCCGGTGGCGAAACCTCCTCTTCCTGCCCCGGCTCGCTGGTGCACTTCTCTCTCTTTCTCTCTCGCTCACTCTCTCACTTCCTGGCTGGAAATTCCCACTGACGTCGAAAGAGAAGACAGACAGACGGACACACGCGCGCAAGGCGCGGGGGCGGGAGGTGGGGTCGCCGCCGGGGGTGGGGAAAGCCCGCACTCCGGTGGGGCCGTGCGACCCCGGCCCGGCCCCGCCTGCCGGCTCGGCGCGCGCCCCCTGAGCCGCTGCGGGGCGCAGGCCAGGGGCGCGCGCTCGGCGGGCGGGACGCCGGGGTTCCCCGCCGGCGCTCCCGGAGCCCCGAGGGCAGAAGCGGACGGGGACGCCCCCTGCAAGCGCCTGCGGGGCCGAGTCTTCCCGAGAAGCGGGAGGCGCGGAGGCGGCGGCCGTGCGGCTGTCCAGAGTTGAGCGGTCCACAGCCCCTAAGGACAGGCCCCAGCATCTGGAGGGGATGATGGGTCGGCATGGGGCCAAGCATGCTGTGTATAAAAATAAATCTCATCGGTATATTCCGTTTAAGTGCTCTCAGTTACTCTCAAATCTCTTCACAGATTAAACTGGAATGTCTATAACATAACTAACTGATTTCTGTCCAGGAAAGTCTGAACACCTACTGGTTTTGGGTGAGGTCTCAAATATCCTGGTTTTGACAGTTATTCAGAACTTCCAATTACAGGGCCTTTATGATAATCACTGTGGGTGGAATTATAGTGATGATGGTAGATATGGTTTTGGTTCACAGCTCATAAAGAAATACTGATCCAGCAAATGGGAAATTTGTCTCTCTTTTTTTTTTTTCTGGAGAGATCGATGATAGAAGTCACAGAGGGGCCTCCCAGTGATCACCATTCACTAGCTTTTGAGCTTTACGTGCCAGGCACTGTGCTACGTGCGGGCAGGGAATCCCTTGGGGTAGATTAGTTCCCCTCAACTGACAAACAAGAAACTGAGCTGAAATAGTTTAGAGCTAATTATCTCATTACTGAATTCAGTGATAACCGTGTAAATTGAACTTTAAAACATCAGGAATCAGGGAACCACCAGGCCAAGTGTTGCTATGGCGTTAAATTGCCCCAGCAATATTCCCTTGGAGCCCACTCTTTGCCTTCCCTCCTGCCCTCTCAGGTTATAAGAATCTTCTTGGGACTTTCCTGGTGGTCCAGTGGCTAAGACTCCGCCCTCCCAAAGGGGCGGGGAAGAGGGGGAGGAGTGTGGTAAGGGGTAGGGTTTCATTCCTGATCCGGGCGCTAGGTCCCACATACCACAGCTAAAGATTGAAGATCCCATGTGCCTCGACTAAGACCCAGCACAACCAAATTTTTAAAAACTCAACCTTTAAAAAACGAAAAGAGTCTTCTTGATGGAGTGTTTGGCAGAGGAGTAAAGATACATTTGTTTGGGTCTGGAGTGAATCTCTGCGGTGACCTTGGTACCAACCACAACAACTTTTCCTTCAGATCTAACATCACCTTTCTAAAGCACATTCACAGCGCATCAAATCTGTTCCATAAATAGTAAATGTCTTTAAAGATTAATTATTCTTTTCTTTAAAATGTTATACTCATTGTTTCACCAAAGAATTGGTCATAAGAGTATATCCCAGACATGGAGAGACCTGAAAAGGAGAAAATGTGGGAGAGTCAGGGTTTGGACCCAAGGCAACTTGACCTCTGTTTTTAGGAGGCTTAAATGCAGGTGGTGGGAGAGAAGTGACGAATTGTGGAGAGTAGGCTGTAGAAGTCCTGGCATCATAGATCCTTTTCTTTGAGGCAGTAAAGAAGGAATGGAGTATCACTGCTTTACCTCTTTATGGGCAACACAATAGTCTTTTGCTTCTGTACATTAATCATTTGGAATTTACCAACAGTGTAACTGGGCAAAACAAAGACTTCCATGGCACAATATATCTTAAATAAACAAACTACTCAGGCTAGAAAAAGTTGATATTTTATGAGATCCTCTCATAATCTAAGTGAAAGATGATTTGGACTCAGCCTCATATTGTAGCAGTAGAACAAGTGCTTATTATTTGTGGCATTGTTTCCAGCATATTTATGTGATGTTTGGGATGAATAAGACTATCAGATGTGTTTTTTTAAAAAACCAAAATCTCAGGGATTCAGCACCGTAAAACTTTAAAATGTCACTTCTCACTCACAATCTACTGCAGAAGCTCCTGGGTGGTGGCACACAGAGGCAGCTCTCCTCCAGACAGGACTCAACCCTTCAGAATCCTCCCGTCATCTAACTCCTCCATTATTATGGGTTGCTTCCAATTTTTGCCTCAGAGAAGGAAGAGAAGGAGCATAGGAAATATATGTCTTCTTTCAGCTCCCTTTGATTGAAAGTGACACAACGCTTCTGCTCACATTCCATGGCCCCGCTTTAACGCAAGGGACCCAGGAAATAGTTTTGCTGGGTATTTAGGAAAAGGAATTAGGTTGGGTGAGCACTCAATTAATCCTTGCTACACATGTATTAGGGAGGGCTTCCCAGGTGGCTCAGTGGGTAAAGAATCCACCTGCAGTGCCGGAGACACAGGAGACTCGGGTTCAATCCCAGAGTCAGGCAGATCCCCTGGAGGAGACCATGGCAACTCACTCCAATATTCTTGCCTGGAGAATCTTATGAACAGAGGAGCCTGGCAGGCTGCAGTCCATAGGGCTGCAAAGAGTTGAACACAACTCAAATGACTTAGCACACACACTTATTTAACTCAAACAATCATATGAAATAGGTTCCTTTTATCCCTATTTTTACAGTCTAAAAATCAAATAATTTTCCTAAGGTTTCATACCTAGGTAGTAGTAGGGGAATCAGGATTCAAATTCAGTTGATTTGCTGCTGATATCCATGCTCTTAATCGCTGCACTAAACTATCCAATGTAATGAGAAGGAGAAGGATTTAAGACATTTTAGAAGATAGGGTCCATAGGAGGTGCTTACAGATAATACATGCAGGTCAAGTGGGAGAAAACCTGAGATCGCTCTGAGTTTTCTAGTCTGAGTAATTAGAATGGTAACATCATAACTGAGAAAGAATCTGTGGAAACATGATGAGTTCAGTTTTCGTCATGTTAATCATAATAGGCTCTATGAGACCATGTGGCAGTGACTAATATTCAATTGGAAATTCAAGCCCGATGCTCTGAGAGACACAGGATTGGTGATCTAAAACTAGAGATAACTACAAAGATGTGGTGGTGGTTGTCATGAGTGTGTTTCTAAAACATTAGTGACCAAACAGAGCTGGAAGAGAAGAGAACCAAGAACAGAAATTTGATGAGCAACTATTTCTGGAGTTGGTGTGTGTGGGTATGTGTGTGTGTATAGCAAGAGAGAGGAGAGAAAGACAGAGACACTTAAAGACTCCTCAGGTGCCACTGAAGGTAGGAAGAAGGCTTGGAAAACCAGAGAAGAGAGAGTTTCAAGGGTCAGAGAGTGTTCAACAGTGTAAGATACTGCAGACAGTTCCTAAAAGGTCAGAATAAGAGGAAACTGTTTACTGGGAAATTATGAAATTCCAAGCATGGCTTCAGGGAATGCTTATTCAGCTAAGGAAAGAAACCACCTTGTACTTTGTTTGGAAGAAAAGGAGACCTCATTATAATGTTTTCAAAATGGCACTGATACCCGTGGCTGCCGTCTAGGTTACTTTAAAGTTTCAATATAATCATGAGAGCCAGGAACCAGGTTATAGGGGCTGACAAGGGAGTGGAAAATGGAGACAGGAAAATACTAAATGCAGAAGAATTTGGAGTGAGAAGAAAGAAAAGAGGAAAGAGAAGCTAGTGTCATTTTTCATGTATGTGGCTAATATTTATGGAGTGCCAGGGTTAAAGGAAGTTTGGAAGGGTTGATAAATAGTTTAATGAGTTATGGAGTTAGTAATAAAGAAAAAAAAGAGTACGAAGGAACAAGGAGCTAGAAGAATAGGGAAGTGGGAAGTGTGGAGGTCATTGTCTAGGTGAAGGAATTTCTGGGGACAGGTCTTCCTGTGAGGAGGAAGCCTGAGAAGAAGAGAAACTCTCAGGAAGGGGAGATTAGGCTCTAACTGTCCGTCGAAATGCACAGTCAAAAATAACTATTACAGACTGTGGTTTCAGTTAGGGCTGCCATATAATATGTTCCTTAAACAATAGAAATTAGTTTTTCTCCTGATTCTGGAGGCTACAAATCCAAGAGTAAGGTACCAGCTGGGTTGATTCTTTCTAAGGCCTCTCTCCTTGGTTTAGAGAGAACTTTTTTTCACCGTGTCTACGCACGGGTCCCTTAGTATGTCTGTGTTCTAATCTCTCCTTATTGTAAGAACACCAGTCATATTGGATCAGGGCCCACTCATTTAAACTTAGTTGGCTCTTTAAAGACTTTCCCAAACACAGTCACATTCTGAGCTACTGGAGGTTAAGACATCAACATACAAATTATGGGGATGGGCAGGAGACACAATTCAACCCAAAACAGAAATATCTTCTACTGACCTTCATGAGGACACAGAACTAGAGGAAACAAATCATCCCTGTTTGCCCAGTACCATCTTGGTTTTAGCACAGAAAGCACTTTGTTCAGGAACCCCTCAGTCTCCAGTAAACCAGGGTGATTGGTCAGGACACCTGGAAGCCAACAAAATTGGTTTGAATAAAATCAGATTGGCTGATTTGAGACTGCTGCCAATTACTTGTTTATATGGAAGGGGTTTCTGTCTTCTGGAAGGTTCTACATCTGGCTGTCAGCTACTCATAAGTAATGATCTGATGCCTATATGTATATACACACACACACATATATATCTTTAATAGGATAAATATGCCTTTGAATACATATATCTCCTGACAAGTTTTTATAAAAGAATCTGAAAGATATTGTCATAATAATACCCATTATAATAGATCAACATTCATCACTTTGGCAGCAATACTTAAAACAACAACAGTGTCAGGACTTGTTGAATTACAGATTCAAACAATGCTGCTTCTCTGTTGACAATTTCACAATTATTTTTAAGTTTTAGATTCAGTATGCTTTAGAATTACATTCTTTTCATTAAAGAAATTGTTATAGCAGCACTTACATAATCTTAACATCTAAATTTTTCTGACTGTGTGTTCCCACATGGTCATAGGTAGATGTCATTAGAACTGCTAAAGTAGGGGAACCTTGAAGAGAGGTTGGAGTGAGACTGTGAGCAGCTAACCCTGGTGGTCCTGAAGTTATAGGGCAGTGAGGCCCCCAGTTCTTGAGTAGAAAGGGGCAGCCCTAGGCTGTGTGGGGCCAAGTCCTACCCACTTTCTCAGTGGAATCTTTTCTGAACCCCAAAGTTGCCTAAGATACTCCTCTTATTTGCTTCTCTAGTTCCTGGGTCATTGCATTTAGTTCATTGTATTGAATTGTATGATATCAAGTAAATGGTTTTTGAGTCAGTGTTTAATTTTAAATTTTAAAAAATGTGAAAATTTCAAAATTTGTCATAAAATGCCAAGTATATAAAAGGAAAATCAATGTTAATAAATATAACTAGTTGAACTTATTCTATATAGCAATTTGTATGGACAGAAAACAGATGGCACCATCAACAAGTTATTAACAAGACTTTGCTGAAGGAATTACTTTCAGGGGTGGGAGCAGAGTTAAGGGAAACAAACAAAGAATGGCATCCCAGGGCTAACAAGAAGAGGGAGTCTTTACCACTTTTGGGCCTGAAGGGGCATGGAGGGAGAGCAGTGCCTGGAACCAAAGAAAAGCTTGTAGCTACAGGAGAAGTTTTAGAAAAGGGCAGGGCACTTCACTAGAGAAATTAGCTAGACAGGTCCCCCCATGGCCAGGAGAATACATTACCCCACCTCTCTCTCCACCATTTAGGCCTCCAGTGTTTCCCATTAAAAGGAGCCCACTGGAAGCCAGAATCACAAAGTAGGATAGCAAGAAGTAGAGAGCGGAACTGGAGAGCAAGTGCAGAGTGACAAAATGCAAATCCAAAATAACTACTATTTTAAAAGAATTTAGGGACGTCCCTCATGGTCCAATGGTTGAGACTACACGCCTCCAGTACAGGGGGGCCAGATTTGAGCCCTGGTCAGGGAACTGCATCCCACATACACCCAACTGGGAGTTCCCAGGCTGCACCTAGGAGTTCACCTGCTGCAACTGAAAGATCTCACACGCAGCAAAGGCCCCGAGTACTGCAACTAGGACCCCGTACAGCCAAATAAGCAAATAAATAAATATTTTTTAAATAAAAAAATGTAACTGGTCAGTTTCTAAAGGTGCATGTAGGTGCCTTCTGTAGCTAATCCATCCTGACAGGGACAAAGAGAGGCTGTGGGGTATAGCATGCTGCATTGCCTGTTTATAGGATGGAAATGCTGTAAAGAACACATTACCATCCTTGTCATAGAGTGTGACCTTAGGCACTCAGCAATCTAGTTCTTTTTTAAAGCTTGTTAGAAGGAAATTATAAACAGGGAAGAGCGTCTACTCTATAGCACATGGGTGCTGTTTACTCCATTTTAAATTCTGTTCTTTCATCAAACTGGATCAGCAGAAGGCCTCCTGAATACCAGATTACATTAGTCCATAGAAGAACAATTTTTGGTGATTTGAACCTAAATTGTCTCTAAAGCTTTTTATCTACCTGGTTAGATCAAGTCTTATCTCAGTTGAAAATCTTCCAGTGGCTTCTTGGGTGACTCAGCACAAATAGCAGAGTCCTTACAGAGATCATCCCCTACAACTCTGCTGGTTACTCTCGCTGGTCCAGCAAAGGCTGTCTGCTTGCTCCTTGAACACCTCAAGCAGACTCCCCTACTGCCCCAGAGCTTATGCAAATACTCTTTTCCATGCTTGGAACAGCCTTGGATATCCACATGGTTCACTCCCCTCACTTCCTTCAAGCCTCTGCTCAAATGTCACCTTACAAAATAGCAACACTGATTCTTCAACTTCTGGAATGGAGATACAGTTCTATCTAAGTACCACTGCCAATTTGAGTCACTCTTTTTCTCATTTGGCCATACTCAAGTAGCAAATCATATAATTCAGAATTACCTTTATTACCATTTGATGGTCAATATTTGTATTTTGCAGAGAAGGCGATGGCACCCCACTCCAGTACTCTTGCCTGGAAAATCCCATGGACAGAGGAGCCTGGTGGGCTGCAGTCCATGGGGTCGCTAAGAGTCAGACACGACTGAGCGACTTGACTTTCACTTTTCACTTTCATGCATTGGAGAAGGAAATGGCAACCCACTCCAGTGTTCTTGCCTGGAGAATCCCAGGGACAGGGGAGCCTGGTGGGCTGCCATCTATGGGATTGCACAGACTTGGACATGACTGAAGCGACTTAGCAGCATTTGTATTTTGTCATTGTCTTAAGAGACTATTTCACTGCATATGTAATTTGGATTAGGAGTCACTTTCTCTTTAAAGATTTTCTTCCGCTTTTATTTCATTCTTGCTTTTTCAGAAGTCAGCTTGGATCAGTCTAATTGCTGCTTTCCTGATTTCTTTGTTTTTTCCATTTTCCTTGTGACAGATGTAGATGTGGTCTACTTTTATACACCTCACTTGGATTTTGTTTGTTTTTGTTTTTTAAATAGGACTTCCTGGATCTCAGGATTTAATATCTGAGTAAATATTTATATCTTTCAATAATTCTAGAAAATTCTGACCCCATTATCTTTTGCAACATTGGCTCTCCTCCATTTTCTCTAGTCTCTTCTTTTGGAAAATTTAATTAAGCATGTGTTAGATTTTATTATTCTAACTTCTGTAACTCAGTATCTCTTTATCTTTGAATTGAATTCTGGGTAATTTCTTTAAATTTATCTTCAAGTTCACAAATTCTCTGTTCAATTATATCTCCTATGATATTAAATACATCAACTGAGTTTTAAATAAGAAATTATATTTCTTGAAACTTTATTTTAATAAATTATTTGAAGGCTGAATTGCAGCTGAGTACTCCAAAGAGTTATTTGTTTCTATTACCTTGGTAACACTTAAAATTCCCTACTGAAGTATTCTTGACCACCAACTACCTACAGTGTGAGTGGTTATTAATTCTCAGGAGAGAATTCTTCTGTTTTTATACAGTGACAATGACTAGACAGGCAATTCTTCAGCTGTTCCCTCATGCTTTCAGTTTAAGAAATGTATGAGTTTCTGACTTTCACAAAACTTCAGCAATGCATTGATTTTTAAAATATGTTAGCCAGCATATCACTGTTATTTCCATCGCTTATTTCATTTTGGTTACTTCAATCAGGAACAGCAACATGTAGCTATTATACATTTTAAAGTGATTTTCTGTTCTACTTATGGCATCTCTCATGTATTTCACTGTTAATCTTTTAACCTTTAATTATATCTTCAATAATTTATTACTTAAAAAAATTTCAGCTGACTCTTTCAACAGTTCTATTTCAACGAAACACCTGTTTGAAGCATTATCTTGTTTTTTCTTCTCTGGCTTGCTACTAGGGCAAGATCTTATTTTCCATTTCCTGCCCAGTCCTCAGGCTCTGCATGAACTGACCTATTTGACGGGTCAAATGATTAGGGTCTTTTGTACAGTGGCAGACTGACAAAGGGAAAATCTTCCGCTCTTGTGGGCTGGTGGTGAACCCACTGTCCATCTGTTAACATCTGGCTGAAGCTTTGGAAAGAAGTCTCTCTTCTCCCAGATCTCCCTGGGTAAAAGCCAGGACTCTTTCCTAGCCTCAGGGGCTAGGAGCAACTCATCTCATGGGTGTAGCTCTCCTCCACATAATTTGTCATCAGCTGGGTTAATTTTACCTTCACAAAAGCAAACAAACATGTAAGTATATGTAGCTGTTTCCTAGAGGGACTCATCGGTTTCACACTACAGTCTTTCATTGGGAACCATGAAACTGGGAACTTGTCTTTATGCATGCCGTAGAGATAATCACGATGGTGTGACCACTCACCTAGAGCCAGACATCCTGGAATGTGAAGTCAAGTGGCCCTTAGAAGCATCACTGTGAACAAAGCCAGTGGAGGTGATGGAATTCCAGTTGAGCTATTTCAAATCCTGAAAGATGATGCTGTGAAAGTGCTGCACTCAATATGCCAGCAAATTTGGAAAACTCAGCAGTGGCCACACGTCTGGAAAAGGTCAGTTTCCATTCCAATTCCAAAGAAAGGCAATGCCAAAGAATGCTCAAACAACTGCACAATTGCACTCATCTCACACGCTAGTAAAGTAATGCTCAAAATTCTCCAAGCCAGGCTTCAGCAATACATGAACCGTGAACTTCCTGATGTTCAAGCTGGTTTTAGAAAAGGCAGAGGAACCAGAGATCAAATTGCCAACATCCGCTGAATCATGGAAAAAGCAAGAGAGTTCCAGAAAAACATCTATTTCTGCTTTATTGACTATACCAAAGCCTCTGACTGTGTGGATCACAATAAACTGTGTAAAATTCTGAAAGAGATGGGAATACCAGACCACCTGACCTGCCTCTTGAGAAACCTATATGCAGGTCAGGAAGCAACAGTTAGAACTGGACATGGAACAACAGACTGGTTCCAAATAGGAAAAGGAGTACGTCAAGGCTGTCTATTGTCACCCTGCTTATTTAACTTCTATGCAGAGCACATCATGAGAAACGCTGGGCTGGAAGAAGCACAAGCTGGAATCAACATTGCCGGGAGAAATATCAATCACCTCAGATATGCAGATGACACCACCCTTATGGCAGAAAGTGAAGACGAGCTAAAAAGCCTCTTGATGAAAGTGAAAGAGGAGAGTGAAAAAGTTGGCTTAAAGCTCAACATTCAGAAAACGAAGCTTATGGCATCTGGTCCTATCACTTCATGGGAAATAGATGGGGAAACAGTGGAAACAGTGTCAGATTTTATTCTGGGGGGCTCCAAACTCATTGCAGATAGTAACTGCAGCCATGAAATTAAAAGATGCTTACTCCTTGGAAGAAAAGTTATGACCAACCTAGATAGCATGTTGAAAAGCAGAGACATTACTTTGCCAACAAAGGTCTGTCTAGTCAAGGCTATGGTTTTTCCAGTGGTCATGTATGGATGTGAGAGATAGACTGTGAAGAAAGCTGAGCACCGAAGAATTGATGCTTTTGAACTGTGGTGTTGGAGAAGACTCTTGAGAGTCCCTTGGACTGCAAGGAGATCCAACCAGTCCATTCTAGAGGAGATCAGCCCTAGGTTTTCTTTGGAAGGAATGATGCTAAAGCTGAAACTCTAGTACTTTGGCCACCTCATGCAAAGAGTTGACTCATTGGAAAAGAGTCTGATGCTGGGAGGGATTGGGGGCAGGAGGAGAAGGGGACGACAGAGGATGAGATGGCTGGATGGTATCACTGACTCGATGGACGCGAGTCTGAGTGAACTCCGGGAGTTGGTGATGGACGGGGAGGCATGGTGTGCTGCGATTCACGGGGTCCCAAAGAGTCAGACACGACTGAGCGACTGAACTGAACTGAAAGAGGAGCCTGGTGAGCTACAGTCCATAGGGCTGAAAAAGAGTTGGACACGACTTGGTTATGATTAAACAAAGCAACAACAACAAACAGGTGAAAGAGAGTGTCTTTCCTTTCTGAGACCCTGGAGCCTATGACCTCAAGGACCCTATTCAGGTGTTCCCACTTACCTGCTCCAATTTTTTCTTAGGAGAAGTAGTTGAGAGAGGGGGTTGAGAGGTGAAATTTGGGGACTTGGGCTCAGCTGCCAGTCTTTCTCACAATGCATTTGAATCACATGTCTCCTGTTAGTGACAAGGAGGACTTATCTCACCTGAAAAATGTGAACTAAGAGCACCAGAGAAGCAGTTTGCTAAGGGAAAATTGGAGTGCTGTTGTCAAAAGGAGGAAAAAGTTATGATGGGAGAGTATAAACACCTGATATCTCCTATATTGTAGGGCCTATATACCTTATACACAGTAGATACACATATATTGAGGATTATTAAAATATACAGGTAATTTAATTAAATACCAAGAATAGAATTCCATCTGATTGCATTGTTATTAATTGCTAATATGGTTCTCAAATGAGAATATGCTTATCCTGGTTAGGATGTTTTTCATTGCAAGATATAGAATCCTGACTAAAACTAATTTACCAATTATGGAATATTGTTAGGTCATGCAGTTGAAAATCCTTAGATAAGGAGGACTTCAGATTTAATGCAATCATGATTTTTCCTCCGTTCCTCTCAGAAGCATTTGTTTCTGCTTTTCTGTCTCTGGGTTAGCAGTTTCCTCATGCTGACTTTCTTCTTGGTCAAATGATGGCTTCCAGCTATAACATCGACAACATACTTTTTTTTTCACATTGAGCCATTGAGGTGGGGGTGGGGAGGGGGAGGGAGAAAGAGAAACATCTTATAGCTCCTTAAGATCAAATAATTTTCTCAGAAGCTTTCAGCAAGTTTTTCTTTAATTCTCATTGTCCAGAGTTAGGTAATGCAAGTATTTCTTTTTTAATGGCTTTACTGAGTTATAATTGTTAGGCAGTAAAATCACACATGGGCTTTCCTGATGGCTTAACCCATAAAGAATCTGCCTGCAATGCAGGAGACACAGGAGATGCAGGTTCTGTCCCTGGGTCAGGAAGATCTCCTGGAGAAGGAAATGGCAACCTGCTCCAGTGTTCTTGCCTGGAAAACCCCATAGACAGAGGAGCCTGGCGGGCTACAGTCCAAAGAGTTGCAAAGCATTAGACACAACTAACTACACAGGCACCTAAACCGCATATATTTAAAGTATACAATTTGATAAATTTTGACATATGTATACACTATACAGTCATCACCACAATCAAGTAGTGATGATTTATCCATGATTTATCCATGTTTCAGATTTATCCATGTTGTTGTGTTTATTAGTAGTTAATTTCTCTTTATAGTTGAGTAGGATTCTGTTGTATGGATATACCATAACTTATTTATTCACTCCTCTGTTGATGGATATTTGGGTTGCTTCCAGTTTGGGGCTATACAAATGAAGTTGCTAAAACATTGTATATAACTATGTGTGTAGATATATACACATAGTTTTTGTTTTCATGTGTAAATACCCAGGAATGAAATGGCTAGAGCATATGTTTGGCATATGTATAAAGTTTTAAGAAGCTGCAAACTGTTCTCCAAAAAAAGTTATATTATTTTAAATTCCCATCAGCAGCTTATGAGAATTCTAGTTCAATGATACTCTTGCAACATTTGGTATAAACTTGGTCTTTTTAGTTTTAACTATTCTAAATGTTATGTGTGGTACTATCTCATTAAAATTTAAATGCATTACTCTAATGTCTAATTATAAAATGTATCTTATCATATGCTTATTTTTCATTTGATGTAATGAATGTTCAAATAGTCTGTCCATTTTTACTGTGTTGCTTTTTATTATTGAATTATGAATTTGTTTTATATTCCAGATAAAAGTCTATTATCAGATACATGTTTTATTTCTTTCTAGACTTAGAAGCTTATTGTTTCATCTGTTGAACAGCAGAAGTTTATAATTGTGTTGAAGTCTTATTCATTTATTCATTTACTAATTGTGGCTTTAGTGTTATGTCAAAGAACTCTCTGATTAATTCAGACTTAGACTTTCATTTGTTTCCTTCCAGAACTTTAGTAGTGTGAAGCCTTAATTTTAGATCTGTTATTTAAGTTTCACATATAGTCCTTTTAAAGAATATATGGCTACCCAATTTTTCCAGGGTCATTCACTGAAAAGATTACTTCCTCCACTGAACTGCCTTTACAACTTCTGATGTTTGCTATAGGTTTTCCAGATGTCCTCTAATACATCTTAAGAAAGTTCCTTTCTATTCTAACTTTGCTGAGCATATTTTTATAGCATGAATAAATATTGGGTTTTATCAAATGCTTTTTCTGAATCAATGGAGATGGTGATTTTTTCTTTTTTAGTTTAGTAATGTATTGAAATACATTGATTGATTTTGGAATGTTAAATGAACCTACATTCGAATTTCAGTTATTTTATATCATCTTGTTTATATATACTGAATTCAACTTGCTAAAATTTTATATAGAATATTTGCATCTATGCTCATTAGCAATATCGATATATAGTTTTTTTTCTTTCTTGTAGTGTCTTCTTGTCTGGTTCTTGCTCAGGACAGTGACACCAGTTTAGAATGAGTTGAAAAACATTCCCTTCTCTTTTTTGTGTGTATTTGTGTAGAATTGGTACTTCTTTTAATGCTTAATAAACTTTATCAGTCAAGACTTCTGGACCTAGAATTCTCATTTAGGAAGACTTTAAACTACATATCCAATTTCTTTAATTGATGGAGAATTCTTCAGGTTATTGATTACACTTTGATACTTAGTGTCTTGCAAAGAATCTGCCATTTCACCTAAGTTCTTAAATTTATAATCATAAAGTTGTTCATAATACTTCCTTATTATCTTTCTTTATAAAATTTGACTTCCTGTTTTGAGAAAACTGAAGATTCACATGGAGTTGTAAAAAAAGAATATACAGAGATCTTATGTACTTATGAAACCAGCTTCTCCCAATGGTAATGTTTTGCAAAACTATAGTACAATCTTACAAAATTATAGTAATTATACAGTCAAGATATAGAACATTTCCATCATATGGATCCCTCATATCCCTCTTTAGTAGCCATATTCACTTCTCTCCTTCCTCCATATCTTCTTAACCCCTGCTGCTGCTGCTGAGTCGCTTCAGTGGTGTCCGACCCTGAGCGATCCCATGGACGGCAGCCCACCAGGCTCCACTGTCCCTGGGAACTACTAATTTGTTCTCCATTTCTATAATGTCCTTACATCAAGGACATTATCTAAATGAAATCCTACAGTATGTAACCTTTTGTAATTACTTTTTTCCACTCAGCCTAATTTCCTGGAGAACTAGACAGCTGGTTATGTGTATCAGTCGTTCATTTCTTTCTTTTGCTGAGTAGTAGTCTATGGTGTGGATGTTCCAGCTCGTTTACTCGTCGCTTCTGCTTTTTTGGTTGTTGCAAATAAAACTTCTAGAAACATTCTTGTATAAGTATTTGTGTGAGAGTAAATTTTCATTTCTCTGGGATAAATGCCCACAAATATAATTACTGGGTCATCTGGTAGTTGCGTATTTGACTTTTTAAGAAACTGCTGAACTGCTTTCCAGAGGGACTGTACATTTTACGTTCTACTCAGTAATACCTGAGTGATCCGGTTTCTTCACTCCCTCACCAGCATTTGATGTCACAATTTTTTATTTTAGCCATTTTCATAGGTGTGTTACAATATTTCATTGTGGTTTCAGTTTATACAAATTTTTAAGGGCTAATGAAATTGAATGTATTTTCAAATTATACCTACTTACCATCTGTCTACCCTCTTTGGTTGAGTTCCTGTTCATGTTTTTGTCTATTTTCTAGCTGGATTGTTTGTTTACTTAGAGATTTGAGAGTTCTTTATATATTCTAGTCAGTCATCTTTTGTTGCCTGTGTGTTCTGCAAATATATTTTTCCAGGCATTCTTAAGTGAGTCTTTTACTGAACAAAAGGGTTTAATTTTAGTGAAGTCGAATGTATTATTTTTTCCTTTCATAGATTGTGCTCTTGGTGTCAAGTCTAAGACCTCATTGCTTATTCTTGGATCCCCAAAGATTTTCACCTATGTTTAAAAAAAGTTTATAGTTTACATTTTACACTTAAGTCTGTGATCCATATTGGGTTAATTTTTAACTTAAGACAAGGTTCATTTTGTGCTTATACATGTCAAATTGTTCCAGCACCATTTATTGAAAAGACTGTCTATCCTCTATTGAATTGCTTGCACACCTTTGTCAAAAATTAGCTGGACGTATTTCTGTGAATTTATTTCTGGGTTCTCTGTTCCATTGACTTGTGTGCTTACACTACTGCCAATAATTCATCATCTTAGTTACTTTAGTTATAAAATACCTTGAAATTGTGTACACTGGTTCTTCCCACTTTATTCTTCTTTTTCAAAATTACTTTCGCTATTCTAATTCTTTTATCTTTCCACATATGTTTTTTTACTTTTATTTTGTTATTTTGAAAAGGACAATATTTTGTCCTTTTATTTTTGCTATTTCAGTTCCTTGTCTTTTCATTATATTGTAGGATAATTTTTGCTTACATTTTGATAGGAATTACTTTAAACCTGTATATTAATTTGGGGTTAATTGACATACAATTGAATTCCAATCCATGAACATAATATATCTTTCTACTTATAGCTTTTTGATTTGTTTCACCAGCATTTTAGTTTCAGGACTACATGCCCTGTACGTATTTTTTTAGATTAACACCTAAGTGTTTCACTTTTTTGAGTGATTTAGAAGGTATTATATTTTTAATTTCAATGTCCATGTGTTCATTGCTAGTATTTATAAATACAGTTGGCTTTTAAAAGTATGTCTTGTATCCTGCAGCTTTACTAATTCCATTTGTTAGTGCTAGGAGTTTTTTGTAGATTCATTTGAATTCTCTATGTAAACAATCCTGTCACCTGCAAATGGGGACAATTTTATTTCTTCCTTTTGGCCTGCGTTTTATTTGTTTTCGAACTATTGCACCTGCTAGATCTTGAAGCACTGTGTTGAATAAAAGTGCTGAGAGTGGGATCTTTGCCTTGCTCCTGATTTTAGGAGGAAGGCATTTAATCTTTCACCAAGTATCAAGGTAGTTGCAGGTTTCCTATTGACACTCTTGATCACTAACTGATTAACACTCAGTGATGAACACTAACTTATCACTCTCTTGATTGACACTGTGAGGAACTTCTCTGTATTCCTATTTTTTTCAGAGAGTTTTTAAAAAGCCATTAATGGGTGTTGGGTTTTTCCAAGTGCTTTTTAAAATTTTATGTATTTGTTTAATTTCCTTTTGGCAGGGCTGGGTCTTCATTGCTACACAGGCTTTTCTCTGGTTGCTGTGAGCAGACTCTCCTCTCTTGGCAAGGCTCTGCCTTCTCATTGTGGCGGCTTCCCCTGTTGCAGAGCATGGGTTCAAAGCACTGGTGCGTGGTTTTCAGTACTTGCAGCATGTGAGCTCAGTAGTGCCTCGAAGGTCCTAGAGCACTGGCTCTGTCTTTGGAGCGCATAGGCTTAGCTGCTGTACAGCATGTGGCATCTTCCTGGATCAGGGGTCAAACCCGTATCTCCTGCACCGGCTGGCGGGTTCTTTACTGAGCCACCAGGGAAGCCCCTCCCAATGAGTTTGCTGCACCAGTTGATATTCATGTGATTTTTCTTCTTTAGTTTTATATTGTGGATTACATTGATTGATTTTTAAATATTGAAGAAGACTTGGATCCCAGGCATAAATCCCATTTTGTGATGGTATATAACTCTCTTTAGATATTGCTGAATCTTTTTGGTAAAATTTTCTTCTCTACATTCATTCATTCAAAAAGGGAAAAAGAGTTTTCCCTTTTTGTACTGTTTTTGCCTGTTTGTTTTTTTTTTTTGTACCAGGGTAATACTAGATTCTTAAAATAGATTACAAAGTATTCCTCTTCTATTTTCTGGGGGTGGGGGGGGAATATATGTGTAACATTGATGTTAGTTCTTCTTTCAACTCTCCAGAGAAATTCTTTGGGATTAGAGATTTCTCTTTTGAAAGTTTTTCATTAATAATTATACAGATATTCAAACTATCTATTTTCATGGTAGGTGAATTGTGGTAATTTGCATTTTTCAAGGAGTTGATCTATTTCATCAAGTTGTCAAATTTATGTATGTAGAGTTGTGTCCTTATCCCCTTTTGATGTCTTCAGAGTCTGTAATGATATCCCAGTTTTATTTTTGATACTTTTATTTGACTCCTTTGGATTACAGTTTGCCGTGGGTAAAATAAGAGGTTTTAACTAGTCAAGATTCCTTAATCTCTGAAGATCTACTACACTGTAAGCAACTGTAACTCAGAACAACATATGTTTGTACTCATTTTAAGTGGAATATTTATTTCCAATCCCCCGCCCCTGCCTTACAAAGCACTAATGGAATATTTGAAGATGGAATTCAAAGTTTTACAACAATACTTCAGAGGTTCTTTAGAGTTAAGATTTTAAAAACTAATAATAAAGAAGTAGTAAGGAGTTTAAAAACTGCTTTTAAAAAAATCAGCTGTTTTAAAGAATAATCTATTTTACAGTTTTGCTGAGATGACTCAATAACTTATTCCCAATAACTCTAAATCCAGGCTTTAATTGAATGTATGGAAATAGTAAGCTGTACTCTCTCAAACAATTAGCATCTTTTTATCAACAAGCTTAAATCCTGCTGAAGGAAGGAAGCGAATACAGGAAATAACTCATTTAATGACGTGATATGTTAGAAAAGTACTATCTCTACCATCAGAACCAGTATCACAGACTTGTCAAACATTTCTCTATGCAGCCATTACTGCCAGATCAAAAATTTTGTGTTGATTTACCTTAATTGGTTGTACCATCAATTGATTTCTCATTTTTTCCCTCATATATATCTTACTAGTGAGCTTTGTTCGCAATTTGTGTGGGCCATTTGTAAAATTTTATACTATTTATACTAAAATTTACATTCAGGAAAAAGTCCAGTTTTTGTAGTGGTGGCTGTGTTCGTATAACCATAGGATCCTCTGCTAGATGAGGCATTGTGAACTAAAGAAAGAGGATGGAGCTTGGAGTCAAAGCCATCTGACTATGAAACTTTGTGTTACAAGATGTTAACAGTGAGCTTTGGGCAAGTTACTTATACTCACTGAACTTCAATTTCTTTATGAAAAGTGAGATTAGTGGTAATTATGGTGTCATGAGAAGTAGATATCTAAAGTGCCCACCATTGTGCCTGCCTGATAATAACACTCAATAAGCAGTAGGTATTAATATTGCTCTTCAACAAAAACAACAATAATAATAAGAAGAAATACAGTAAATTATTTTTTCAGGAATGCCTTAAATATTGAACTAGAGTTTTAAATTTAAATGACATCTGACTAGCAGGTCCTGTTTCAGTAATTCTCTCAATTCCTCACAGAAACATTTAAGAAGAGATAGCAGAAAGGATGAAAACTCATAATAATGAAAACTAAAACTGACAGCTTTTTAAAGGTTATTCAAAGAGACAATGACTTAGTCATGCTCAGAATTCATGGTCAAGTAGGTGATCTTGTTTTGTCTTTTTTTTTATTCTTTTTCTTTCTTGAGATGGAATAAACCTACTGTCTTGAAAGTACCATCTGCTCCACTCTCAAAAGAAAAAAAGAAAATTAGGTTCTGTATCAATGGATAAAAGTTGGAAAAGACTGCTCCTCTATAACCCAGGTGCTGTTTTTGAGGCATTCAGAGCATTGTTCCTATCGTGATCCCAACCTCCTTCCTGTCCCATTGGTACCTGTCTTTATACATCCAGTTTGAAACTGCAACCTTTACATGTCCATTTAGAAACAATGAGACAGGATATGTGGAGTTCTGGTGATTGTTACAGGCAGAGGAGCAGTGAGAATAATACTGGTTTATTGTACACAGAGAAATGTAGTCCTGAAAGGAAATGAGTGTAGTTAGGGTAGATATTGGGAGAGCAGTGAGCTGTGGATTGTGTGTGTTCTCTGGGATTAGAGGGTCAGTGAAATTGGTACTCTGAAGGACCTGACTTAGACCCATAAAATAAGAAAATAAAAACAGTATATTTGCATATCAAGCAGCTTCCCAGAAACAGTCCCAAGAAGGGAATTTGATTAACCCCAAAGGAGAAACTTAGGTAGGATTATCAACGAGTAGGACTCTGACAATTGGCATTTATAATGACTAGTGAAAACTACATTTCCTCTTTCAATGGAATTAGAGAGGGAAAAGAAAAAAAATTGTGTGTTTTTTAAAAAAAGGATTTATTTATCTATGTTATTTTTGGTGGCACTGGGTCTTTGTTGCTGGCCTACGGGCTTTTTCGAGTTGCAATGAGCAAGGGCTACTCTTCCTCGAGGAGCACGGGCTCACAAGCTGTGATGCAGCATGTGGTATCTGCCCAGCCCAGGGATAAAACCTATGTCCCCTGCACTGGCAGGCAGATTAACCACTAGACCACTAGTAAGGCCCCTAATATGTGCTTTTAAGAAAATAAAGACAAGAAGAAGCCATTTGTTTTTCTCCTGAAGATACAGAAGGGTTGAATATTTTCAAAATGATTGACTACCAGAACCAGGAGAAAGTTTGGAAAATTTTTTGATAGAATCATTAAAATGCCAAGAAAGTTAGTTTCTATGAAATAGCAACATAAAACTGAAAAAGAGAATGCAAATTAGCCTAAAGAGATAGAGGGACCAAATGTGTTAGAGAAACATTCTAGGGGTGGGTGGAAGCTAATAACATATGTTGTATTCCCCATGAAATACAGATACATTGGATATCATGATGTATCTGTATATCATGTATACATACAATGTATCTGTATATCATGGGGAATTGGTTCATGCGACTATGAAGGCTGAGAAGTCCCAAGACTTGCAGTCAGAGCTGGAGACCTAGGAAAGCCAATGGCATGGTTCCTGCCTGAGTGTGAAGGCCTGAGAAGCAGGAATGCTGATGGTGTGAGTCATAGTCCCTGTCTGAGTCCTAAGGCAGGAGAAGACTGATGTCCCATTTTGAAGACAGTCAGGTAGAGAGCGAAGTTTCCCTTAACCGTTTTGCTTTGCTCAGGTCTTTAGTGCATTGGTTGAGGCTTATCTGCATTGGTGACAATACCCTGCTTTACTCAGTCTACTGATTCAGATATTAATTTTATCTAGAGCGCCCTCACAGACCCGCCTAGAATAATTTAACCAAATATGTGGGCACCCTGTTATCCAGTCAAGTTGACACATAAACGAAACCATCATACTAAGTTTAAATAACTGTTATATGTTTGGTCATTAAAAAGTGAATGCAAATGTAAGAAGCTTTTCTTAAAAGAAAATTAATGTAAAAATTATATAAAAATAATATAAAAATAAATCACAACAATGTGAGACTAAGTGTCCAGATAATACAAATAAAAACTTCAGTTAGAAGAATGTGAACTTGGAGAAGTTTAAGAAATAGTTATTTTTTTAAAAATGTAAGTGAAAAGAAGTAAAGAATAGAAAAGGACTTTTAGATAGCGAATATCAATAGAACTTACAACATGATTGCTGCTGCTGCTGCTGCTGAGTTGCTTCAGTCATGTCTGACTCTGTGTGACCCCAAAGACTGCAGCCCACCAGGCTCTGAAACCTTCCAAATCTGTAGAAGATAAAATCAACCTAAATAGCAAATGACAGAAAAAAGAGGAAGTGGTACAAAAGCCTAAAAAATACATACAACCCAAGATAGTTTGAAATGATATATGAAATATATCAATTCTGATAACAAATGAGTTATGCTCCCCAATTAAAATAAAGTTTTGCCAAATAAGGAGATTAAAACAGTATCTCTGTGCTGTTCCCAAGGAGTATTTCTAATGCAAAAACATAAATTTTAGTAAGAGGATGAACGAAGATTCATAAGGTGAACTGAAAAAAAAATGATGTAATTAATTTCAGATGATGTAGCCATCGGTGGTCAAAATATTAAAAGGTTAAAAAGAAGGTCATTTTTTATCATGAGCACTACACTGCACAACCAGGTTATAAAAATCTTAATCCTCTGTGGGCTAAAATAGGATTAACATTGAAGTCAAAAGTTATTAGGAGAAAAAGGAATATACAGAACTACTATAGTTGCAGGGAAATTGAATGCTATCGCAGGCTTTGTGAGATAGCACGGTCACTTATTGTGTCTGCCCCACATCATTTCTTTTGGGAACTGCCCACACCGGTCAGATTGTTTTGGTGGTGTTGGTCAAGAGGCCATATCTTGGCTGTCACAGGACTGGGCACATTTAGCAAATGCCTGATGCCCCACTCAGGTTCTTTTGGCTTACTCTGCCTTTTTTTTGTTAAACCAGCTCTGTGAGCCCTTCCCCAGCTTTTATGAGCTTAGTGGTTAAAGCTTTGCCCTTCAGAGAAGGGCTTCTGGGCACTGGAGCTGCCTTGTCCACATGGAGAGCTGAAAGTGCCTGAACACTCCACGGCCTCTCTAGACTTTGACTCCTTCATTGGAGGAGGAAGAACTCTGAGGTGTAATTTATCTTGAGCTTGCTTATCAAGCTTTGGGTATGGTTGGCTTCTTTCTCTTCCCATATGGCTTTCCCCACTGTTACTGTTTTCTTTGAAGCATGTCCTTAATAGATTACTCTCAAAGCAATTACTGACTCAGATTTGCCTCTGTGAAATCCCAGTTGAGATGATGTGTGACCTAAACTGATTGATCAGAGTGGTTTATCTGTGTGACTTAAAGACTGGGCCTAAGTGGGCAACTTACCGAAACCGAATCAGAGTCCTTTATCTTGTCTTGATGGTGCTGGGAGAAAAAAAGAGTCTCTGTTCCTGTGATTACAGCATCCAGGGACCAATAAGCTTCCCAGGAGCTATCTCGTTGCCACGTGGATAGAGCTGGCCTGACAAATGAAAACAGGCAAGCAAAGCCAACGGATGAAGAAATACAGTACTAATTCCATCACTGCAACCCCTAGACCCAGCCTTTGCTAAAGAAGTTTATATTTTAGAAATCCCAGTTATATTAGCCCACCAGTTCTCTTAATGCATTATGCTAGTTTGAATTGGGTTTCTGTTTTTTGTATTGAAAAGATTCTTAACAACATAGTTCAGGCATTTAAAGAATAAGAGAATTTGAATAATATAATTAATAATAGATTAATAGTGCATAATCTTTGGAAATGAGATGGATTGTACACGTTTAAAAATAGATAATTTACTAGTTATACAACAAGCTCACTTTAGTCCTTGAAACATTACTTTTAAAGAAAGCATCCTCTAAAATGTAGCTATCTTAGAAATTAACTTTAAAAAATTGAGGATATACAAAGTCCCACATGGAAATTAGAAATCTTTCACAAGTGATAAAGGGATAAAAAAGAATCTAAAGTTAACAAAAAATGAAAATGTTAGTACTAAGGGGATATGATTTTAGAGACAGTTCCTCCATCTGACCCATACTTTCTGTCATTCTCTTTCTTTGGTTAATCTTTCAAAGGTCTAGACTTTGCGTTACTTGACTCAGCGTAAAAAGAAGCAATTTATTTTTTACGGTTCTGTAACTTATCTTTGAAAAGCTTAGAGTCTTTAGAGAAATATTAAGATATAGAGAAAATATTTGCGCACTGGTGGTATTTCTCCAACTCCATAGAGGACAGAAATATATTTCTAAAGTTGGAAAGAGAGGGAGGACAAGTGGAGGAGCCATCATCGCTGGAGCTCTGTACCGGGCCCTTGGATACTGCCTTATAAGCAGAGTTCTGGAAACTGGCAACAGCCGAGAGAAGGGAAGACTGATCAATGAGTCCAGGATGACAGGGATCATAGAAAGTGAGCAGAGCACCCTGGCTGTAGAATGGTGTGACATCTCAGTGGCATCTTGTTTGGACTGATGATGATCAAGCCCTAAGGACCAGGTTGGATGATAGATGTCTCAGCTGGTTACTCCTGTGGATGGTTGATACTGAAGAGCAGATATGCTGCCTCTTACCTTGGTGCTACAATAAACAACCTGGCTCCTGGTGGAATGGGAACTTGAAATAAATATGAGGTTGATTTGTGTAAAAATAAAGCAGGTTGGATTTCTGATACCTTTGAGTTTGTGACTAAAATTTAAACTCACTTTCTATCCCACTTGTGGGATGTGCTGAAAGGAGCTTGGGAAAGCAGAACTTTTCTTCAACTCCAGTTCCCAACCCCAAATTCAGTCTTTGTTCATGTAACTGGGGCTCACAGAGCTAGTTTAACATTTATCTTTATTTTTAGAAATACACCCAATTTTGATTTCCAGGGTTCTTTGTGCTTTTGCTTTCAATTTATTAGCTATAGGACAATATTTATAAATATAATCTTGCTCCTTTTACCTTTCTCTCTCCTCCTTTTCCCTCAGGTTCAGAACTTTGCATTTTTGGATGTAAAATCTTATGATGTAACTGACTTACAAACCTGTTTATTGTCTTACCATAAAATTCTATGTTGGGTTGAAGCTGTTATTACTCCAAGTCTTTTTTTTTTTTTTTTTGTAACCCAGCAAAATAGTTACTAGGGAATGCTAAGGTAAAAGTCCTGTATCTCTAAAGAGAAAAAGCTAACTAATAATGTGAAAATGCTAATTGTCCTTTTACAGACATTATACCTTAAAACAGACAAATACATTTTATCTTAACTATGTGTTTTTTTGTATCTCATTTTGGGGTCCACTCTCTCACTGTGGTCTAGCCTGTCTGTGCAGGAGGGTGTCAGACAACTCTGCGTTGATGGATATGAGGAATGGGCACATGTTCTGCTACTATATTTTGAAGAGAAGTGGAGTTAGCTTGAGTATGAAGCAGAAGTACACCCCCATCCCCTTCAGGAATGTTTGGTTTTGGTTCAGAGGGTGAGTTTGCTATCTAGTGCAACCCATCTACCTTCACTTTCTTTAAGGAAAAATTGCACCCTTCGTTTGGGGGAAATAAGATCATCTGCATTTACAGAACTCCTTTGAGTTTATAAACAAAATCAACTATATTCATGGGTATGTTAATGGAAAGTTGGGAAGAAGCATATTAGGCAAATTGAAATTGCCTCTTAAAGTCCAGAAAAATTCTCTCTTCAGCTTCCTTCTGGTGACCCACAAAACACACAAGTACTTTTTTTTCCCTCTAATTTCTTTTTTGCTTCTAGTTTTATTGAGATATAATTGACATACAGCACTGGATAAGTTTAAAGTGTACAGCATAATGGTTTGTCTTACATACATCATGGAATGATTACCATGATACATTCAGTGAACATCTATCCGCTTTTATGGATACAAAATAAAAGAAAAAAAATTTCTTGTGATGAGAACTCTTAGGATTTATTCTCCTAAAAGCATTCATATGTAACATACAGCAGTGTTAATTGCATTTACCATGTTATACATTACATCCCTAGCAGTCTAGTCGCTAAGTCGTGTCTGACTCTTTGCGACCCCATGGACTGTAGCTCACCAGACTCCTCTGTCCATGGGATTTCCCAGGCAAGAATAGTGTAGTTGTTGCCATTTCCTTCTCCAGGGGATCTTCCTGACCCAGGGATCCAACCTGTGTCTCATGCATTCCAGGCAGATTGTCTACTGTCTGAGCCACCAAGGAAGCCCAAGAGTACTGGAAGTGAAGTGAAATGAAGTGAAGTCGCTCAGTCGTTTCCGACTCTTTGCGACCCTGTGGACTGTAGCCTACCAGGCTCCTCAGTCCACGGGATTTTCCAGGCAAGAGTACTGGAGTGGGTTGCTATTTCCTTCTCCAGGGGATCTTCCTGACCCAGGGATCGAACCCAGGTCTCCCAAATTGTAGGCAGACGCTTTACCGTCTGAGCTACAGACCTGGGTTTGGAGTGGGTAACAATTACCTTCTCTAGGGGAACTTCCCAACCCAGGAATCAAACCAGGGTCTCCAGCATTGCAGGCAGATTTTTTATCAGCTGAGTTACCAGGGAAGCCCTTGCCTGAGGATCCAGATCCAAAAAAATATTGTGAAGACTGATGTCAAAGAGCATACTGCTAATGTTTTCTTATAGGTTTTCTTATATGGTTTCAAGGCTTTCATTTGTTTTTAATCCATTTTAGTTTATTTTTGTATATAGTGTATATAATCTAGTTTGATTTTCTTGTGTGTGGCTGTCCAGTTTCCCTAATACCGTTAATTGAAGAGGCTGTCTTTTCCCCACGGTACATCCTTGCCTCCTTTGTCATGGATCAGTTGTCCATATAAGTGTGGGTTCTTTTCTGGGCTCTGTATTCTGTTCCTTTTGTGTCAGTATCATACTGATGTAGTATAGTTTGAAATCAGGGAGCATGGTACCTCCAACTTTGTTCTTCTTTCTTAAGATTGTTTTGGCTATCTGTGGTCTTTTGTGCTTTCATACTAATTTTAGAATTATTTGTTCTGATTATGTGAAAAATGCCATCCCTATCTCTAATATTGAATATCTAATAACTAGAATCAGTATTTAATTTCTAATAAGTGACATAGGAGGGTTCTACTTGCACTTCTGTTGCCACAAACATGTATTATTCCATTTCCATATTTTTCTCCTTGCTTTTCCAAATACTTGTACCACTGCAAGCATTTTATTCTCTTTTCAAACTACATAGGTACATTGATGTTAGTATTATCTCTTTGTAAGCTTGTTATTGTTAAATGTATGCCAGGTTGAGCCAGACAGGATCTCATGAAACAGCCATTTCATGTAATGAAACACATGGCTACTTGGAATTCATAGTTTACATGGTTAGCAACAAAGGCTTTTTTTCCTAAAAGAAGGAAGGCTTCAAAACTAATTACTTTAATTTCATATATATATATATATATATATACACATACATACATATATATAGTCATGACTACTCCAAAATTACATTCTTCAAATTTAAAAATATAAATATTCTTGATTACACTTTTTAAAATGTCTCATCTGCCATGTAAAAATGTTGGATTGCATTATCTCTACATTTCCCCTCTGGCTCAAAAGTTCCCTTTTGAAACCTTAGTGTCAGTAGAATTTGGTGGATTTTTATAAAGCCATTCGGGTCACAAACTTGCACATTTTTGTTCTGGGAAGTAATATATAGTAATTAACCTGCCTATTCTTCAGAATTCTGAGTCATTCCAAACCATGAATGATTCACTTGTTTGTTCATTTTTAGTTCACTCTAGATGAAGGATTCATAAGTTGCAAAAAAGGGAGACATTAACCCAGAATAAATTTTAGTCTTTGAAGTTTTGATGTCTGTTTTATTAGAATAAAAATATTACACATAGATGGTAAGGTAGATGATAAGGAGAAGAATAGTAGGGCCCTAATCTACATGTCCTCAAGTCTTAATTGTGTATCTCAACAAGATAAACACAGGTCACTTTTTTAAGTTGAGAAAGAATTTCTTTTTTCTAAGTTACTCTGTTCAGAAATTAAAGCAAGGATACATATGGTGAATATCTTTCTGTATAGAAGCATAAGAGGCCAATTAATGATAAGAGAAGCCTTTAAAATTGAACATTGATCTGGGGCTGTGGCAAGTAGAATAATTACATTTATGATTATTATAAATGTGATTGTTCTGTAGAGTTATTGTTGGCTTGAAACCATGCTCAGAAAGAAGCACTTCATTACTGACTGTCTTCCAGGTTTGTCTGCTACTGTTTCCCAGACGTTCATGGTCATTATATTTGTAATGATTTTCCTATGGGAAAAGCATGAGAAGCAAAAATAGAGCTCCTAAAGGTTGGTGAAGGAATGGTGTTCTGGAGTAAATCTCCTGTGGTAGTGAGACTAAATTAGGAAAAGGAAATTAATATTTACTTAGGTTTTTCACTTTGTGCTTGGCACCATGGGAAACCTCTACAAATAGAATGTGTGAAACAAATTGTTCATGGAGACAGTTCTGGAACTACACTTTAGTCATATGTCTTTCAATTGAAATCTATTCTCTACCTGGGTCCCTCTTCCTTTCCTTTGAAAATTGCAACAACTTCTGTTTATTCCCACTAGCCAAGATTTTTGCTAAAAGAACACCCTATGAAAGATAAGAATCTTTCCACATATCATTTATATGTGGAATCTAAAAAAAAAAGACACAAATGAACTTACAAAACAGAAATAGACTCACAGACATAGAAAACAAACTTTTGGCTACCAACAGGACAGTGGAGGGAGGGATAAATTGGGAATCTGGGATTAACATATACACGCTGCTGCTGCTGCTGCCAAGTTGCTTCAGTCGTGTCTGACTCTGTGCGACCCCATAGACAGCAGCCCACCAGGCTCCCCCGTCCCTGGGATTCTCCAGGCAAGAACACTGGAGTGGGCTGCCATTTCCTTCTCCAATGCATGAAATGAAAAGTGAAAGGGAAGTCGCTCAGTCGTGTCTGACTCTTCGCGACCCCATGGACTGCAGCCCACCAGGCTCCTCCGTCCATGGGATTTTCCAGGCAAGAGTACTGGAGTGGGCTGCCACTGCCTTCTCCGAATATATACACACTGCTGCTGCTGCTGCTAAGCCGCTTCAGTCATGTCCAACTCTGTGTGACCCCGCAGACGGCAGCCCATCGGGCTCCACTGTCCCTGGGATTCTCCAGGCAAGAACGCTGGAGTGGGCTGCCATTTCCTTCTCCACATATACACACTACTATATAAACTGGCTTTCTCTGGTGGCTCAGATGGTAAAGAGTCCACCTGCCATGCAGGAGACCCGGGTTCGGTCCCTGGGTGGGGAACATCCCCTGGAGAAGGAAATGGCAACGACTACGGTATTCTTGCCTGGGAAATTGCACGGGCGGAGGAGCCTGGCGGGCTACAGTCCATGGGGTTGCAAAGAGTCAGACACAACTAAGTGATTTATCACACACACACATATATGAACTAGATATATAAGGACCAACTCTATAGCGCTGCTGCTGCTGCTGCTAAGTCGCTTCAGTCGTGTCCGACTCTGTGCGACCCCATAGACGGCAGCCCACCAGGCTCCCCCGTCCCTGAGATTCTCCAGGCAAGAACACTGGAGTGGGTTGCCATTTCCTTCTCCAATGCATGAAAGTGAAAAGGGAAAGTGAAGTCGCTCAGTCGTGTCCGACTCTTTGCGACCCCATGGACTGCAGCCCACCAGGCTCCTCTGTCCATGGGATTTTCCAGGCAAGAGTATTGGAGTGGGGTGCCATCACCTTCTCCACTATAGCACAGGGAACTATATTGACTATCTTGTAATAACCTATAAAGGAAAATAATCTGACATATATATACTTATAAATTAATCAGTCTGCTATACACCTGCAACATTGTAAATCAACTATACTTCAGTTAAAAAAAAAAAGAGAGAGCTTCCTTGGTGGCTCAGCACTAAAGAATCCACCTGCCAATGCAGGGGATAGGTGATCGATCCCTGGTCGGGGAAGATGCCACATGCCACAGAGCAACTAAACCCATGGGCCGGCCACAACTACTGAGCCTGCATGCCTAGAGCCCGTGAACTGCAGCTACTGAGCCCGTGTGCTGCAGCTACTAAAGCTCTGGTGCCTAGAGCCTTGCTGCTCCTCAACAAGAGAGGCCGCTGAAACGAGAAGCACACACACCGCAACAAAGAGTAGTCCTCACTCCCCGCAACTCGAGAAAGCTTGCGGGAAGCAATGAAGCTGAGAATAAATGAATTAACTAATTAAAAAAAAAAAAATCTACGACACCACGTTTGTTTCACTTTTGAGTACAAAATTACTTTATCGTATTGTCCCCAAGCCTGTTCAGTCTAAACAGACTGCTGTCACTTTATCCTCTTTACCACCCTGCCCCTCTAAATCTAATGCAGCAGCACAGGTTCCCTTTGGGAAACTGCTTTAATTCGTACAATCCAACCAGCTGTGACGAATGCTGCCACCTGCTGGCAGCTTTTGAAGAGGTGAAACCTGGTGAGCAAAGACTTGCCCTTGGTTCGCATGCTATTTGCCTCTACACTCCTCAGACATGGCCCTTTACCTGCCCATTCTCTTCTTGCTTAGAGTCATCCAGCTTTGGCTGCTTGTGATAGAACAGAAGGAATTTGGGTAGGTCATCTGTTCTAACATGTTCAACCTGATGGAATTTGAAAACCTACTTGCTGGTTCTATTTTGCCGTTTAACGTGCAGCAGCCATAGTACCTGATGCTTATGAAAGAACAGCGAAGCCTTTGATGAGTACAAGCCTTCCTATAGTTTATACTGTACAGAGAAATTTGAGGCAGAAGCCAGGACTTTAATCTGGAGCACTTGCACATATTAATCTAACCCTAAGGTAAAAAATTTTCTTGCCACATAACTATACATATTTGCTTTAATTTTAATGGATATGATCTATCAAACTTTCCATAATGTAGTTGCTAGTAAACTGTGCCATGCATACAAACACCTTGCAATTTACATTACTAGTTCATACAAAACAGAGCAATCCTAGTTCATGGCATTAAACTGCCAATTATTTTCAACATCTGACATCTAAACAATCTGGCAGGATTCCTAAAAATATTATGTCAACAAAAAGTTAACACAAGGACCAGGACAGATTCATTTTGATTTGTGAATTATGAAAGGTCATTTATTTATTGATTGATGAAAAGTCTTTTAATCCACATTCCTTTTGTTCTTTCTGGGGAACAGTCAAAAGTAGATTTATCAAAGACACTTAAAATTTTAAGAACATATTTATCTATTTTAAAAATGAACCTATTACACAGTAACATAAATAACATTTATGTAAAGTAAGTATATTTTCCAAACAAAGCAACATTTGGTGAGAAAAGTGGCATTATTTTACAGTTTTGCTATCTCTTTAATGTCTGACTTAATGAGGATGACTGGATGCTTATATCTGCTTTTGCATTCAGTCTCCTGAAATACGTTTAAAGGCACTTGATTTAGTTACTGTTGAATTCCCAGGACCTGCCCTAAGGGCTGGAGCTTCCCAGGGGGCTCAGTGGTAAAGAATCTGCCTTCAACGCATGAGATGTGGGATTGATCCTTGGGTTGGGAAAATTCCCTGGAGTAGGAAATGGCAACCCACTCCAGTATTCTTGCCTGAAAAATCCTATGGACAGAGGAGCCTGGTGGGCTATAGTCCCTGGGGTCGCAAGAGTTGGACACGATTTAGTGACTGAACAACAACCGTAAGACCTGGGATGTAGAAAACTCAATAACAGTGAATGAATCAATGGATATTTCCTAATTTTTATCTGTACAAGTACCTGAACTCTTAGCTTCCCAGGTGGCTCAGTAATAAAGAATCCAGTTGCCAATTCAGGAGGCGCAAGAGATGAAGGTTCGATTCCAGGGTTGGGAAGATCCCCTGGAGTAAATGGCGTCTCACTCCAGTATTCTTGCCTGGATAATCCCACGGACAGAAGGCCCAGCAGGGCTATAGTCCCTGGGGTCGCAAAGAGTCATGCACAACTGAGCACACACACACACTGAACTTTTCAGATTAATTTATAAGATTCTGTTTAAACTTAACAGAGGATATGGCCTTTACAATAAGCAGATTCTGTACACGTTGCGGGTCAAAGTGTGCTTGGGTGATCAGGATGGATGCCAACACTTGAGGAGCTTGAGAGAGGCGCTGAATCTCAGACTCCATCCCAGACCTTGCATTTTAACAGAATTTGCATTTTAACAAGATTCCTTAGGTGCTTCAGATGTATGTATACTAGAGTCCAGGAAGCAATGCTTTTAAAGCATTTTAGTTCCCATTATTGTTTCCATGTAGTTATAGAATGCTTTTTCTTCCATAGGTCTCTGTTTTCCTAAATAAAATCATTCTATGACTGGACTTTACACTGCTTTCTAGTTGAGTTTTATGCAAAATAAGTTTTCACATCTTAATTTCCTTCTTTCTTGTCTAAGAGTTGCTCAAGTTTAGAAACTGTGTGAAGTCCTTCTCCTGAATTGTGAATCAGGGGGGCTTTCTATAAGGGAAACTCCCTTTTAGGGCCATCTGATTGAAAACTTTACATTAATGAACTCATAGTTGTCTATTAAAATAGAGCAACTTAAACAGCTTTCTTCTTTTAAAATAATGTTTGTTCAGTGGGCTGCAGACTGGCACAAATTTAAGGGAAGACTTCCCGCAACAAAATATTTGTAACAACTCCTGAAAGAGAAAACGATTATCACCAGTCAGGTTTTCAATTTTTTTTTTTCCTGAAGTTACCATGTACAAATTTTAGAGGGGGTTGGACTCTTGTTAATTTAATTGTTATTTGCTTTTCACTTCATTAACTCAATAGCTTAGTTTTTATTAGAAGACAACTTTGGCTGTTTTTAGTTTGCCTAGAGTTGTTAAGATTTTCAGCATAGGGAAGCAGTCACAATAGTTATTATTTTACTTTTCAATTTAATAAGATGCTTATCTTAAACATGTAGTTTCAAAGTTAGCTTTAGCATACAAAGCAGCTTGGGTCACTGCCAGCTGCAGATACGCTTGGGTGAGGCAGTCCTTTGCCTGAGCAAAGACGTTCGCCATACAAACGTCTGGGGTCTGTGATCGGAGAAAGAGAATCCATTTGGCAACATTAAATTGCCAACACATACACAGGTCTTGTCCTGGTACGAGTCACTTTTTGGAGAAATTATCTGTTTGTCAGCAGTTTTAAATAGGATCCTGGAAAGAGCCTGGAACTTTGGAGGCAGACAGATCCAAGTCTTGTGACATCACAGGCCTCCTCAGACCTGTGATCACTTTTTAAGTGCAAAGGTTTGAGCTCTGTTTTAATGAAAATAACGTGCTCTTTGTTATCCTAGGTTGAGCGCTCCTTGAGGACAATGACTAGTCTTTAAGGTGTATACTTCCCTGGCCTAGAGGATGGCCAGCACAATAGCAGGTTTCCAATAAATGCTAGGTTTCATTTTATCGTGTATTGTTTCATTTTCTCATGGAACATGATTAGTGAGGACAGTGACTTGTTGATTTTTTTTGCCGGTCTGCATGCCTTGGCCTCCTATGATACCTTGCATGTGGTAAGTGCTCAATGCAGCCGAGGACAGGAATGAAATAATGTCTAGGTGCTTGCTAACAGTTCAGGCATTACCCATTCCTACTTAATCCTTAAAATATTCTGTGCTTAACAGTTACTAGCATATATTGGCCTAGATGATGTTCTAGGATCAAAGCTGTTTACATATATTCTCTCATCTGATGTTTGTGATAACCATTTGATGCTTGAAAGTAGGTAGGACTGTTATCATTTTCATTTCCATAGGAGAAAACTAAGACACAGGAGGGTGGAGTACGTTGTCCAAGGTCATGCTCACAGGGAACCAGTCTAGGTTTTGAACCAGGTGGTTTGGCTCTAATATATGTGCTCTGAATCATCATAATAAAGTTGCTCCTCAATTGTCCCATTTCATGAGAAAGGAAGTTGAGATTTTAATACAGCTCACCTTGAAAAGGAATTCCCAGGTGGTGAAGTGGTAAAGAATCCACTTGCCATGACATGAGTTCAGTCCCTGGTTCACGAAGATCTCCTGGAGAAGCAAATGGAAACCCACCCCAGTATTCTTGCCTGGAAAATTCCACGGACAGAGGAGCCTGGCGGGCTACAGTCCATGCGGTCACAGAGTCTGACATGACTGAGTGACTAAGCGCACATGTAAGATCGTAGTTAAATGGGCAGATTGACAAAATCACTGTGGATGGTGACTGCAGCCATGAAATTAAAAGAAGTTTGCTCCTTCGAAGAAAAGTTATGACAAACCTAGACAGTGTTTTAAAAAGCAGAGACATCACTTTGCCAACAAACTCTTGTCTAGTCAAAGCTATGGTTTTTCTACTAGGCATGTGCAGATGCAAGAGTTGAACCATAAAGAAGGTTGAGCACCGAAGAACTGATGCTTTCAAACTGTGGTGCTGGAGAAGACTCTTGAGAGTTCCTTGGATAGCAAGGAGATCAAACCAGTCAATCTAAAGGAAATCAACCTTGAACATTTATTGGAAGGACTGATGCTAAAGCTGAAGCTCCAATACTCTGGCCACCTGATGTGAAGAACCGATGCTTGGATCCTGGGAAAGACTGAGGGCATGAAGAGAAGAGGATAACAGAGGATGAGACAGTTGGATGGCATCATCGATTCAATGGACATGAGATTGAACAAACTCCGGGAGATAGTGAAGGACAGGGAAGCCTGGTGTGCTGCAGTCCATGGGGTCACAAAGAGTCAGATATGACTGGGTGACTGAACAACCACCACCCTTGGATAACATGACTTAGAACTGTGTGGGTCCACTTATACAGATTTTTTTTTCCCCATAGTAGATACACAGGACTATACAACCTGAGGGTGGCGAATCTGCTTATGCAGAACCACAGAGACAACTGAACAGAGGATAGGGAGGGCAGGGTGGCTATAAATTATTCATCAATTTCTGACTGCATGGAGGGCTGGCACCCCAATCCACTGCACTGTTTGAGGGTCAACTGTACCTAGTTCCCCCAATTACACTTCTACAAATGATCAAAGCAAGAAGTTGGATGTGAGCTGCCTACCTAGAGGCTAGAGTTCTTTCTGCTACACCACAATTCTACATGTTTCCTTATGACCTTGGAGACAGGGATTTCCAAGAAGAGCCAAAATGCATCCCCATCGCCAAGAAGGTCAAGAAGATTCATCATCAGAGACACAGGAAAAAAAAAAAAAAGCTCCCCTGCATTTCAACAAATTCCTTTAAGGTATAAGTCTATAATACTTTTTGTGGCTCTAGTCAGTGCATCTTAAGAAAAATATATAAAGATATTGGGGAATGCCCAAGAATTACATGAAAAAGGGAGGGCAGAGCTGCTATGTTAGAGTATCATAGCAAATGAGAGTGCTTCAGTCTAGGAACAACTGACTGCATTTTCCTGACATCTAAGAATTACAAAATGTATGGCTGAATTTGAAAACAAATCCTAAGATAACTTTGAAGCTTAAAGAATTAAAGCGTTTGCTGCTGCTGCTGCTGCTAAGTCGCTTCAGTCGTGTCCGACTCTGTGTGACCCCATAGACGGCAGCCCACCAGGCTCCCCCGTCCCTGGGATTCTCCAGGCAAGAACACTGGAGTGGGTTGCCATTTCCTTCTCCAATGCATGAAAGTGAAAAGGGAAAGTGAAGTCGCTCAGTCATGTCCAACTCTTAGCAACCCCATGGACTGCAGCCCACCAGGCTCCTCCATCCATAGGATTTTCCAGGCAAGAGTACTGGAGTGAGGTGCCATTGCTTTCTCCGATTAAAGCATTTAGAGTTTCTCAAACAAAAAGTTTTAGACATTGGATTCTAAACTAGTGGAAGTACCTGAACCAACTGGGATGAATACATGAATTTGTTTTTAAAGGTCTAAATAAAGTCAATGGACATATATATCAGTATCACTGAGGAAAATTATCTGTTGAGTTGGACATCCAAGAGCTTGATGTCTGGAATCAGGCCTGGCTTGAATATCAATTTTGCCTCTTGTTATGTGACCATGGGCAATATTTTGAATCTCTTGGTTCCTCAGTTTCCATAATTGTACAGTGGGATACTAATGACCCTCACTTCATAGGTTTAGAGGTCATTAACTGATTTAATTTTGAACTGAAGTCATTGAATTTAAGCACATGAAAAGGACTTAAAACAGAGCACAGTATATTGACAAGGTTCAATAAATGTAACCTATTGTTAGCTTTTTCGATGAGTCACCTGTCCTTTGTCCCAGTCAGTAGTTCTCAGCTGTGAGGAGATAATGCGGAGGTATTTCAGTAAAAGCACAGGGTACCTTGTTCTTCCATCCTGCAGAACTTCCCAGTGGAACCGTCTATTGGAATGCTGGTTTTGTCTGTGTAGGTAGAGCGCATGGTCATTATTGTGCCCAACTGTTAGTATTTTCTAACAGAGAAGATTCAAAGACATTATATCCCATAAAGATACTAAGAACTCTTACTAAACTTGCATCCTCTATGCTGCTTCAAGGTGATTTACATGTAAGGCATATGGGAAGACAGCTCAATGAAGAACATGACTGAGTAAATACTTAGTGAATGGTTTAATTAAGTGGGCAGAAAACCCCCTTGAACAATGGACTGTGGCTGAGAAGTTACCTTGTTCCTCATTGACTCAGAGAGAAAAAAGTCATGCAAATATTGATATTAAGAGGCTATTCTTTGTGTGTAGAAGTGATCTAGGTTTTAAAGGAATAAGTGGTTAGAAAGTAGAAACCATCTCATCTGAAATAAATTCCAGTGTGTACTTCAGAAAACAAGAAAACATGATCACTGTCATAGAGATGCCAACCACAACTCCAAAAGGCAGGTTTAACAAGGGAAAACACTAAATTTTAGTAATAAAACACAAAATGAGATGATTGTCCATAGATTTTTTTCCAGGATGATTGAAGAATTTTAGATATTTACATATATTAAGAATTGATCAAAAGAAAATGCTGTTAAAAATTTTGAGAAATGAGCAGGTAGTTGTAAGTGTAATTCTTCCGAAGAGCCATTGATAATGTGTAACAAGAATCATAAAAATTCATGTATTTTGACTGAAGTCCATTATTGGGAATTTGTTTTAATAAAAAAAATTCTCTCTCTCCTGTCTCCTAAATACTCTCTTTTTTGATCAAGCTTCAGTCAGGCTCCCCTGAACCCTGTTCTCAACCAAGCTTTGACCCTGGCCTTCCATGACCAAGGACATGGCAGGTCAACTTCCTGTCCAGCCTTGTTTGGCAAGAATTGCCTCACCCTTGATATCTAATTATCTGTGATGTCTGATCAGATTCTGCACCCCCTAACTTTGATGTATAAGCCCTTGATCTGCCTTTAGGGAAAAATCTGTTAGATGAGTTTAGCAAGAATGCCCCTACCCTTGAAGTCTCCTCTTAGCAATTTTTCCATCCATCAACCCCTCACCCTGCTTCTCAGCCATAAATCCCCACTTGTCCTTACTGTATTCAGAATTGAGCACAAGGTCTTCACTATTGCAAGTGTCTTGATAAATTTGTCCTTATTGCTCTAACAAATGTCAGATAATTTTTCTTTAACTCTGTCTATCCATATTTGCTAGAGTAGAGAACTGAAAAGAGCCTAAATATTTACTAGTAGGGGGTGACTAAATTTTAAAACATAATCTTTGAAGTAGCAGGCTGGCATTAATAAGTAACTAGTGGCCAACATTAACAAGATATTGTTATCTGTGTCATACTAGGAGGTTTATCTGCCAGATCTCCCAAAGGAACTGAGTCAGCAAGAGCCTAAAGCTTCAGTGCTCTCCATCCTAGGCTCCATCTTCTTGTCAGCAGTGGCTTCCTCTCTTCCTCAGATCTCACTGCAGAAACCACGGCTGCAGCACGGCTGCTCACCTTCTAATTATGGAACAGACTCCTCTCTCCTTTCCTCCTCAGAAGGGAGCAATACTGGAGGAAACAGTTTTAACCTTTGTTTTATTCCCTGTGGCATGTTCTTCCTTACAGGAGGAGGACTGGTTTATCTTACTGGTGACATCGACCAATGACACATACGCTGAGGTCACAGCTTCAGAATGTGGGCGGCATTGACGCCCGTCTTTCTTGTTGCTTGTTAATTTGTGGACCTGTGTCGCCACCTGCCCTGTGTCTCCTGGTAATAACCGGGCCAGGCCAACGGTTGTCTCTGTAGGCCAGTTTAGCTCTAAGCCTGCTAATGGGTGAGAATATCAAGTGGAGCTGCTCTGTGGGACCAGGGGTCTTCATTTTAGGAGAGCACTCAGCTGAAAATTGTGTTTCCCAACACAAGTTATCAACATTCTTTGTTTGGGGATTACTTGCTTTTGCCTGACCTCTGATGCTTGGTCTGTATTTCTTCACCTCTAATTGGATCCTTATGAATATTTCTCAAATATTAGAAAACATAAGGAAGGAAGCAGTAGTGTGATGGTAAACTGGCTCTGTGGGATAATAAAGGCCAGATTATAAAACTGTTGACTTTTATAATGAAATGTGCTCACCATGGCATATTTCCAGGTCTCAACAGGCTGCTGGGCAAAATTAACTATCAGCTCTTGCAAGTGTGCTCTGGCACACCACAGGAAGGAAGGAAACCACCAAGCTTCATTAGATACAGTTTGCCACATCGAGGGAACAACTTTCTCTCAATCCATTTTCAAACTCCTGGGGAAGATTCTTAGTGGCCCAACCTGGCTGTTAGGTTTCTGTCCTTAGGTTTATCTGTGACCAAAGGACAATGACTATGAAGTAGAAGGAATCATAGTAGTTGGCAGTCTACTGTAAAGGGTCAGTAACTGGCAGTTAGGGTCAATGTGTGCTGGGCTAATAGCCTGAGTCTCTTCAAACCAGAGCCTAAGATGAAGGCTTATGTACATGAAGTTTACTCGGAAATATGACCAAGCAGGAGTACAGGACCAATAGGGAAGCAGAGAAAGACAAAATACAGATACCTTATTAAATTCACAAATCTTACTCTTTCATTAATACTGGGTAATAAAAAGCCAATTTACCTAAAGAATTCATAGTAAAACATGAACTGGGAATTACCAGGAGCCATCACTAGAGCTTGAGAACAAATGCAGGGTGGAAGAGGGTTAAGCGGAGAAGGCGATGGCACCCCACTCCAGTACTCTTGCCTGGAAAATCCCACGGATGGAGGAGCATGGTAGGCTGCAGTCCATGGGGTTGCAAAAAGTCTGACATGACTGAGCGACTTCACTTTCACTTTTCACTTTCATACATTGGAGAAGGAAATGGCAACCCACTCCCGTGCTCTTGTCTGGAGAATCCCAGGCACGGGGGAGCCTGGTGGGCCGCCGTCTATGGGGTCGCACAGAGTCGCCCACGACTGAAGTGACTTAGCAGCAGCATCAGAAGAGGGTTAAGAGAGAAGCACATGCCAGTCCTGGTGACATCACTTCACCTCTAATTGGAATGTGTTACATGTCAGCTCTATGGACCACTCTCTCTCTTTCAATTTTGGTTATGTGAACCAATTAAGCTCCTTGACTGCCCTGGTGGCTCAGATGGCAAAGCGTCTGTCTACAATGCAGGAGAGCCGGGTTCAATCCCTGAGTCGGGAAGATCCCCTGGAGAAGGAAATAGCAATCCACTACAGTACTATTAGAGAAGAAATTGGCAACCCACTCCAGTGTTCTTGCCTAGAGAATCCCAGGGATGGCGGAGCCTGGTGGGCTGCCGTCTTTGGGGTCGCACAGAGTTGGACACGACTGAAGCGACTTAGCAGCAGTAGCAGCAGCCAGTACTATTGCCTGGAAAATCCCATGTACAGAGGAGCCTGGTAGGCTACAGTCCATGGGGTCGCAAAGAGTCGGACAGGACTGAGCGAGTTCACTCACTTTATTGCTTAAGCCAGTTTGAATTATGTTTTCAATCACTTGCAATGAAAGAGTTCCAACTGCTGTGCTTTCACAATCACCGAGGCCACACTGTATTCTGACTGCTTGTGTCTTCTCCAGTAAATCGTCACATCCTGTGCACGTGTGCTGTTGTGTCAGTCATGTTCGAGTAGCCCGCCAGCCTCCTCTGTCCATGGAACTCTCCAGGCAAGAATACTGGGGTGGGTTGCCATTCCCTTCTTCAGGGGATCTTCCTGAACTCAGAGATCGAACCCATGTCTTCCACATCTCCTGCACTGGCAGGTGGGGTCTTTACAACTAGCATAATCTGGGAAGCCCTCACCTCCTGAGGTCAGAGCATCTTATTCCTCTTGCACTTCCAGCAGCTAAGAGACCATGTGACATGCAGTATGGAGTTCAGGAAATGCTGGATTGAGGGACTAAATTTGTAATATTAATTTTGCATCTGTAATACTGATCCTTTCTAGTTTTATCAATGTTTTTAAAAAAATATTAAACCATTTTTTTTATTATTTAAAATAATTTATCTACTAATGTGCATATAATCATTCTGCAGTTATAGTCTATTGCTTTGTCTTAAAAACACCATTTTATATTTTTTCTCCTTAATATTATGTAATACTGTCAATAATTTTATTTTCTATCCATTGAGATGGGCCATTGAGCTGTGATTTCAAATAGGTTTTTAATATTAAATTTCTTCTTTTTCTTTTTGACTTTCTTCACCCATTTCTCCTACCCCTCCTTAATACTTTCTCAAAAAATATAAGGGTTAACCTCTCTGGTGCAGACAAGAAACACATGAAAATTTACAAGAAAATTTGATGAAACACACTCAGAAAGAAAAGGATGGTTAGATGGAAGAATTCACACTATTTAAAACTATTCAATCAAAAGTATATCTTCATAGACATTTTTTCTTTTTAACTATAACAGGGCTAAAATGATAATAAAGGGGACTTCCCTAGTGGTCCAGTGGTTAAAACTCTGTGTTCCAGGGACCATGGGTTTGATCCCTGGTCAGAGAACTAACATCCCACACAATGCTCAGCGAAAAAAAAGAAAAAAGAAAAAGCTTAATAAAAGTCTAGTTATAATTGATTGATTTACTGAACAACATGCTGCTGACTAACCAACAAATCATAGAAGAAATAAAAAAAGAAATCAAAATATGCATAAAATGAGTGAAAATGAAAACACAACAATGCAAAACCTGTGGGACACTGTAAAAGCAGTGCTAAGGGGAAGGTTCATAGCAATACAGGCATACCTCAAGAAACAAGAAAAAAGTCAAATAAATAACCTAACTCTACACCTAAAGCAACTAGAAAATGAAGAAGTGAAGAACTCCAGGGTTAGTAGAAGGAAAGAAATCTTAAAAATTAGGGCAGAAATAAATGCAAAAGAAACAAAAGAGACTATAGCAAAAATCAACAAAGCCAAAAGCTGGTTCTTTGAGAAGTCGAATAAAATTGACAAACCATTAGCCAGACTCATCAAGAAACAAAGGGAGAAAAATCAAATCAATATAATTAGCAATGAAATTGGAGAGATCACAACAGACAAGACAGAAATACAAAGGATCATAAGAGACTACTATCAGCAACTATATGCCAATAAAATGGACAACATGGAAGAAATGGACAAATTCTTAGAAAAGTACAGCTTTCCAAAACTGAACCAGGAAGAAGTAGAAAATCTTAACAGACCCATCACAAACACAGAAACTGAAACTGCAATCAGAAATCTTCCAGCAAACAAAAGCCCAGGTCCAGACACCTTCACAGCTGAATTCTACCAAAAATTTAGAGAAGAGCTAACACCTATCCTACTCAAACTCTTCCAGAAAATTGCAGAGGAAGGGAAACTTCCAAACTCATTTTATGAGGCCACCATCACCCTAATACCAAAATCTGACAAAGATGCCACAAAAAAAGAAAACTATAAGCCAATATCACTGGTGAACATAGATGCAAAAATTCTTAACAAAATTCTAGCAATCAGAATCCAACAAGACATTAAAAAGATCATACACTATGACCAAGTGGGCTTTATCCCAGGGATGCAAGGATTCTTCAATATTGCAAATCAATCAATGTAGTACACCACATTAACAAATTGAAAAGTAAAAGCCATATGATCATCTCAATAGATGCAGAGAAAGCCTTTGACAAAATTCAACGTCCATTTATGATAAAAACTCTCCAGAAAGCAGGAATAGAAGGAACATACCTCAACATAATAAAAGCTATATATGACAAACCCACAGCAAACATTATCCTCAATGGTGAAAAATTGAAAGCATTTCCCCTAAAGTCAGGAACAAGACAAGGGTGCCCACTCTCACCACTACTATTCCACATAGTTTTGGAAGTTTTGGCAACAGCCATCAGAGCAGAAAAAGAAATAAAAGGAATCCAGATTGGAAAAGAAGAAGTAAATCTCTCACTGTTTGCAGATGACATGATCCTCTACACAGAAAACCCTAAAGCCTCCACCAGAAAATTACTAGAGCTAATCAATGAATATAGTAAAGTTGCAGGATATAAAATCAACACACAGAAATCACTTGCATTCCTATACACTAATAATGAGAAAACAGAAAGAGAAATTAAGGAAACAATTCCATTCACCATTGCAACGAAAAGAATAAAATACTTAGGAATATATCTACCTAAAGAAACAAAAGACCTATATATAGAAAACTATAAAACACTGGTGAAAGAAATCAAAGAGGACACTAATAGATGGAGAAATATACCACGTTCATGGATCGGAAGAATCAATATAGTGAAAATGAGAATACTACCCAAAGCAATCTATCGATTCAATGCAATCCCTATCAAGCTACCAATTGTAGTTTTCACAGAGCTAGAACAAATAATTTCACAGTTTGTAGGGAAATACAAAAAAACCTCGAGTAGCCAAAGCAATCTTGAGAAAGAAGAATGGAACTGGAGGAATCAACCTGCCTGACTTCAGGTTCTACTACAAAGCTACAGTCATCAAGACAATGTGGTACTGGCACAAAGACAGAAATATAGATCAATGGAACAAAAGAGAAAGCCCAGAGATAACTCCATGCACCTATGAACACCTTATCTTTGACAAAGGAGGCAAGAATATACAATAGAGAAAAGACAATCTCTTTAACAAGTGGTGCTGGGAAAACTGGTCAACCACTTGTAACAGAATGAAACTTGAACACTTTCTAACACAAAATAAACTCAAAATGGATTAAAGATCTAAATGCAAGGCCAGAAACTATAAAACTCCCAGAGGAGAACATAGGCAAAACACTCTCCGACATAAATCACAGCAGGATCCTCTATGACCCACCTCCCAGAATATTGGAAATAAAAGCAAAAATAAACAAGTGGGAATTAATTAAAATTAAAAGCTTTTGCACAACAAAGGAAACTATAAGCAAGGTGAAAAGACAACCTTCGGAATGGGAGAAAATAATAACAAATGAAGCAACTGACAAAAAACTAATCTCAAAAATATACAAGCAACTCCTGCAGCTCAATTCCATAAAAATAAATGACCCAATCAAAAAATGGGCCAAAGAACTAAATAGACATTTCTCCAAGAAGACATACAGATGGCTAACAAACACATGAAAAGATGCTCAACATCACTCATTATCAGAGAAATGCAAATCAAAACTACAATGAGTTACCATTTCACGCCAGTCAGAATGGCTGCGAACCAAAAGTCTACAAGCAATAAATGCTGGAGAGGGTGTGGAGAAAAGGGAATCCTCTTACACTGTTGGTGGGAGTGCAAACTAGTACAGTCACTATGGAGAACAGTGTGGAGATTCCTTTAAACTGGAAATAGAACTGCCTTATGACCCAGCAATCCCAGTAGTGGGCATACACACAGAGGAAACCAGAATTGAAAGAGACACGTGTACCTCAATGTTCATCGCAGCACTGTTTATAATCGCCAGGACATGGAAGCAACTTAGATGTCCATCAGCAGATGAATGGATAAGAAAGCTGTGGTACATATACACAATGGAGTATTACTCAGCCATTAAAAAGAATACTTTTGAATCAGTTCTAATGAGGTGGATGAAACTGGAGCCGATTATACAGAGTGAAGTAAGCCAGAAAGAAAGACACCAATACAGTATGCTAACGCATATATATGGAATTTAGAAAGACGGTAACGATAACCCTGTATGCGAGACAGCAAAAGAGACACAGATGTATAGAACAGTCTTTTGGACTCTGTGGGAGAGGGTGAGGGTGGGATGGTTTGGGAGAATGGCATTGAAACATGTATAATATCATATATGAAATGAATCGCCAGTGTAGGTTCAATACAGGATACAGGGTGCTTGGGGCTGGTGCACTGGGATGACCCAGAGGGATGGTATAGGGAGGGAGGTAGGAGGGGGGTTCAGGATGAGGAATGCGTATACACCTGTGGCAGATTCATGTTGATGTACTGCAAAACCAATACAATATTGTAAAGTAATTAACCTCCAATTTAAATAAATTTATATTAAAAAATAAAAATAGTAATAAAATAAAGCTGATTTTACAAAAAAATTATTTAAACTGCAGTTAATGTAATGGACATAAAATTTTCTATGTAAAATGAAAATATCTTACATAGAAAAAAATGTAAAATATGGCTTCCCAGGTGGCACAGAGGTAAAGAATCCACTTGCCAATGCTGGGGATGCAAGAGACACAGGTTCCATCCCTGGGTCAGGAAGATTCCCTGAAGGAAGAAATGGCGACCCATTCCAGTATTCTTGCCTGGAAAATTCCACAGACAGAGGAGCCTGGTGGGCCACAGTCCAAGATATTACAAAGAGTCAGACACAACTGAACACACACACAGACACAGACAATGAAAATATGGCAAAGAGAAAATGCCATGATGTCAATAATATTTTATTTTACTTAATCCTAAAGGAGAGTTCCCATGAGTAATTATGGTCGTATTGATTAGAAACTCACAAAAGAAAAGCTTATTTTATAACCTACTAAATACCTTTACATGGATAGTAATACCTCTTCTCTGTCCATTTAAAAGCTTTCTCAAAGAGAACTTATAAAGTGGGAAATTCAGGTAACCCACAATTTTATGTAACTATTCAACATTGTCTCTGAATTTCTTGTACATGGTTTGTTGAATGAGAATTTAAAGCAATCTTTACATGAAGTCTTAAAAATTATATATGATCTTTCAAATCGAACTGTGTAGACAATATATGGGATATTCACTATATAATTATACTGTTGATAAGAGACTATCAAGTTCTACTCAAATACAGTTCTCTACAAGCCACCATCTAGAAAAACAATGCAGATAAACAAAAAGGAGGCTATGTTTTAATAATGACATTATGGGGACTATAATAAATTTTGAAAAAAGCTATAAGTTCTTTCCCTTCAGAACCCCAAATCTCAATATTTTCATTAAACCAAATCATTACCAGCTAATACATTTTAATCTCAAAATAAACCTTCCTTCTTAGACGACTGGCAAGAATAAAACAAAAATTTCTTTTTCAGTAAAAGTTCCAGACTGAATCAAAAGTGAAGGAAAAACAATTTATCCTCCTTGCCTTTTAGTAAGACTTAGAAATCAGGAGCAAATTAAGTCTGAAAGAAAGAAAACTTTATAATTTTTTCTTCCCAGATAAGGGATCAACATGTCAGCACTGGCTTCCTCCAAACTTGATAATGCCCAGCATTTTCTGAGTGTGTGAATGACCATGTTGGTGTATGTGTACAGTTTGAAGGCTAAGTGACTGATTCACAGATGTGTTCTACACATCTGCAAAACTGTAATGGAGTACATCAGGACTCTTCATTTCCATAATGCTTGTCTTTATTTGCAAATGTTCACTCTGTATTTTCCCTTCCATGAACCTTCTGAATATAGCTTGATTTTGATTCATCTTCCTTAAAGTCACTTATGTTAACTGTAGAAATTTTTAAAGTCTGAAAAAAATGCAATGCTATGATTCTTCAATGTGAATTTGAGGTTAGAACATTTTATTTATTTTTTTTAAATGTATTTATTTTTTATTTTACTTTACAATTCTGTATTGGTTTTAAATTAATGAATCTCTCTGGTAAAAATGAAATGTTTCACCTCTCAGACAATTTATTCTATATGTAATTATTTTCATGATTTCATGTTATGCTTCCTAAGGTTTTTAAGCTTTACACATTTTTGTTTAAATATAAATAGCAAAATGTTGTATTTTGAATTTAAAATAAATTACATAAAGCAATTGAACAAACAAACAAACAAAAGCAAAACAAAAGCAAAATCATCAATATGAAGAACAAATGTGGTTAACAGCAGTCGGGGGAAGGATGGGGAGTGGCAAGTATGTGATTAAGAGTCAAAACTACTATGTATAAAATAAATAAGATACAAGGATATAATGCATAGCACAGAGAATATAGTCAATATTTTATAATACCTTTAAATGAAGTATAATCTGGAAAGATATTGAATCATTATATTGCACACCTGAAACTAATATAATATTGTAAATCAACTAAATGTCAATAAAAAAGTAAAATAAATGACATATTGATAACTCTGTGAACTTCATAGATTTTCAAGCTATTAATAAAATTTATTTGTACTAAAATGTCCTTTTTGTAGTTAACGAAGTTTTATTATAGAATTATGTAGGTATACAGTCAGAATGTGAAGGGCAACTTTAAATCTAAAATTCTCTCTTGATTACTAAGAAATCCTCCTTCTTTTCTTCCTTCTTTCCATCAATCTTTCATCCCCATTTCCTCTGTCTGTCTGTCTCTCTCTTTTTTTAGAGATGATCTCAGTCTGGAATAAACATTCTTGCGAAACTGGCCAGGATTTTCGCCAAGCATAGTGTGTACACGTCAGCTGTTTTCTGGAAAATAATTGCACCGTGTGACAATGTCTATTATTTTAATTAGTACTGAGGAATGCCTCCAAAATATTTCATCAGGTCAGTCTGACGAAGGCAATGGCTTTTCATTTCCTGAAATGCTGATTAAGCAGATAGATGACATTTGACATTTTGTATAGATGAACAAAATAATTGTTATAATTAAGCCAGAACTCACAAAATAATAAAACCACACCCCAAGTACACAAAAGGCTTTAGTACCTGAATCCTGAGAACAGGGAATCTTTTAGAGTGCAGTGTTCAAATTACCCAAAGGAAATAGTAACTGACCTCTATTTGTGGGAAGGCCACTCTCTGGGAAGATCCTGGCATGCCTGGGGAGATCAAAGTCATTTTGTCATAAGCTTCCAAGGCTTAGTCAGTCAATGGGAGCTGTTATATTTCCAGGATACTTGCCTGTATTTCTGTGTTAAATTCAAGAAGCATTGATTCCAAGATCTGAACACACCTCCAGAAACTGACAAACTTGAAAACACAGTTTTTAACAGTGCTGGAGAGGGGAACGGAAGCTTTATTTTCTCTTTCCACTGCTGTTCCCCAGAACCACTGTCAGATAAACTAAAGATCAGGACAAGAAGTGTTCATCTGAAAAGGAAGACATTTAGTAATCATCATGCTGTGTCGCATAGTATCAATATGATTTTGTAATATAAAAAAGCACACATTTATATACTGGTTTTGTATGTCTTCTATGTGAATAAAGGTGAACAAAGGCGGTTAGTCAGTTTTATTGTGAGGCTTTGTGGAGGTTGGCAGGCCACACCCTGTGGGTGGACTCCTCTCCTGTCAAAGAGGACAGTCAGTCCTTCTGGGCAGAGGAGGTTTTCAGACTGGAACTGGACTGATACTGGTTGGAGGAAAGGATTCTCCTCCTCTTCTGGGTCTTCATCTCTTAGTCTGAATAAACTAGGAGATGCTGGCCTGTGCTTGTGGGTGGTGGGTTCTGAGACACTGCCCAAGCACTTAGGCGCTGGCATGTAGGTCAAGCTGGGTTTCAGAAGTGGACATAATAGTTTGCAAGCATTGTCATCTCTGTGCAGGACTGACTCTGCTCTGCCTCCACTTAGTATTTTAAAATGCTGTGTTTTCCCATTTTCTATCTGGTTCATCTCTCCATTTCTGAGTGATGACAAGTTCAACATTGATAAATTGTCATCTCTGCATTGCACAGGAACCCTGGGCCTTATTCAATCCAGGGGATTCAGGGAAGGCTATAATGTGGGTCTGTATTGTTGCCACTATCCCTTTTCATTGCCTGCTCTACAGTGTTGCACAGTGGGGAGGATCTGCCTGGAATGTCCTCTCTTGTGCTAAACTTAGTGACAGGGAAGCCTGCTCAGGCCTCCAAGGCCCAGTAGCAGTGCCCAGACTCTCACAACGTGTGCTGTATTTGAGGCTCTGCCACATACAGGAGGCTGTGTCTGTATGGGGGCCTGGTCCTCCCCCTTGCTGTTGGGGGAATCACCTACCAGGGTTGAATTAGAATAAGGGTGGGGAAGGGATAATTTAGGTTTAATTAACTTCATTCAATAATTTAATTCTTTTTTCTACCCAAAATGGCAGCACAGACTTCTCATGTTTTTTCTGCCTCTAAATCCTACTTAGTAACTATATATAAAGTTTCTTCTGTTCTAAACATAAGAAGAAGCAAAGAAAAAATTGATGAGATTCTGTTGACTAGGTTGGGCATATTAACATAGGAAACAAGCAGTTATTTCAATATTTTGCCTTTTTTTGAGAAGGAAGTGATTATTAAAAGTACAATAAAGTATATAGAAATTAACTAAAGAGTTTAAAGCAGATATTATACATATGTCCAAAGAACCAAGAAAACTGCCTCTAAAGAATAAATGTAAATATGAGAACATCTCACAAATAAGAAATATCAGTAAAAAATATAAACATTATTTTTTAAAATTCTGGAGCTGAAAAACTACCATAAATGAAATTATTTGGGCTACCCAGGGGATAGGGCATTGTGATAGCTAGTCTGGGGAAAAGAAAGAAAAAAAGCATAAGAAGCATTATGGAGGAAGCAGAGAAAGCAGAAACTTCAAAAAATTTAAATTAGATTGTAAAATGATGCAGCCACCATGGAAAAGTTTGGCAGTTCCTCAAAATGTTAAACACAGGTTTACTACATGACCCAGCATTTCTACACCCAGGTATAAACCCAAGAGAAATTAGGCTTATGCTCACACAATTTTTACATGGATGTTCTTAGCACTATTCATAATGGCACAAAAGAAGTGAAGTGAAAGTCACATCCGACTCTTTGCAACCCCTGTAGAGTCCATGGTATTCTCCAGGCCAGAATACTGGAGTGGGTAGCATTTCCCTTCTCCAGGGGTTCTTTCCAACCCAGGGATCAAACCCAGGTCTCCTGCATTGCAGGAAGATTCTTCACCGGCTGAGCCACAAGGAAAGTCCAAGAACACTGGAGTGGAGAGCCTATTCCTTATTCAGGGTATTTCCCTTCTCCAGGGGATCTTCCCGACCCAAGAATCAAATCGGGGTCTCCTGCATTGAAGACAGATTCCTACCAACTGAGCCATCAGGGAAGCCACTTAGTTCTCAAAGCCTCTTTAAAAGGAAATCCACTGCCCCCTAGTGTCTAACTCTTAGAATAACTATGCTTAGAAATATATTTTTTTAAACTGATAGAACCGCTTGGTGGCACTATGGACAAGTACATTAAAGTCACAAATTTCAATTTATGGACTAGTTCTGTCTCTATTAATAAGCGTTTGTTAAATCTGATAAATACATTGCCTTTTTCAGATTATCGTTATATTTTTTAAGAAAATCTGGCATATTTTTGGAACTAAACTCTCATAAGTGATGAGAAACCTAAACTTCAGATTTAATTTCTGGTTTTTGAAGATTTAAAGCTTTAAATAGTTCACACTAGATTTCTTTTCCTCTCTATTCTCCTCTTTAGCCATATAAATGTAATCCAAACCAATTTCAACATAGGGAGAGAGGTTTAAAACATTAGTAAAAGACAATATGCAACACATTTTCCACATCATCCAAAAGAAGAAAGAAAAACAAGTCCAATGAAACCATCTGATAACAAGGGCTCTTTGTATTTAGAAAGAATGGTGTTAGGTGTGAAGGTAACTTCTGCTTGAAGCATTAATCTAGTGGAAAAAGCCTACCTCCTAACAAAAACATCTGCCTGATATAATGGTTCATTATATAGTGACGCACAGTTTGGGTCCAAAAATAATCAAGAATGATACTATGAAAAATTTTGTAATTTATTATATGAGCATACTTCTGGTCCTTTTTTTTTTTTTTGGATGCCATCAAATTTTGTAGTAGTAGCAATGGGAAATGAAATTCATTCTATTACCTATAATAGGCAGATTCTTGAAGAAATTGGTCTAATAAGCTGACTTTCTTTATGGTTACACAAGGAAGAGAAGGATGAAACAAATCAATGTTTAAAAACATAACCCCTGGCTATTGTACCCTAAGCACATGAAAACATCAAATAAAATTTTGGTACTTAGTATCATATAATTTCTATGTATTTATGTATCTAACCGTCATATGGATATACATCCATAATGTCTACCATAGCTTTTGCAATTTTATAAGTCTAATATATTACTGGGTAAAGAGATAATTATAATGATCCTATCAAAATACTATTGCTAGTGAAACAGGAAGACTAATTGCCAACATATTTTTTGGTATGTTCTGGTAATAATGATTAAGATTTTAAATGTTTACAAGAAATAAGTTCTTACAGTTTATCATGGAGCAAGAGTTTTTCACTTGTTTGATTAGGTTTCTTTGCCATCCCTTTTGGTCTCTATTCCTAAGTACTATTCTATCGTCATTCTTCTCAACATTTGCCTCACAGTGTTCTCCAAGCCTTACTTAGCTGAGAAAGCTGTGATCATCTGTAACTGTCAGAGATCATCTGTCAACTGATAGCTGAACTCATACTTGCTACATAAGCATTTCCCTTCTTCCTTTCCTCATACTCCAAGAACAATGTACTCCTCTGTTAGGGAACATTTAACAGGAGGATCCCTGCGTGCTGTTTTCTATTTCTCAAGGATTCTCTGTTCCTTATCAGTTCCTATTCCGAGAACGAATGAATATAAATATGAATGATGAAATTTTACAAAAGGCCCAATTAGAACAACATAAAATATTTCAGAACTTTCCTCCTAATCCTATCCCGGCTGTTCCAAATGCTCCTCCTCTGCCAGTGGGCACAAATCCAAAAGTCTCTCCTTTGCTAGACTTGCTGGCTCTCCTTGGAATTCTATTTTTGTTATAAAAAAGAAATCTAACAAATGGCATCTCTTCAGTTCAGTTCAGTTCAGTCGCTCAGTCGTGTCCGACTCTTTGCAACCCCATGAATCACAGCACGCCAGGCCTCCCTGTCCATCACCATCCCCCGGAGTTCACTCAGACTCACGTCCATCAAGTCCGTGATGCCATCCAGCCATCTCATCCTCTGTTGTCCCCTTCTCCTCCTGCCCCCAATCCCTCCCAGCATCAGGGTCTTTTCCAATGAGTCAACTCTTCACATGAGGTGGCCAAATTATTGGAGCATCATTCCCTCCAAAGAAATCCCAGGGCTGATCTCTTTCAGAATGGACTAGCTGGATCTCCTTGCAGTCCAAGGGACTCTCAAGAGTCTTCTCCAACACCACAGTTCAAAAGCATCAATTCTTCAGCGCTCAGCCTTCTTCACAGTCCAACTCTCACATCCATACATGACCACAGGAAAAACCATAGCCTTGACTAGACAGACCTTTGTTGGCAAAGTAATGTCTCTGCTTTTGAATTTGCTATCTAGGTTGGTCATAACTTTCCTTCCAAGGAGTAAGTGTCTTTTAATTTCATGGCTGCAATTGCCATCTGAAGTGATTTTGGAGTCCCCCAAAATAAAGTCTGACACTGTTTCCCCGTCTATTTCCCATGAAGTGATGGGACCAGATGCCATGGCATCTCTTAACAGACCTTAAAAAAGTTAATGAAAGGAGATCCTAATTTAAATAGCCCTCATTCACTTTCTCAAGCGACACAAGAGGAACTCTATTTAGTGCAAAATAAATTACAAAAACAGTTTCTTACTCGCATCAGACTAGATTTACCTCTAAAATTATTTGTTACTCCCTTCTCTTCATTCTCCCACAGGACTTCCTGACCCAACAGCTCCAACCTTGATATAACAAAAACATGCCTAGGCAAAAGCCTGTAATTAACTCTTATCACATTTTTGAAATAGAAAACCCACTTTGCCTGCGATGTCAGCCTTAGACAGATTAGTATAACTTCAAGCCAAAAAAAAAAAGGAGGTGGGGGGACAAACAGACCTTTTAAATCTTAAAGCAGAAAGCTATGAGATCTCTGTCTGTCTGGATATATATGTATGTCTCAATGTATGTCTTTGTCTCTGGATAATATTGCTGAGGTTATTTTATAAATGAGCTAAACAACAGTTCATGGTTTCTGAAAGAAAGTAAGATGCATATTTTCAGTAAAAAAGGTATAATAAATGGAATTACATTTTATTAAGAGAAAAAGGAATTATGGCTTATAAATGGCTATTCTATGAATGGACAAATAAAATGATGAATACAGAAAGTGTAAAAAAGGTTTGTGGAAAGTGAAACCCAAGAAAAAAGTTCTATGTGTGGTACATTTTATTAAGAGAAAAGTAAGTATGGCTTATAGATGGCTGTTCTATAAATGGACAAATAAAGTGATGAATACAGAAATTGTAAAAATGGTTTGTGGCAAGTAGAAAAGAGTTTTAGGCATGATACAAGTTTCTTAAGACTTATGACTTTACTAATAACTGCTAGCGATAGCCATATTGTTTCAGAAGAATTTCTTACATTAACAAATGTGTGACTGAGCCTGTGATATAATGCTGATATGCAGTTCCATATGAGATCAATGATTGTAATGATGTAACTCTAGATATGGGAAGAAGCAACAAGAGGGAATATTTTCCTGGACCAAGAGCCTAGTAAGACAGTGGTCCAGAGACTTTTGCTACTTGCAAGGCCTGGTCCAATAACAGCACACGGAGTGGCTTATCAATGGAATCTTCCCTAGACCTGGGAATGAGCCTTCCCAGCACCATGGGACACAATGGCCATGAAATGCCCCCCAAACATGGTCAAATATGTGGCTATGAAGGGATGTTGCTGACTGGAAGTTGGTACTTGCCAGCCTCCTCTACAAAATTACATCATGACCACTACAAGCTGCTGACCTTCAATACCCCCTGAAAGGAGTTCAGGGTGGAGATCAGAAATAAGGCACTCTGTGCTCTGGGAAAAACCCAGAAGAACCGGCCTTCAGATAGTCAGATGTTTTCAGGTAAAGATTTTATGAGCCCAAATTCTTGCATCTTCTCACACCTAGAGAAACACTAACGTCATGAACCAATGTCTGGTCCTGTCTCCCCTGGTAGTCCCTGAGCAGCTTTTCTACTTCTATTAATCTTTGGGCCATGTACCTTTAACTTTCTTGTTAAGTTTGTTTCTTCAAGAATACAACAAATCTCCAAGTGGTAGTATGACAAGAATATTCCCTGACCAACACCTAGACAATGATGAAACGAGTCACCTTATCATTCCATAGACTCTTATCTCTCTCTGTTAATGCACCCTGACAGAGAGCAGGCAAAGGAAACCCAAAACCCCACAACACCCCTGTACAGCCTGAAGAAGCCAGAGCAGTCATCGCCCCTTTTCCCCTGAGACTGGGTTCCCAAATGCCTGAGAAGAGAAATAGGTAGATAGTTAGACATGAGCAGGGTATCAGAAGGGACCAAAATCCAAAATCAGGATTTCCAAAACCAGGAAAATTAATGTTTATGGCTAATCATACAATTGTCGATTGGGGTCCCCATGGTATGTGGTTATCTAACTTCTCAGATGATATTAACAGTACTATGTACGACTATGCTACTCAAGTAGCGTGAAAAGTTACTAATACTATGATGGAATATTACCATGACAAAAGACTCCTTGGCTGGCTTGACGGTGGAATGACACCCCCTCATCCTCGAATCGTCCTTGATAAACAGATTGGGCCTAAACAATGAGACATCTAGAAACTTGCTGCAAACACCGAAGAACCTAGAACTTGGACTGGACATTTCACAGAGACCAATCATAGTCATAGTAACTATTTCTTTCATTATAATCAATCATATTTCATATAAGCTTGTGTTCCCCTTCCTTTTGTTACAATTATATTTGTTGTTTACCATTGCCTTTATGCAAAAATTGTTAAAACTAAACAAACTCAATTAGTCAAGACCCTTTTTACAAATATAATAAATAAGGGGGAATTGTCAGGGAACACTTAACAGGAAGATTCCTGCATGCTGTTTTCTATTTCTCAAGGATTCTCTGTTCCTTATCATTTCCTATTCTAGAACGAGTAGAGCTGCATGCAGTTCTCAGGACTGAGGTCATAGGATGAGACATGCAGTGACTCTTTTCAGCGTCAGCAACCTTGTATGTATTAGTCTATCTATACTGTGGCTGTTGATAAAATTTCATCCTGTGTAATAGCTGAGTAATCATCTTACTCAAGATATATTAGCCTGCATTTCTGCTAATAAAATACCCTTGCTCCATCAGAGCTTGGGTCCCCATGTCTTTCTTTCTTGTTTTCTTTCTCTTTCTCTCTCTCTCTTTCTCTCTTTCACTTTCTTATCGTCAACTCTGGACCACCAGGTTCTGGTCCATTAAAGGACCTCAACACTCTTCTTCCTGCTCAAAGCCAAACCCTCTCCTGGAGTCCTTGGACGACTCTTCCTTCCCAGTCTCCACTGAATGAATATCGCTTCTTCAATCATTCCCACACACCCCATCTTCCACCTTAATCTTTCTATTGGCTCTCATCCTGGGCCCACAAACCTAAAGTCCTTCCAATCCTTCAAAAACAAAGAGACAAAATACCCCAATGATCATTTTAACTCTTATTGGACCTATTTGACAAATTTGAGAGAATTTATTGCAGCCTCCTTCTTGAAACCATCCCATGTTCTCTTTGTAACTTTCTTGTAATCCCTTCTGTTCTTCTCTTAATCTGCTCATTTCTTAAATGTTGATTTTTACTTTGTTTGATTCTCAATTTTTTTTCTCTTCTAACTCTGCATCAAGAACTTTTAAGCCTGGGGTTCTTCAGGGGTCCACAAACCTTCTGAAATGGTGTGCAGAATTTTGGGTATCTGGTTATGTGCAACTGTTTAGTGAGGAAGCCTTCTTAAAGGCATTCATGTCTTTCCATAAGGTTAATAACCAGCATTCTACATGGTCTTCCAAGGTAATCTTAGTAATTAATTTAGTTTAAGCTAGTAACATACATCAAGTCCTAATTAAATGCAATTATAATAATTTTCTTAAGTAACTTTCAAAATGACTCTATAAAGTAAGTGTGATAACCACTTTACAGACTAGAAAACTGAGGCATTGAGAGATTAAGGCACTTGGCTAAGGAGACATAGTTACCGAAGTTGGCATAGTTTTAACTAACATTTATTCACTGATGATTCTCAAACTCACATCTCCAGCCTATATCTCCTAAGCTTCGAATGCGGCTCCTTAAGTCATTTCCATGGATGCTCCATGGGCCGTCAAATTCAACGTTTCTGCATGCTGACTTATTATCTTCTTTCCCTAATCCACTTCTCCAGTATTCTCCATTCATGGGCCATATTATGAGATTCATCTTCACTGTTTTCTTTGCTCTCCTAAATTGGACCAATCTCCCGTCCTACCAAATTTAAATGCAAATTATTGCTGCTTCAGTTCAGGTCATGATCCTCCGGCTTTATGTATCAGTGTCCTACCTGCCTAAAATGCTTTGATGACATAGCATTGTGTGGTGATAGGATAAATGAGAAACAAGGCCTTCCATGTCCAAAACCTATCTATCTCTCTACAACCATCTCCAGCCTCTCTCTTCCCATTACCCTTCGGTTTCACTGAATTACTTGGTGTTCCTCCTAGATGTCCTGTTATTTCTCACTTCTATGCCTGTGCTCATGTGGTCCCCTCTGTCTGGAAGGTACTTCACTTCCTCTTTCATCCAGCTAAGTCCTATTCATCCTCAGGTGTCGCTTCATGAAGACTTGAAGTCTTCCTTCTCTGGGCTAACACGATTTGCTGATGGAATGGATGAGAAGGGGAAGAAATGAAATGAATTCAAGGTTTTGGTCTCAGGAACTAGAATAATGGGATTTTTATTCTTTGAGACAGGAACGACAGAGGCTTTATAGGCTAAAATTATGATTCAGTTTTGGACATATGGAGTTTGAATAACTACTAGATTTCTGAGTGAAGTTATTGATTAGACATTCAGCTAGATGAGACTGGAATTCAGGGCCAGACTGAAATGCACATCAGCATCGAGATGGTTTTTAAAGTTGTGAGACTGAGTGAGAGTACCAAGCGAATGAACAAAGATAGAGGAGAATAGGTCCAAAGACTGAGTCCCATGGCATGTGTAGTAATAATGTGTTTATGTATATGCATCCTCACCAGGTGGCTCGGTGGTAAAGAAACCATCTGCCAAGCAGGAGACGCAGGTTTGATCTCTGAGTTGGGAAGATCCCCTGGAGAAGGAAATGGCAGTCCACTCCAGTATCCTTGCCTGGGAAATCCCATGGACAGAGGAGTCTGGTCGGCTACAGTCCACGAGGTTGCAAAGGGATGGACACAACTTAGTGACTAGAGAGCAAACAGTGCTCATCAGATGATGAGATCATGGTGCTCCTGGGCTTTGTTTTAGTCATCTTTTCCTTTTAAGCTTTGTTTAGTAAGTGTTGGTGGAATAAAATGAATGAGTGACTGGATGGGTGATATTAAATAGGGGTCATCAAGTAAAACATGTACAGGATTCATGCAATAAATAATGCAGATTAATGAAGCATCTTCGGTAAGTAATATGGAGTGGTATGGTTATGGAAAATTGAGAAGTACTTGCTTTCACAAAAGGGGAAACCTGGGCTTAACTCCATTGAGTTGTTGTAGTTGTTCTTTATTATTAAGTCGTGCTCAACTCTTGTGACCCCTACGGACTGCATGTTGCCCACCAGGCTCCTCTGTCCATGGGCTTTCCCAGGCAAGAATATTGAAGTGGGTTGCTATTGCCCTCTCCAGGGGATCTTCCCAACCCAAGGACTGAACCTGCATCTCCTGTGTCTCCTGCTTTGGCAGGCAGGAGAGCCACCCATGAGCCACTATAGAAGCCACTTTTGATTGTTACCATGTACAGTCAAGGGTGGCCAATTTTTCTGAGGTGGTGGAAATATCTGGCTTTTTTTAAGGTAAAACTTCTGTGAGCCAAGACTCTGCAGGTCAGATGAAATTTGTCCTGAATCTGTTCATTATCCTGCACGGTCATGATCTCCGATCAAGTAGTTCAATATTATTTCATAGAAGAAGAAAAGAAGGTTTTTCTATTATCTACTATTAGATAGAGAGATACATTTTTCAGGCAGCAAATTACTCTTTCACCTTTTGGTTAAGATTTTAGGCTGCTTTTTAGCACCAACAGAAAAGTAGAAAAACTGTAGCCATGAAAGCTGCTCAATAAATACTGTTATATGTATTCTGCTTTAAAAGCTATGTTTTTTCCAGTAGTCATGTACGCATGTGAGAGCTGAAGAAGCTGGGAGTGCCGAAGCTGAGTGCCGAAGAATTGATGCTTTTGAACTGTGGTGTTGGAGAAGACTCCCGAGAGTCCCTTGGACTGCAAGGAGATCCAATCAGCTCATTCTAAAGGAAATCAACCCTGAATATTCATTGGAAGTACTTATGTTGAAGCTGAAACTCCAATACCTTGGCCACCTGATGTGAAGAACAGACTCATTGGAAAAGACCCTGATGCTGGGAAACATTGAAGGCGGGAGGAGAAGGGGACAACAGAGGATGAGATGGTTGGATGGCATCACCGATGCAATGGACATGAGTTTGAGCAAGCTCCAGGAGTTGGTGATGGACAGGGAAGCCTGGTGTGCTGCAGTCCATGGGGTCACAAAGAGTCTGATACAACTGAGTGACTGAACTGAACTGATACATAACACTGGAGAAGGAAATGGCAACTCACTCCAATATTCTTGCCTGGAGAATTCCATGGACAGAGGAGCCTGGTGGGCTGCAGTCCATGAGGTCACAGAGAGTCAGACTTGACTGAGTGACTAACACACTTGACTGCTTAAATCATTCCTTTAATTTTGGACCCCAGAGATTTAATTACCACATATATCAGTTTTCCCCATCTTAAAAATGAGAATAATAATCTTTACCTTAATTATCTAACAGGGCTATTATAAGAATCAAATAAAATAATCTATGTTTGAGTGATATGAAAGGCTTCAATAGAATGTAGCTGGGATGTGCTATTGTCTCACCACTTCGGAGGTTAATCCAGTGTAAATATATCTGCCTAAGCTCAATGATCTTGGACAGTTTGATATTTTTCTCCAGGCACGTAATTGTTTTCCCCTCTAATTTTAAATTCTTACTAAACTTTGGAAGTGAAAAATTATAGAATACTGTAATATGGGCTTCTCAGGTGACGCTGGTGGTAAAGAATCCACCTGCCAATGCAGGAGATGCCAGAGACGTGGGTTTGATCCCTGGGTCAGGAAGATCCCCTGGAGTAGGAAATGGCATCCCACTCTAGTATTCTTGCCTGGAAAATTCCATGGATGGAGGAGCCTGGCATGCTTTTAGTCCATGGGGTCACCAAGAATTGGACACGACTAAGCATGCATGTGAAATATGGAGTATCTTGTTAATGGAAAATTTAAAATATTTCTTTCACTGAGTATTAGCACAAACTGATACTCAAAGCATTGAAATTTCATTGTATCTAGTTAAAGGAGATGTGACACAAGATACATTTCCTAGATCTTTACTAGTTGTTTTAAGTGTTATTTATTTTCTGAGGCTGATTTCATCCTTAAAATTTTCAGCAAACTAGTCATAAGTACTTTCAATTCTACATGATTGTGTCTTTCTGAAGTTCCAGTTCATACATTGTTTCCTTCTGTGGCGTTTTTTAATTAACAAAAAGCTAAATGGTTTTTAAAAATCAACATAGTTCAAAAAAAATATGATAACGTTTGCCATCTCAGTATTAATTTAGTATTGTTAAAAGTTGGTAATGTATTTTTCTTATTATATCACAAGTATATGTTGTCTTTTATTTTCCTTTCCTTTGTTTTCTTCTAAAATTTCAGTAAAGATTGCTTGAACATCACTTTTACACAATTCAAATCAGGTACAGATATGACAAGTTTGGTGGATTTTGGTGCAGGTTTTATTTTCATGATAGAGTCTCCAAGGCAGATAAAAACACTTTTCCCTCCTAGTTTCTGCATTTATTAGTATAATTGACTTACACTATTATATTAGTTTCACTAGAATGTAGTGATTCAATATTTTTATACATTACAAATAATCACCATAAGTCTAGTTACCTTCCAGCACCATACACAATATACAATATTACAGTATAATATTACAGTATATTACAATATTACACCATACACAATTATTACAGTATTATTGACTATATTCCCCTTGTTATACATTTCACCCTTGTGATTCATTTATTTTGTAACTGGTAGTTTGTATCTCATAAACTGCTCATCTATTTTACTCCTTCCCTTGCCTTCCCAACAACATCTATTTGTTCTCTGTACTATGAGTCTGTTTTATTTACTATGTTTGTTCACGTTTTATTTTTTAGATTCCACATATAAGTGAAATTAAATAGTATTTATCTTCCTTTGTCTGACATTTCTCTAAGCATAATACCCTCTTTGTCCATCCATGTAGCTGCAAATGCTTTTGTTCTTATCACATATATATCTCACATCTTCTTTATCCATTCATCTAGAGAGAGATACTGTGGTTGCTTCCATAACCTTGGTTATTGTAAATAATGCTGCAATGAACATAGGGCTGCATTTATCTTTCCGAGCTCCTGTTTTTGTTTTCTTTGGAAAAATACCCAGGGATGGTATTTTGGATAACATGCTAATTCTTTTTTTAATTTTTTGAGGAACCTCCATTTTCCATAGCGAGTGCACCAATTTACATTCCCACCAACAATGCATAAGGATTTTTTTTTCTCCACATCCTCACCAACACTCATTATTTCTTGTCTTTTGATAAGAGCCATTCTGACAGGTGTGAGGTGACATTTCACTGTAGTTCTAATTTGCATTTCTCTGATGATTAGTGATAAGCTTCTTTTCATGTGTCAGGCGGTCACCTGCATGTCTCCTTTGGAAAAATGCCTGTTTGGGCTCTGTGCCCGTTTAAAAAATCTCGTTGTTTATTTTTTGTTGTTATTGTATGAGTTCTTTGTAATTTTGGATATTAGCCCCTTATCAAAAATAAGATTTGCAAATATCTTCTCTCATTCAGTTGGTTGCCCTTTCATTTCGTTGATTGTCTCCTCTGTCTGTGCAAATGTTTTCAAGTTTGATGAGGTAACATTCAATTATTTTCGCTTTTGTTTCTCTTATCTGAGGAGACAGATTTAAAAAAATATACTGGTACAATTTATGTCAAAGAGTATTTTGCTTATATTTTCTTCTAGAAGTTTTATGACTCCAGGTCTTACATTTAGGTCTTTAAAACATTTTGAATTCATTTTTATATATGGTTTGAGAAAGTAATCCCATTTTATTCTTTTGCATGCAGCTGTCCAGTTTTCCCAACTGGATTTACTGAAGAGGCTGTCTTTTCCCCATTGTATATCCTTACTTCTTTTGTTATAGACTAATTGTTGGAGAAGGTGATGGAACCCCACTCCAGTACTCTTGCCAGGAAAATCCCATGGACGGAGGAGTCTGGTAGGCTGCAGTCCATGGGGTTGCTAAGAGTTGGACATGACTGAGCAACTTCCCTTTCACTTTTCACTTTCATGCATTGGAGAAGGAAATGGCAACCCACTCCAGTGTTCTTGCCTGGAGAATCCCAGGGACGAGGGAGCCTGGTGGGCTGCAGTCTATGGGGTCGCACAGAGTCAGACAGAACTGAAGCGACTTAGCAGCAGCAGCAGCAGCAATTGACCATGTAAATGTGGATTCATTTCTGGACTCTCTATTCCATTCCATTGATTTATGTGTCTGTTTTTATGGCAGTACCATATTGTTTTGGTAACTGTAATTTTGCAGTATAGTTTAGAATTAGGGAGTGTGATACCTTCAGCTTTGTTCTTCTTTCTTAGGATCGTTTTCACTATTTGAGACCTTCTGTGTTATAATACAATTTTTAGGGCTGCAAGTCCTAGTTCTATAAAAAATGCCCCTGGTGTTTTGATAGGAATTGGACCAAATCTGTAGATTGCCTTGGGTAGTATGGTCATTTTTAACAATATTCATATTTCCAATCTATGAGCACAGAATACCTTTCCATTTGTTTGTATCATATTCAGTGGCCCTGGGCAACAAGACCATTTTAAATTGAGGCAAAATAACAGATACATACAGTGTGAATGAAATTTGCAACTCGACTATACATCTCCGCTTCTACTTTCTACAGTTTAGAAACACATTTAGGATTAATGTTTCTTTGTCACATTTCTGCTAATGAAACGTAACAATTCTGAGCAAGCCAATACTAGGGTTTTCAGAATATTTTATCACTATTATTCAAAATAAATGTTTCAACAGAAACATTTTTCTAAAACTTTAAATTGGCTTCTTTTTAAGATTAAGACCCTACATTACTATTTTTATATAAACCAGATCATGGATGTCAGCAATTTTTCATTTATTTAAAAACATATGATACCTTCAGGAATTTCTATTATAAACAACCCAGCAGCGTCTTTACCAGCATTCTCTATTCTGCCTCTTACCAAATCCTACCACCCATAGACTCTTTAGAAAGCTTTCTAGTCACAGGATTATGGTTACTTATTAAATTATAATCTGAGCTTAGTCGTTCAGTCGTGTCCAACTCTTTGCGACCCCATGGACTGTAGCCTACTGGGCTCCTCTGTCCATGGGGATTCTCCAGGCAAGAATACTGGAGTGGGTTTCCATGCTCTCCTCCACGGGATCTTCCCAACCCAGGGATGGAACCCAGGTTTCCCGCATTGCAGGCCGATTCTTTATCACCAGGGAAGCCCAAGAATACTGGAGTGAGTAGCCTATCCCTTCTCCAGGGGAATGTCCCAACCCAGGAATCAAACTGGGGTTTCCTGCATTGCAGGTGGATTCTTTACCAGATAAGCTACCAGGAAAGAATTATAACCTACTTTCTTTCAAAAATATTTGAGATAGCTTACTGGATTGAACAAGTACAATAACATGAAGATTAAAGACATATTTATAAGCAAAATGATGAGATATAACTAAAGAAAAAAGTTGATAATACACAGAAATATATACCACAAGTTCCCACAAAACTCTTAAAAGACAACTACATACTTATATTTAGTTCCGAACTTCTGATTAGCTAAAACTAAAAGGACAATATTATCACATAGAGAAATACTGTCCTAATGATAATAGTAATAAAAAATAAAAAATGTGGATAAAACTTAATAAACTAATGTTTTTATGGCTATGAAATTTGAGAAAAATTTCTCCTCCAATTTAGTATTTTGAATGCTTAAGAATAGAACATGGAATTCTTAGGAATGCCACAAGGAATGACGAAAAGGAAAATATTATCAACAATAGTCTTAAAATCAAAATAACTAGTTTTGTTTCTATAGTGCCCTTCAATGTAAATTGAGAGCATAAGGCCAAAGTACAATGTAGCAAATGCAATTCTCTGTAAGTGGGCAGTACGAAAAAATCAAAATAGTGAAATAAGCTCTCTTAATGTCTAGATTGGTCTGGGGCTAAATACTGTAACTATTTATTGGGCTGGATGAACTTCATGCCCTTTAATTTGTCCTTCATGGATATTATATTTTGTACTTTGACTTTTTTTTAAATCGAAGCATAGTTGATCTAAAATGTTGTGTTAATTTTTGCTATACAGCAAAGTGACATATGTATATACACACACACACACACATTCTTTTTAATATTCTTTTCCATTATGGTTTATCCCAGGACACTGAATATAGTTCTCTGTGCTGTAAAGTAGGACCCTGCTGACCATCCATTCTACATGTAATAGTTTCCAACTACTAACTCCAAACTCCCAGCCCCTATCCTCATTCCTTCCTTGCTCCCTTGGATGCCACAAGTCTATTCTCTACATCTGTGAGTCTATTTCTGCTTCATAGATCAGTTCATTGGTGTCATATTTTGGATTTCACAAATAAGTGATATTATGTATTTGTCTTTCTCTTTTTGATTTACTTTACTTATCGTGCACTTTGATTTTTGATAAAAGTTGGCCAGTGGTGGTTATCTGATTATTTGACAAATGTTTTGGAGTAATTATTTAGTGTTACTAGTTGAAATACATATATTTTAAAAACTCATATACTTCAAAATGTATATATTTTAAAAATCATCTGAGTAAAGAGACATAAGAGAATGTCCTCTTACGAAAATTCAGGTGCCTAACTTAGACTTTGTATTGAGTTGGCATTGGCCTACCTCTGCAGAGAGGAGGTCTGAGAGCACTGTGGAAAGTATAAAGATTTTTCTCAGAAAACAATTCTGAGTCTGCTCCAGGATAAGGGCAAATCAATAAGCAAAGTTCCAAAGTTCTACACTTTAGACCATGACTTTGACAATTTTAACGTGGAAAATTTTCAAAGTAGAATTAACCATGGGAAAATTTCATAAATCCATTTGTGAAATGTCTGAATTTAACAGCTTTCTAGTGACCCCTTTGGGGAAAATGATTTGTGAAATGCACTGCATACTAATAAAAATGACTGACATGCTGTTTAGAGTTGTTGGATATAAACCAATTAAACCTTTGGAGGACATCTGCCAGAAATACAAATTTGTGTTTAGAGACAACTGACCTTAAATGAATTCTTTCTGATTATTACATGGAAGGAATATTGTGTATTGAGGCCAGAACTATCACAGAATATTTCTTTTTTCAGGTTTTTCTTTTTTTTTCCAGCAAGGGGAGTTATACTTTGGTTATATTGTTGAGCTTAGTCTCTTTCAACTACTAATAGTCTTAATGAGACTGCTGTTAACTAGGTGTTTGTCTAACAGTTAACAAACTGTAAACATCAGATTTTTCCACATAACTGCCAAGAAAGGTGGATCATTAAAATAAATACTTAGAAGCCTTCTAAATTTCCACTTACTAGCTATGCACCAAAACTTTGCCTTCTAGAGATTCTCTGTGACTGAACCTGTGTATAATGAATCATACTCAGTCACTTAAAATGGCTCCTTTCCTCTGCCAATGACCTCACACTTTCCTTATTAGCACTTCTAATTTAACTCATGAGCTGCAATGTATAGAATTCTAGAAGCAGATCAACAGACATCACCGTGGGAGGCTGGGGGGATGAAGGAAAAAGAAAGTTGGCATGTTCTAAGGATTTTCTAAAAAAAAAAAACAAACCAACATTTTCCCTTTAATTTCTCTTCAGAAATTGCAAAAGCAATATGTTTAGTGAACGTGAAATAGTATAAAGAAAAAAAAGAGCATTTAATATTTTTTGTCACCTCCTCTCCCTGCCACCTGGGTCCTCCTCATCTCCTGGATCCTCACAAGCAACAAATGTTAACAACCTGGTGCATATCCTTTCACACATTTCTACATGCTCATTCATTCACAAACCAGCTAGCACATATGAAACTCCATGGGCCTTGAATTCAGGTGCTCTATTCTCTCTACAGACCTAGACTTGGACTCTCTTTTCCTTCTGGACAATAAGTAGCTGCTTTATCAGCTCGGGTTATGAAATGAGGTGAGGTAAGAAACGTCAAAAAGCACAAAAGATGCCTCTGGGATCTCAGCTAGGATGACTCAAATGGCTGTGGATGTCTTGAATGATTGTGTCTGCAAATGTAACTCTACAACAGCCTCTCCACACATCTCTCTGAAGTGGAGAACTTCTGAAGAGCCGACCCAGTTGGGACTGTCGGCGGAGTGTCTGGGCCACCGCACCATGGCAGTCTTAGGGTAGTCAGACTTTATCTGCGGTGGCTCAGGTGGTTTCAAGGAAGAGCATGGCTGAAGCTACCTGCTCTTTATGACCTCAGCTTAGAAACCATGTGGCGAGCTGTGCTCTCTCCACAGCCGGGTGCTCACCTCCCTGAGGGAGCAGCCCACCTCCGGCCACTATCGCCACTGGGTCTCCTGGAAGCGGTCCCAGAACAGCGACACCAAGAGCCCTTCATCGTCCACCTCTCCAAGAGCAGCAGCGGGGGCCGTCGCTGTGGCCGACAGAGTGCTTGAGGATAGTATAGCTGCCGTCGCCGCCCTCTTAGGAGCGGCGGTCGCTTTCCCTCCTGCTCAGCCAGGGCGCTGGCATAGAATCCAGGACCGGGAGCAACTGGAGCGCACTTCTGGTCGCTGTGGTTTCTCACTAGGCCGGCTTTCTTTCCTTGATGATCCTCCAGGCTATGCGGCGCTAGCGCGGGGGAACAGTTGGAAAGCGGCTAAAGAGGCAGGGTTTGAGGTTGCCAAGAAGCGGCTGGCTGCTGACCTGTTTCCAGCAAATGAGGCAAGATCATGCGATGTTGCAACCCCTCAGGAAAAGGAGAGTACTGATTGAAGAGGAGACCCATGTAGTGGTTGAGAAGATAGTAGAATACATCGGGGAGACTTCAGCTATGGTCCACAGGCTTTATGGCACCTCATTTCAGGCTACACAAGGACCGAGTGTAGTACGTGAATGAGATGATCTTGAAGTTGGCTGCCAGTATCTCCAATGGCACAGCTGGTATCTTTGGGGACATGCAAGACCTACAAGTTTTAACAGAATAATTCTGGATTCCCTAGCACCCTATGCCAAATATAAAGTGTGGATAAAGCCTGGAGCAGAGCATTCCTTATTGTATGGGAACCTTGTGAAATCTGGGCTTGGAGGAATCACTGAAAATATTTCTCAGTACCAGGAAGTCCTGGTGTACTCCATGGCAGACATCCCTTTGGGTTTTGAGGTGGCAGTGAAGTCTACAGAAGACTGCAGGAAAGTAGACCCCATGGCAATTGTGGTATTTCATCGAGTAGACATTGGGGAATATGTGTGGCATGAAGAGACACTGAGTTTAAATGAAATCATCCTGAGGATGTATGGCTGTGTAGAAGGGCCTGGCTTTGTTTCCTTTGTCTGTGTGGGCTCCACCATCATGTTGAATTTTGTCGACACTCTGACCTCTTCAGGGACTTCTTGGTTTAATATTCTCTGTTAAGGACAAATGCAGACTAGATTTTTATTATGCAGAAATGGCTCAGAAATGGAGTTTTGGATCTTTGTAATTGTGGCAAAATTGAATTTGTTGTTGTTCAGTCGCTCAGTTGTGCCTGACTCTTTGCGACCCAATGGACTGCAGCACACCAGGCTTCCCTGAACTTCACCGTCTCCTGGAGCTTGCTCAAACTCATATCCATTGAATTAGTGATGCCATCCAACCATCTTGAAGAATGTCTAAATAGAATACTGTGTTTTATATTTGAATCCAAGGGCGTCTTGTTTTGAGTAACAGGTTCTAAATTGTTGGAACTGAGGACAAGAATAGCTTATTATTTGTGATAACACTGTTTTCCAAACACAGGGTAAGAACATGATGGATTTTCTTAATTAATTATTAATACTATGAAAGATATATATTGCCATATCAGAATAAGAGGCTGTATCAGGGACTTTACAAGTGAAATTTGGATAAAATAAAAAGAGAAGTTTATTCAGCTGATTATCTTTATGGTAGGTGCTGTGTGGTATGGAAGAAAAACTTGCATTCAAACACCAGTTCTAACATCTACTAGCTGTTTGGCCTTAGATGAGTCATTAAACTTTAATAAGCTTTATTTTCTTTTTCTGTTTCATAAAACAACTTAATTGTCTTCCCAAGAATAGTTTTTAGAATTAGAAATCATGACATTAAAGCATGATTGCCTGGCAAATCATAGGTGTTGAATAAATGGTAAGGATTATTTTATAATGTTTATACTAAGTATTTCCTTACTATGAGTAGGATCTTATGAATATAATTTTATTATCTTGACTTTTATAAATTTTTTTAATCTTTCTTTTTCTTGAATGGTATGATCCCAGGCTGAATATTACTTTTATCACCTTGATTTTCTAAAATGTAATTTCTCTTATAAATCTTTTTTTACTTAAAATTTTTTATTGAATTATAGTTGATTTACAATGTTGTCTTAGTTTCAGGTGTTATATAGCAAAGTGATTCAATTATACATATATATATATATATTCTTATAAATCTTACCTTACCACTGAACTGAACAAAAAAGCAGTAATCAGAGACCCTGAAATAGTAATTCAGTTCCTCCATCCTTCCCCCATGCCTTCAAAAATTATTAAAATATTTTTAATGAAAAACAGCACAGACAAAAAAATTTTAAACTACCTGAATTGTTAACCAACTTCTTTAGTGAATATTTTGCTTAGTTTAAATGCCAAAGGTGATAGCTCTAAAAATAAAGTGTTTTTCAGTTAAAAAAAAGAAGAAATCATATGGTATTATGTGCTCTTTACCCTGTTGGTGGACAGACTCACAGCCCAATAAGATCAGGGGATGGGCACATGTTCTCACCTCTCTATGGGAAAATGGATACAGAATTTGTGGTGACTCCCTGAGTTATACTATGAAATGTTTATTTGAGAAATTCATATTTGCATTTTATCAAAGTAGAATATGGAAAAGCTAATAGGCTGATAATTTGTTTTGCTCCTTTAAAAGTTGCTCTGTTAAAAATAGAGCTGACTGTATTCTGAGTCTAACCAGACAAGACCGATAGAGTGCCAGTAGAGATTATAAGTGTCAAAGTCACCCATCAGAGAAGACCTTGAAAAATCATGGCAAGAATTCTTTATTAGGCACTTTATTTAGCTTATGCTGTTAATCAGTTCTTCTAGAAGTGAAAACTTTCCTGGAACTGAGGTAGAAATAGGCCTGGGTCACAAAGTTTATGGTTATTGTCCTAAAAATAAAGCTAAGAAAAGCAACCTTCTCAGGTGTCATGACTTCCTTGATCTCACCCAACACAATACTACTATTGGATTCTCCATCCCTGAGTCTACTTGCATTAGTGTTTACAACAGTGAGATTCAGGCCCTGCACAATCATTTATGGTACCTAAGATTTTATAAAGCAGCAAGAATTATAGTAAAACCATGACTAAGTGGTGGCCATGGTACCAGGTGCTCAGATACAACAGTGAGTAAGGTAGCGTTGCTGCCTTCAAAGAACACACTGTCTGGTGGGTGTTTCAGGTATGTGAACAGATAAATTGCAACACAAGGCACTGCTTGTAAATGAACCATGTGCCATCAGGGGGAGAAGATCAACCTGTCTGGGTGTTCACACTGGATCAGCACCTATAACCACTCTCTCTCTGTCCACACCTGAACCTTTGAACCGTATCTCTTATTTGGTCTTCTAGGAGGTCTCCCTGAAAGACTTCAAGCCCAATTTTTCCCTCTGCCTAGATTTTTGGCTTTCATGATTTTTTTTGGTCTCATTTCCTAATATTCTCCCTCCCTGCAATACTTTGTTTCAACACTGTTTATTTATTTATTTGTCTCTGTCTTCTAAAGCCTGAAGGTACGAGATTCACTTATTAAAATATATGTTGAACAGTGACTCTCTACTGGGCAAAGTATTAGATGCTGGTGAGCTAGGGTTCCTATCTGTTGCAGGGAGTTTCCTTCTAGTCAATGCCTCCTAGATTCTTGAAATTACGTGTCTGGCCTAGTCAGATGTGGGGTGGGCTGTTGTTCACTCTTTGCAACCCCATGGACTGCATCACGACAGGCTTCCCTGTCCTTCGCTATCTCCCTGCATTTGCTCAAACTCATGTCCATTGAGATGGTGATGCCATTAAACCATCTCATCCTCTGTCGTCCCTTTCATCTCCTGTCTTCAATCTTTCCCAGCAATAGGGTCTTTTCCAATGAGTTAGCTCTTCACATCAGGTGGCTGAAATATTGGACATTCAACTTCAGCTTCAGGCCTTCCAATGAATATTCAGGGTTGATTTCCTTCAGGATTAACTGCTGTGATCTCTTCACTGTCCAAGGGACTCTCAAGAGTCTTCTCCAGCTCCTCAATTTGAAAGCATCAGTTCTTTGATGCTCAGCCTTTTTATGCTCCAACTCTCCCATCTGTGCATGACTACCAGAAAAACAATAGCTTTGACTAGATGGACCTTGGTTGGCAAAGTGATGTCTGTGCTTTTCCATATGCTGTCTAGACTTGTCATATCTTTCCTTCCAAAGAGCAAACATCTTTTAATTTAATGACAGAAGTCATTGTCTGCTGTGATTTTGGAGCCCAGGAAAATAAAATTTGTCACTGTTTCCACTTTTCCCCTCCTGTTTGCCATGAAGTGAAGGGACTAGATGCCATGATCTTAGTTTTAGGCTTTGAAAAACTCAGAGAAGCCTTTCTAGCCAGGTGACATTTGATCTATTATTATTATTTCCTATTGAGAAAATAGACATTTTTCTCCAGGTTGGGGTAGAGGTAGAGTGGGGGAGGGCCAGACATTTCATGCAGAGGGCATAACACATGCAAAAAGTAGGAAGAACATGGTCAATTTGGGAGATAAAGAGAGATTCATTTGAGAACGTAGAGAGGCATATCAGAGTGAAGCTAGAGAAGTAGGTTGGGGTCATAATTGGAAGGCCTTTGTATGCCCTTTCTGGTTTTTGGACTTAATCCCGCAGGAAAGGAAGAGTCAGCAAACATTCAGAAGTAGAATCGTGACAAAATCAGATCTATTGTACTTTAAGAAGATAAACCCAGCAGGATGGTCACAAGAGTGGTGGAAAGACTAGCAGCAGGGGGACCAGTTAGGAAATGGTTGTATTAGCCCAGATGAGAATGTGTGAGAACTGAGTGACTAGATCAAAAGAGGGGACAGAGGTTAATTCTGCAATAGGGGTTTAAGGAGGAATCAAGACCACTCAGCTACTCATTAGCACAGAAGGCCTGATGGACAGTAAGATCATGAGTCTGAGATGGAGGAAGAAGAATGAAGAGCATATTTGGTGAGTAAGATAACACCAAGTTTTGTTTCAGATACTTGGGTATTCAAGTGAAGATGTTCAGGAGGCAGCTGGAGGCTTCAATCTGAGTCTAAAGAGGGAGAGAAGATGGGCTAGAGATTCATTTTTTGAGAAGACATAGAAGAGGTAAATGGAAAGAAAGTTAAATATTTGAGAAAGGAGAAAAAAAATCAACAAAGATTGTGAAATCAGTGAATAAGGAGGAGAAGCAGCAAAGATTAGACTCCTGGAAAGGGAGGAAAGGTCAAGTAGATGAGTAGTGTTGTTTGGTATTGACCAAATTTCTGTGTGTGCCTGGGTCAAGTGTTGGCACATGTGATGATGAAGGTATAAAAAGGGCAGGTGTCAGCTCTGCTGCTTAGGAAGTTGCACTGATGCTCACATATAAAGTGCTCCTGTGTGGTTTCAGGCCTTCACTCTTGGCTCCTGCATGTCAGGAGTCAGAATGGAGTTAGAACACTTCCCAGGCTTGTCTCACTCTCAAGAAAAAGAGGACCCTAGAAACTTAGTGCCCCACTTTCCAAAAGTTGAGAAACATAGGAGATATAATCTGCCTCTTAGGAGATAATAGCATTCTAACTCTAAACCAGCTTTTCCATTTCTGTGCCTGAATTTTATCTGCCTGATGCATTTGGTTGAATATCACTTTTGTTTTCTATTGTACTAGAGATGTTTTTGAGTTAACTGTTATGCAATTTTATGCTGAAAAAAGTTTCAAATTGTTCTGAAAATGTCCTCCCCAAGAAAGTGGTAAGAATTTTCTCTTTCCTCATCAAAGATAAATACACAAGTTAACTGGATGGGAAGACTTTTGCCTAAATATCATTTGCTTCCATAGTTTATCTGTTCATTTAATTTCCATTGGGAAGTATATAGATTATAAATGCTCCAATTGTTTAAGATGAGTCATTTAATTTGCAAAGTCCCTTGTGAGTAGTGTTTGGCATCAAAGGATTCAGTTTTGATGCTAAGTGACACTTAATTGGGTGTGGTAGAGTTAGTTCAGAACGATGCTGGCTGAGGGCCTTAGAAGGATTAATATCCTGATACTAGATTATCTAGCTGGATGAAAGCACTGCTTGTAGATTAAAAGAGAGTATAGTAGTTAGGTGACCTGGGAATAATCATAACGGGGGAGGAAAGTTATCCTAAAACCAAACCAAACTAAATCAAACCAAACATTTAGTCTGCCTAGGGAAGCTGATATGGGGACAAGGCTTAAGGGAGCCTTGAAATTCACTTCCAAGATTTAGTCTTTGCTTGACCTCATTGTTATTTTCTTTTTTATTTATTTTAAATGATACAATCTGTGAAATGACTCCCTTCTTTTCAAAAATTAGATGTTAATCAGCAGCATAACTGAAGCCTTTCTTGTTTGGCTCTTAAATGAAAGTGCTCCATTATATGCATTTAACTGGGCTTTCTTTCAGATCAGAATCTCTGTTTTGAAATACAGTGGCAATCATGCCACATCTACTGGCTTGTAATTTACACAACTATCTGTGTACAAGTTATATTTTTCTTACTTGATAATAAGTACCTTCAGGGCAGGAAACACTAGCTTTTCATGTGTTTGTCCATCCATCCATCTGGCGACTTATAGAAAGTTTGAGTATATGTCAGGAGCTGAGATGAGGACATGCTTTTTTCTCTCAAGGAGCTCAGTCCTGTTAGGGTCCTGGTTCCCTACCAGGGCTGAACACAAGAATCACTTAGCTTGCTGGGCTCCATTTACAGGAAGTCTGTTTTCATTGTGTGACCTGGGTGTTGGTGTATATATTTTAAAGTTTTCTTTCTTTTACTTTTTAATTTGAAATTTTCATTTTATTAGGTGATTCATGGGAACAAACAGATTGAAAGCCATCAATTTAGGTGGATAGGCCTACATTCTGTTATGAAAAAGAAAAAAGAGAGTTTTCTTGGTACAGAGAAAATGGTATACAGTCACAAACTTTTAAAAAATCTTTTACTCTTCATAGCACCTACCATAGGAGATGCAGTTTCAATCCCTGGGTCGGGATGAGGAAATGACAGCCCATTCCAGTATTTTTGCCTGAGAAATTCCATGGACAGAGGAACCTGGCGGGCTACAGTCCAAAGGGTCACAGAGTCAGATGCGACTAACAGGCTAACCACAACACAACACAGCAGCAACTACACAGGACACAGGGTCTTGAGTATACTAGATTAAACATTTCTTTAATTAATGATATTACCATTAGGCTCAATTACCTACTTCATTATCATTAGATGATATTCTGCATTGCAATTAAATTAGGACAATTCTTTCATTTATTAATTGATTTTCTGTCACAACTTGAAGACTTTTGGGGCATTTTTCTTTGAGAAATAATGAATGTAGTTGTTGCTATATTTAGCTTTATAGATTCTTGACTTTATAGCTTTTGGATTCTTGACTTTATTTGATGAAATTTGACACATCTTTTTATGGGCAAAGTCATTTTTTTCAGTTGGAAAAACCTGATTTTTAGAAATCAGCATCTCTTAGTTGAGACAGGTTTTATAAATTAATTATGGTACAAGTAAATTATCTGTCTTAATGTACTTCATCTGTTTAAAATTATAATTTTAAGCCCCATAAATTGGATACGAAACCATAGCATGATAAACTCTTGACCTTAGAAGAACATTTGAAAGGATCACTTAGCCCAAAGGCATAGTGTTTCTCTTCAGTGGGGAGTCCATTTTTGTTCAGACACCCAGTCTGGAACTTACTCTTCTCACTCAAGTTCAAATGAAATAAAATCCTCCTTTCCTTACAGTAAGCGTGAGATTGGAGATCACACAGGAGCAGGCTACTGAGTGTACACATCAGAGACAAGCTCTAGTCATGTTGAAAGAAGCCAGTTTTGGGGGAACTGGTCTGCCAGTGTTAGTGGCAGACACTTTGTGGTGTATTGAAGATAACCAACCTCCTCAGAAATACTGATGATTAACATAGTTCTTAGAGTGAACTTTGAGCAAAAGTATAATATTTTTCAAGGAAGACTTTGGCATAGGAAAATGGTTTCTCAACACAAATCACATTTTCTGGGTTCCCTTGCAGCTTGGTATGTATGTTCACATGACTAATTTTTGGTTAAGAAGATATGATTAGAAGGCATGTGTGCAACTTTGAGTTTCTGTTCTTTATTTTATTTTTTCACTTTTTGGCTGCATCCCACGGCACGTAGAATCTTAGTTTTCCAACCAGGGATGGAACCTGAACCCCATGCACTGAAAGGCAGCGTCTTAACCACTGGACCACCAGGGAAATCCGTCAAGTTTCTGTTCTTCAAAGGAATGGGGATTCTTTCCTCTTCCCTCTGTTTGTCTTTCCACTGATTGGAATGTGGATGTTGCAGACGAAAATAAAGATAAGAATAACTAGATACCTTGATGATTCTACAGAGTAGAGTTACCATACGTATTCAGACTTTTATGTGAGAGAGGAATAAACTATCAGCTTTCAGTTCAGTTCAGTTCAGTTCAGTTCAGTCACTTAGTCGTGTCCGACTCTTTGCGACCCCATGAATTGCAGCGCGCCAGGCCTCCCTGTCCATCACCAACTCCTGGAGTTCACTCAGACTCGCATCCATCGAGTCCGTGATGCCATCCAGCCATCTCATCCTCTGTCGTCCCCTTCTCCTCCTGCCCCCAGTCCCTCCCAGCATCAGGGTCTTTTCCAATGAGTCAACTCTTCACAAGAGGTGGCCAAAGTACTGGAGTTTCAGCTTTAGCATCATTCCTTCCAAAGAAATCCCAGGGCTGATCTCCTTCAGAATGGACTGGTTGGATCTCCTTGCAGTCCAAGGGACTCTCAAGAGTCTTCTCCAACACCACAGTTCACAAGCATCAATCCTTCGGCGCTCAGCCTTCTTCACAGTCCAACTCTCACATCCATGCATGACCACAGGAAAAACCACAGCCTTGACTAGACAGACCTCTGTTGGCAAATCAGCTTTAAGTCACTGTTACTTTGTGTCTCTATCACACAAAGCGTGCCTGTGTGCTAAGTTGCTTCAGTCATGTCTAACTCTCTGTGACGCTATGGACTGTAGCCTGCCAGGCTCCTTTCTCCATGGGATTTTCCAGGTAAGAATACTAGAGTGGGTTGCTGTGCCCACCTCCATGGGATCTTCCTGACCTGGGGATCGAAACTGTGTCTCTTACATCTCCTGCACTGGCAGGTGGGTTCTTTACCACTAGCGCCACCTGGGAAGCCTCCTATCACATGCTGTTAGTATCGTATCCTAATTCACGATCCCCTTAACCTCTAGGTCAACTGGGTTAAATTAAATACAGTTCCCTGAACTTTCAATTGTAATTTTAATATTTCTTCTTACCTTTACCTGGACCTGAACTGCATTTACAAATATATTTTCCCTGTGAGCCAAGTAAACTCCCCATTTTCCAAGATTCTTTTTAAATATTGCTCTCTCTCTAGCAAGCCTTCCTTGATTTGTCTATGTAAAGGTGATAATCCTTTTATGATCGCCTTCAATAGACTTTGTACGTAATTAAAATAATAATATACATACTTTATTGAGTATCTACTATGTGTCACGTACTTTAAATGGGCTCTACATAAAATAGCTCATTTATTCTCTCAGTAGTGTTATGCCATGCGTATGCTGCTGCTGCTGCTAAGTCGCTTCAGTCGTGTCCGACTCTGTGTGACCTCATAGACGGCAGCCCACCAGGCTCCCCTGTCCCTGGGATTCTTCAGGCAAGAACACTGGAGTGGGTTGCCATTTCCTTCTCTAGTGCATGAAAGTGAAAAGTGAAAGTGAAGTCGCTCAGTCGTGTCTGACTCTTAGCGACCCCATGGACTGCAGCCCACCAGGCTCCTCTGTCCATGGGATTTTCCAGGCAAGAGTACTGGAGTGGGCTGCCATTGCCTTCTCCAATGCCATGTGTATATCAAACTCATTTTATAGATGAGAAAATCTAGGCTTAGACAGAGAGGCTAGGTAATTTAATATGTTCAGTTCATAATGTTAGAGTAAACAGTAGAGCTGGAATTCAAAACCAGATGATTCTGGTCCCATTCCATGTTCTATCCACTCTGCCTTCATTATAGCCCCTCTTCCATGGCATCGTATTTGTTTGTTTACCTGTACATCTCATCCAAATATACCCTGGATTCCTCATATCTAACTCATTGTGGGAGCTCAATATATACAAGTTAAATAACCGAGCTGCCACCAACTTTATTCACCAGTTGTCTTCCAAAGTTTTGCTATAAACTCTAGTAATAGGACCACACCCCAGGGTCAGGGCCAAGGAGAGTCACTGTTGCCTACTCTGGTTTCTCCTTGGATCATGCATCTGCAGTTCATCTGATGCTCCATGTCCTAGGCTAGCTCTGGGTACTGTTAGGGTTTTAGTCTTCTAGGACTACCATTGGCGAAGGAAATGGCAACCCACTCCAGTATTCTTGCCTGGAGAATCCCGGGGACAGAGGAGCCTGGTGGCCTGCTGTCCGTGGGGTCGCACAGAGTCGGACATGACTGAAGCGACTTAGCATGCACGCATGCATTGGAGAAGGAAATGGTGATCCACTCCAGTGTTCTTGCCTGGAGAATCCCAGGGACAGAGGAGCTGGTAGGCTGCCGTCTATGGAGTCGCACAGAGTCGGGCACGACTGAAGTGACTTAGCAGCAGCAGCGGCAGCAGCAGGACTACCATAACAAAATACCACAGACTGGGTGGATTAAACAACAGAGATGTATTCACTATCAGTTATAGAGGCTGAGAGCCCAAGATTAAGGAGTTGTCAGGGTTGTTTTCTGATGAGACCTCTCTTCCTGGCTTGTAAACGGCTGCCTTCCTGTTGTGTCTTTATATGCCTTTTCTCTGTGCCTTGTAACTCTCGTGTCTGTCTCTCTCTTCTTATAAGGACACCAGTCCCACCAAATTGAGGCATTCACCCACATGACCTTATCATTGAAATACATTTTTAGGCTCAGGATAGAACTACTCCCAGCTGGGGTGCCTAGTCAGCACATCACAACTTAGAAAACTTTTTGTGCCTGTAAATGCTCCACTTGAGCAGAAGCATAGTATATGCAGTTAGCCAATCCCCAAATGCCAAGCTAACTCTGGATTCTATACATTATTTATTTCCTCTTATTTCTTCCTTGTTCCTTGTTTTTTATCCTATAAAAGTTTCTTGTCTTCTGCTCCATTGGGCAGTTCTCTGGACCCTTGGGAATGGAGACTGCTTGCTTCATGAAATGTTAAAATTTGTTTTATTACCTAAATGATCTTTGATCATTTTTAACACTACAAAAAGAGTTTTTCCTCTCCAATGTGTTCCACATACACTGAGTGTGTCATGAGGATGTGAAGTGTGCTAACTCATCCAGCCTAATCCTCAGTTCCCTAATCTTTAAAATGGGGATAATACAGTCTCATATATCTCACAATGAGATTTTTTTCTCTTCCTTTTCTTAGTATTAAATGCAATAACATTCAGAAGGTGCTTTACCAACTGAAAGTGTTATGTCTGTAATGTCTTTCTCCCAATTGCCTCATAAATATTGACTCATTTTTTTTAAAGACTCAGACTAAATATCACCTCCACTGTGGGCTAATATTTTTCTTGATCATAACTATTGACTGGTGGATGATGGATGAGTGAGGTTTTTACACCCCAGGGCCCAAGACCAATGCAGAGAGAATGTAAAAAGAGCATGGGAAATTTGCTGGTATTTTGTAAGTAACCAGCACTTGCTTCTCTAACTTGGAACAACATGGTCCTATGTGTGTCCAGACACAGAACAGACTTCCTGTGCCTTCCTTCCTTCCTTCTTTCTCTCCTTTTTAATCCATGAGCAAAAGATTTGATCAGGGTTTAAACCTTGATTCTCTAACTACCTACATAGTTGACCTTGGACAGCTCATTTCACGTCTATGAGCCTCAGTGTTCTAAGAGTTGATTTGATACTGAAGATCTGGTTGCTACATCCGTGTGGGCATGAAGTGAATGAAGGAGCTGTGGGTGTAAAGGAGGAAAGAGAGGGGTGGTGGAGAAGGAGAAGGAAGAGTGTTGAGAATTGTGAGGACAAGTGACATTTGTGTCAATCTTTGTGTTTTAATTGCCACATATGTCTCCAAATTGGGATTTAGCTCTAAAATCAATGTTTTTTATGTTAATTTCCCACTAGGTAAAGTCAGGCTTGTGTTATCTTTCACAAGTGATGCTTTTTTAAAAAAATTAATTAATTTATTTGTCTGTGTTGGGTCTTAGTTGCGGCATGTGGAAGTCCCTTTCATTGGGAACACAGAGTTTTAGCCACTGGGCACCAGGGAAGTCCTACAAGTGGTGCCTTTCCTGTTTTGAGGGGACAGACATCACAGTTGATGCAGAGACTTCTGGGAACTAGAAGGGGAAGCAGGAGGCCTGTCTGGTAAAGCAGATTGTTAGACTGTGGGTGCCTGTCAAGCATGTGTGTGTTGGGCGTTGATTATTGTGTTGACCTGGTCTAAAGTGAATTTTCCAAGAAGGAAAAAATTTTACTTGGGGCACTTGGTACTGAATAAAATAAATTAACCATCTCTGATTGGCTTCAGATTTGCAGATCTCGGAAGAATTTGAAAAGGGTGTGGCAATTAAGCAATAGTGGAACTCCACATACTGAATAAACTAAGAATTTTGAGGCTTGCACAAGTTCTGAATACGGTCCAGACCATTTTAGTAAACATCTATTACATTTCTCTAAACTTAAATGGTTTAAGAAGGAAAAAAAAAAAAAAGGAAACACGTAATGAGAAGACGAACTAGTTTATGAAAGGATCAGTTCAGTTCAGTTCAGTTCAGTCACTCACTCGTGTCCAACTCCTTGCAACCCCATGGACTGCAGCATGCCAGGCCTCCCTGTCCATCACCAGATCCTGGAGTTTACTCAAACTCATGTCCATTGTGTCGGTGATGAAAGAATAGAAAAGGTTTTTATTCTAAGACCTTTAATAAATATTCTTTTATTCAAGGATAATATGTAATGCTCAGTAGTGACTTCAGTTCAGTTCAGTCGCTCAGTCATGTCCGACTTTTTGCAACCCCATGGACTGCTGTGTGCCAGGCTTCCCTGTCCATCACCAACTTAGAGGCTTATTATCCCTACCTTACCCTGCTGTAGAATATAGATTCACTCTTTTTGTTAGAGTGATATTTTGTTCAATGGACAATGTTTATCCATATCCATATCCAGTGATAGATTTAAAATGTAGGTAATGTACAAGTGGTTTGAGAGACTCCAGGGCCACGAATTGACAGGAAGCTAAGGGCAAAGTGCCACAGTCATGACTGGGTTACAAATTGCATCTAGAAAGGGTGTAAAGATTCAAAGCAGACTAATTGGACTCGACAGCCTATTCTTGTCCCACAGCCTGGCCTTGATAATGCTGCTCTGTCTCCTAGTGCTGGCATGAGGATTCAAGAATTGCATGCCATTTGTAATGCTGGTACACTGTAGGTATTTTTCAGATGTCAGTCCTCTTGACCTTAACTTCAAGTGCCAACACCTCGCCTTTGTCAAGATTATTTCCATCTTTAAGATATATGCATGTATCTGTGTGTGTGTGTACACACATTTGTGAGATAGGAGTGTTTGTAATAAAATGCACATGTTGGTGCAGTAGCCCACTGATCAATCAGTCTTGGACAAGATGTTCAGCTCTGGATCAGTTAGTTTTCATTTATTTATGGGACAATCAGTTTCTATTTTTTTTTATAGTACTTTGGGAATAGATATAACAGGAAACCTAAAAATTGAGGATTAGGAAAGAAACATACATAAAATGGAATCTGTGGTACCATGTTCAATATATAAAGGGGTAGGCTGAGGGCCTTTTCATGGGGTTCAAAGAGAAGCAGAAAGTGGCTGATATGAAAAGCCTCTTCATTGGAGAATTCAGAATAAGCTGAGTGTTACAGGACAAGACCTCAACAGGCCGCTGGGAGATGAAAGTTTCATCATAAAGACCATAAACTTGGAGGCCAGAGTCTTACTGATGTGGCAAGGTTTTTGATTTGAAGGACAAGTTTTCTAGGGAAATGGTAATAAGGCAAGCTTCCTCTGGGTCAGTGGGGTAACCTAGCAACCAATAATGATGATATGTATCTGATCTTTGTAAGGCCTTTGACCGTATCTGCCCAACAGTCTAGACCTGATCATTCTGAGGTGATGTGTTGACTGGTATTCTCTTTGAGGAGAACTTTGAACTATAGTCAAACTAGAAAGAAAATTAATTAATAGTTAAAGAAAAGCAAGGCAGGTAATGAACCCCGGTTGAGGTGTTGAATAGTTAAATGTACTGCATATATATGCCAGAAATTTATACTGGAGAGTGAATTAGAAGCTGAACCTTTCCAGAGAAGCTTTCAATAAAGACTCTTGCTTCTTTCTTTGCTTCTTGTAGGTGACTATGTCAGTTCCCATTTACCGAATGGAAAACATAGGGCATGAGCAGACAGAATGACAGCTGAATTTTATAAAACACAAAATTTCCCTGGTGTTTGCCAGCACGCTAATGTAGACTCCAGCTCACAGTTCTGTCAGAGGTCTGTCAGTCCTGCTAAGTCAAGGAAACGGAGGGGGGTGCAGTCATAAGATGACAGAGAAATAGGATGGGGAGACCACTTTCTCCCCCCAAAATTCATCAAAAGAACATTTGAACGCCAAGCAAATTCCACAAAACAACTTCTGAATGCTGGCAGAGGACATCAGGCACCCAGAAACGCGGCCCAATGTCTTCAAAAGGAGGTAGGAAAAAATATAAAAGATAAAAAGAGAGACAAAAGAGGTAGGGATGGAGCTCCATCCAGGGAAGGGAGTCTTAAAAAAGAGAGGTTTCCAAACACCAGGAAACACTCTCACCGGCGAGTCGAGTCGTGGTGAGCCTTGGAACCTCAGAGGGCAACATAACCTGTAGGAAAAATAAATAAATAATTAAACCCCACAGATTACGTGCCTAAAGGCAACTCCCAGTGGAGAAGTAAGCGGGGACTGGGCAGGGAGGCACGGGCTGCATTGCTTAGAGTAAGGACCAGGTCTGAATGCCCCGAGGGCAATCTGAGGCAACTAGAGATAGCAACCCAGACTGTGGGACAGCTATCCCGTGAAAAGCCCGAACCTAAGACACCGCCAGGCCCGCTCACAGAACAAAGCACTGAGCAGAGCTAGCCCGTTGTGGACCCACCCATCCCCCGACGGAGATAGGCAGGCAAGGGCAGCCAGAGCCGGAAGAGGGCAATCGCGGCCCCAGAGAGGCATCATTTACCAAACTGCAAGCAGGCTTCATTGCTAACCAAGACCCCTTGGGATTCTGCACTGTCGACATCCACTGCGAGGGTCGCAGCCAGAGATCAGCTCTCCAGGAGAGACACACGGCACGCCACACCTGAGAAGGTGCGCCAGTTGTACACCCAGAAAACCGAGCGGCAGGGACAGAGGAGGTGATAAGTCACAGCGACCATGCTTGCCAAGCACCTGGTCACCTGAGCTGCTTGGACCAGGGAAGGGCACAAAACACAGGCCCATTCAAGTCTACATCTTTGTGGAGTCCCCGAGAAACTGGACCTGAACCTGAACAGCTTAGACCTGGAAAGTAGACTCAACCCACAGCCAGCATCACAGTTCCGGGCAGAGCAACCTAGAGCCTGAGCAGTGTAGACTGGGAAAGCACACACGCTGTGAGCAGGAGCAAACCCAGTGTGGCCAAGACACTGGGAGCATTCCCCACAGACGCTAGTGATATTTATTTTTAGTGTCCCCCCCTCCCCACAGCATGATTAAACAAGTGAGCCTAAAAAAGTGACCACCACCGCCCCCTTGTGTCAGGGTGGAAATTAGACACTGAAAGGCCAGCAAACAGAAGAAGCCAAAACAAACAGAGGGAACCGCTTTGGAAGTGATAGGTGCAATAGATTAAAACCCTGCAGTTAGCACCGACTATATAGGAAGGGGCCTATAGATCTTGAGAAGTGTAAGCTGGATCAAGGAACTATCTGAAAATGAACTGACTGCACACTATCCACAACACCAGAGAAAGTCCTAGATATATTTTTACTATTATGATTTTTTAAATTTTAAAACAATCTTTTATTTTTAAGTCCTCTATTACTCCTTTAATTTTCATTTTTATAACCTACCTATAACTTTGCAAAAAAAGACCCAATTTTAAAAGCAAACTTCATATATATATATTATAATTTTTGTGACTCTCTTTTTTCCTTTAATATTGTATTTTTGAGATCTAACCTCTACTGTAGATTTTCAATCTTTGCTTTTTGGTATTTATTATCAATTTTGTACCTTTAAGAATCCAATCTTCAGTACCCATTTTTACTTGGGAGTGAGATTACTGGCTGGATTGCTCTCTCCCCTTTGGACTCTTCTTTTTCTCCACCAGGTCACCTCTATCTCCTCCCTCCTCCTTCTCTTCTCTACCCAACTCTGTAAATCTGTTTGTGTGTTCCGGGTTGTGGAGAACACCTAGGGAACTGATTACTAGCTGGATCAGTCTCTCTCCTTTTGATTCCCCCTTTTATCCTCCTGGCCACCTCTGTCTCCTTCCTCCCTCTTCTCTTCTCTGTATAACTCCATGAACATCTCTGAGGGATCCAGACTGTGGAGAGGGAAGTGATTACTGGCTAGCTTGCTCTCTCCCCTTTTGATTCCCTCCTCTTCTCCTCCTGGCCACCTCTGTCTCCCTCCTCCCTCGTCTCTTCTCCATGTAACTCTGTGTATCTCTCCGGGTGTCCCTCACTGTGGAAAAACTTTTCATCATTAACCTAGATGTTTTATCATTGGTGCTGTATAGATGGAGAAGTCTTGAGGCTACTGTAAGAATAAGACTGAAAACCAGAGGCAGGAGGCTTAAGTCCAAATCCTGAGAACACCAGAGAACTCCTGACTCCAGGGAACATTAATCGATAGGAGCTCATCAAATGCCTCCATACCTACACTGAAACCAAGCACCACCCAAGAACCAACAAGTTCCAGATTAAGACATACCATGCAAATTCTCCAGCAACATAGGAACATAGCCATGAGCTTCAATATACAGGCTGCCCAAAGTCATACCAAACCCATTGACATCTCAAAACTCATTACTGGACATTTCAGTGCACTCCAGAGAGAAGAGATCTAGCCCCACCCACCAGAACACCGACACAAGCTTCCCTAACCAGGAAACCTCGACAAGCCACCTGTACAACCCCATCCACAGTGAGGAACCTCCATAATAAAGAAGAACCACAAACTGCCAGAATACAGAAAGGCCACCCCAAACACAGCAATATAAACAAGATGAAAAGGCAGAAAAATATATAGCAGGTAAAAGAACAGAATAAATTCCCACCACCACCCCCCCCCCACCAAAAAAGAGGAAGAGATAGGGAATCTACCTGATAAAGAATTCCAAATAATGATAGTGAAAATGATCCAAAATCTTGAAAACAAAATGGAGTTACAGATAAATAGCATGGAGACAAGGATCAAGAAGATGTAAGAAATGTTTAACAAGGACCTAGAAGAAATAAAAAAGAGCCAATATATAATGAATAATGCAATAAATGCGATTTAAAAAAAAACACTCTGGAGAGAACCAATAGTAGAATAACAGAGGCAGAAGATAGGATTAGTGAGGTAGAAGATAGAATGGTAGGAATAAATGAAACAGAGAGGAAAAAAGAAAAAAGAATTAAAAGAAATGAGGACAACCTCAGAGACCTCTGGGACAATGTTAAATGCCCCAACATTTGAATCATATGGGTCCAGAAGAAGACAAAAAGAAAGGCCATGAGAAAATACTTGAGGAGATAATAGTTGAAAACTTCCCTAAAATGGGGAAGGAAATAGTCACTCAAGTCCAAGAAACCCAGAGAGTCCCAAACAGGATAAACCCAAGGCAAAACACCCCAAGACAAATATTAATCAAATTAACAAAGATCAACCACAAAGAACAAATATTAAAAGCAGCAAGGGAAAAACAAGAAGTAACACACAAGGGGATTCTGATAAGGATAACAGCTGATCTTTCAATAGAAGCTCTTCAGGCCAGAAGGGAATGGCAAGACATACGTAAAGTGATGAAAGAAAATAACCTACAGCCCAGATTACTGTACCCAGTAAGTATCTCATTCAAATATGAAGGAGAAATCAAAAGCTTTACAGACAAGCAAAAGCTGAGAGAATTCAGCACCACCAAACCAGCTCTCCAACAAATGCTAAAGGATCTTCTCTAGACAGGAAACAGAGAAAGGGTCTATAAACTCGAACCCAAAACAATCAAGTAAATGGCAACGAGATCATACTTATCAATAATTACCTTAAATGTAAATGGGTTGAATACCCCAACCAAAAGACAAAGACTGGCTGAATGGATACAAAAACAAGACCCCTATATATGTTGTCTACAAGATACCCACCTCGAAACAGGGGACACATACAGACTGAAAGTGAAGGGCTGGAAAAAGGTATTCCATGCAAATAGAGACCAAAAGAAAGCAGGAGTAGCAATACTCATATCATATAAAATAGACTTTAAAACAAAGGCTGTGAAAAGAGACAAAGAAGGACACTACATAATGATCAAAGGGCCAATCAAAGAAGATATAACAATTATAAATATATATGCACCCAACACAGGAGAACCACAATATGTAAGACAAATGCTAACAAGTATGAAAGCGGAAATTAAAAATAACACAATAATGGGAGACATTAATACCCCACTCACACCTATGGATAGATCAACTAAACAGAAAATTAACAAGGAAACACAAACTTTAAATGATACAATAGACCTAATTGATATCTATAGGACATTTCACCCCAAAAGAATGAATTTCACCTTTTTATCAAGTGCACATGGAACCTTCTCCAGGATACATCACATCCTGGGCCATAAATCTAGCCTTGGTAAATTCAAAAAAATTGAAATCATTCCAAGCATCTTTTCTGACCACAATGCAGTAAGATTAGATTTCAATTACATGAGAAAAACTATTAAAAATTCCAACATATGGAGGCTGAACAACACGCTGCTGAATAATGAACAAATCACAGAAAAATCTAAAAAGAAATTAAAATATGCATAGAAACGAATGAAAATGAAAACACAACAACCCAAAACCTATGCTGCTGCTGCTAAGTCGCTTCAGTCATGTCTGACTCTGTGCGACCCCATAGACGGCAGCCCACAAGGCTCCCCCATCCCTGGGATTCTCCAGGCAAGAACACTGGAGTGGGTTGCCATTTCCTTCTCCAATGCATGAAAGTGAAAAGTGAAAGTGAAGTCCCTTAGTTGTGCCCGCCTCTTAGGAACCCCATGGACTGCAGCCCATCAGGCTCCATCCATAGGATTTTCCAGGCAAGAGTACTGGAGTGGGATCCCATTGCCTTCTCCTATGGGACACTGTAAAAGCAGTGCTAAGGGGAAGGTTCATAGCAATACAGGCTTACCTCAAGAAACAAGAAAAAAGTCAAATAAATAACCTAACTCTATATCTAAAGCAGCTAGAAAAGGAAGAAATGAAGAGCCCCAGGGTTAGTAGAAGGAAAGAAATCTTAAAAATTAGGGCAGAAATAAATGCAAAAGAAACAAAAGAGATCATAGCAAAAATCAACAAAGCCAAAAGCTGGTTCTTTAAGAAGTTGAATAAAATTGACAAACCATTAGCCAGACTCATCAAGAAACAAAGGGAGAAAAATCAGATCAACAAAATTAGAAATGAAAATGGAGAGATCACAACAGACAAGACAAAAATACAAAGGATCATAAGAGACTACTATCAGCAATTATATGCCAATAAAATGGACAACTTGGAAGACATGGACAAATTCTTAGCAAAGTACCACTTTCCAAAACTGAACCAGGAAGAAATAGAAAATCTTAACAGACCCATCACAAGCATGGAAATTTAAACTGTAACCAGAAATCTTCCAGCAAACAAAAGCTCAGGACCAGATTGCTTCACAGCTGAATTCAACCAAAAACTTAGAGAAGAGCTAACACCTATCCTACTCAAACTCTTCCAGAAAATTGCAGAGGAAGGGAAACTTCGAAACTCATTCTATGAGGCCATCACCCTAATACCAAAACTTGACAAAGATGCCACAAAAAAGAAAACTACAGGCCAATATCACTGATGAACATAGATGCAAAAATCTTTAACAAAATTCTAGCAAACAGAATCCAACAACATATTATAAAGATCATACATCATGACCAAGTGGGCTTTATCCAAGGGATACAAGGATTCTTCAATATCCACAAATCAACCAATGTAATACAGCACATTAACAAATTGAAATATAAAAACCATATAATTATCTCAATAGATGCAGAGAAAGCCTTTGACAAAATTCAACATCCATTTATGATAAAACCCTCCAGAAAGCAGGAATAGAAGGAACATACCTCAACATAATAAAAGCTATATATGACAAACCCATAGCAAACATTATCCTCAAGGGTGAAAAACTGAAAACATTTCCCCTAAAGTCAGGAACAAGAGAAGGGTACCCACTCTCACCACTACTATTCCACTTAGATTTGGAAGTTTTGGCCACAGCAATCAGAACAGAAAAAGAAGTAAAAGGAATCCAGATTGGTAAAGAAGAAGTAAAATTCTCACTGTTTGCAGGTGACATGATCCTCTACATAGAAAACCCTAAAGACTCCACCAGAAAATTACTACAGCTGATTCATGGATATAGTAAAGTTGCAGGATATAAAATCAACACACAGAAATCCCTTGCATTCCTATACACTAATAATGGAAAAACAGAAAGAGAAATTAAGGAAACAATTTCATTCAGCATTGCAATGAAAAGAATAAATTACTTAGGAATATATCCACCTAAAGAAACAAAAGACCTATATATAGAAAACTATAAAACACTGGTGAAAGAAATCAAAGAGGACACAAAGAGATGGAGAAATATACCATGTTCATGGATCAGAAGAATCAATATAGTGAAAATGAGAATACTGCCCAAAGCAATCTATCAATTCAATGCAATCCCTATCAAGCTACCAGTGGTATTTTTCACAGACCTAAAACAAACAACTTCACAATTTGTATGGAAATACAAAAAAAACCTCAAATAGCCAAAGCAATCTTGAGAAAGAAGAATGGAACTGGAGGAATCAACCTGCCTGACTTCAGACTATACGAAGCTACAGTCATCAAGACAGTATGGTACTGGCACAAAGACAGATATATAGATCAATGGAACAAAAGAGAAAGCCCAGAGATAAGTCCACACACCTATGGGCACCTTATCTTCAACAAAGGAGGCAAGAATATACAATGGAGAAAAGACAATCTTTTTAACCAGTGGTGCTGGGAAAACTGGTCAATGACTTGTACAAAGATGAAACTAGAACACTTTCTAACACCATACACAAAAATAAACTCAAAATGGATTAAAGATCTAAACGTAAGGCCAGAAACTATAAAACTCCTAGAGGAAAACATAGGCAAAACACTCTCCGACATAAATCACAGCAGGATCCTCTATGACCCACTTCCCAGAATATTGGAAATAAAAGCAAAAATAAACAAATGGGACCTAATTAAAATTAAAAGCTTCTGCACAACAAAGGAAACTATAAGCAAGGTGAAAAGACAACCTTCACAATGGGAGAAAATAATAGCAAATGAAGCAACTGACAAAGAATTAATCTCAAAAATATACAAGCAGCTCATGCAGCTCAATTCCAGAAAAATAAACGACCCAATCAAAAAATGGGCCAAAGAACTAAATAGACATTTCTCCAAAGAAGACATACAGATGGCTAACAAACACATGAAAAGATGCTCAACATCACTCATTATCAGAGAAATGCAAATCAAAACCACAATGAGGTGCCATTTCACACCAGTCACAATGGCTGCGATCCAAAAGTCTACAAGCAATAAATGTTGGAGAGGGTGTGGAGAAAAGGGAACCCTCTTACACTGTTGGTGGGAATGCAAACTAGTACAGCCACTATGGAGAACAGTGTCGAGATTCCTTAAAAAACTTCAAATAGAACTGCCTTATGACCCAGCAATCCCACTGCTGGGCATACACACCGAGGAAACCAGAATTGAAAGAGACACGTGTACCCCAGTGTTTATCGCAGCACTGTTTATAATAGCCAGGACATGGAAGCAACCTAGATGTCCATCAGCAGATGAATGGATAAGAAAGCTGTGGTATATATACACAATGGAGTATTCAGTTCAGTTCAGTCACTCAGTCGTGTCTGACTCTTTGCGACCCCATGAATCGCAGCACGCCAGGCCTCCCTGTCCATCACCATCTCCCGGAGTTCACTCAGATTCACGCCCATCGAGTTAGTGATGCCATCCAGCCATCTCATCCTCTGTCGTCCCCTTCTCCTCCTGCCCCCAGTCCCTCCCAGCATCAGAGTCTTTTCCAATGAGTCAACTCTTCGCATGAGGTGGCCAAAGTACTGGAGTTTCAGCTTTAGCATCATTCCTTCCAAAGAAATCCTAGGGCTGATCTCCTTCAGAATGGACTGCTTGGATCTCCTTGCAGTCCAAGGGACTCTCAAGAGTCTTCTCCAACACCGCAGTTCAAAAGCATCAATTCTTTGGCGCTCAGCCTTCTTCACAGTCCAACTCTCACATCCATACATGACTACTGGAAAAACCATAGCCTTGACTAGATGGACCTTAGTCAGCAAAGTAATGTCTCTGCTTTTGAATATACTATCTAGGTTGGTCATAACTTTTCTTCCAAGGAGTAAGCGTCTTTTAATTTCATGGCTGCAATCACCATCTGCAGTGATTTTGGAGTATTACTCAGCCATTAAAAAGAATACATTTGAATCAGTTCTAATGAGGTGGATGAAACTAGAGCCTATTACACAGAGTGAAGTAAGCCAGAAAGAAAAACACCAATACAGTGTTCTAACACATATATATGGAATTTAGAAAGATGGTAACGATAACCCTGTATGCAAGACAGCAAAAGAGACACAGATGTAGAGAACAGTCTTTTGGACTCTGTGGGAGAGGGTGAGGGTGGGATGGTTTGGGAAAATGGCATTGAAACATGTGTATTATCGTATGTGAAATGGATCGCCAGTGAAGATTTGAGGCATGATACAAGGTGCTCGGGGCTGGTTCACTGGGATGACCCAGAGGGATGGGCTGGGGAGGGAGGTGGGTGGGGGGCTCAGGATGGGGAACACATGTACACCCGTGGCAGATTCATGTCAATATATGACAAAACCAATACAATATTATATAGTACTCAGCCTCCAAAAAAATAAATAAATAAAGTGAAAAAAAAAATCAAGGAAAGAGGCTTTGCTTACTGTTAGTCTCTTTCCCCACGTTGCACAGTACAAAAACAAAACCAAATAAAACACAACAAACTAAGAATAATCCTATACCGGAGAATATACAGTTTATCTCCATGAAGACTGAACATTACAGAAACAAACTCATGAAATAGTGAGCGTCTGAATAGCTGTCACTGTCAGGCAGTTATTATTTTCCAGTCTGGCTCAGACAGGTTATTCAACTGGGGAAGTTTACTAAACCCAGGGATTTGGTTTTGAGGATATAATTATGGGTCATGATTACCTGAAGGCCTTCAATACGCCTGAGGATATAGAAAGCGATTTAAGTCAGGGCTCTGAACAGTGACCTTTGCTCATGGACTCACTGTGACCTTTGTCTGAGAAGCTCTTCCCAAAGGAATCTTCCTCACATGTTTTTCTCCACTTCAACCTTTTTTTGATCCAGGAAGAAGGCCCAGTGTGTATGTAATTCTTGAATATTTCCTTTGAAATTTCATTTTGGTGGTTTGTCTCATAACTCAATTTTATATCTGGTATATTTTGTACCTTGGGTCTTTTATTTGCAACTTCTAATTTAAGGTTCTGCAGTGTGGGAATTGAGAGAGATTTGGTGATTCTTTTCTTCTTTATGTTTATCTGTATTTTCCTAATTTTCTATGATAACCACATATTATTTTTAAAATGGCTTCCCTGGTGGCTCAGATGGTCAAGAATCTGCCTGCAATGTGGGAGACATGGGTTCGATTCCTGGGTTGGGAAGATCTCCTGGGGGAGGCCATGGCAACCCACTCCAGTGTACTTGTCTGGAGAATCCCATGGACAGAGGAGGCTGGTGGGCTACAGTCCATGGGGGTTGCAAAGAGTTGGATGTGACTGAGTGACTAAGCACACACAGCCCACATTTTTAAAAATGAGAAAAATTCATATGAAAGTGTCACTTAATTTCCTTATCTTTTTACCTCTAAAATGCTCAATGATACTTGGACAAATGTGTAATTGACACTATTCATGTACAGAAATATTTTACACATGAACAAGGCAAAACAGTAATTCTATGGCAAGTAATTGTCCTTGTACCCTACTAGGTGATACACTGTGGCTAATTGTCCCATTTCTGGTGGAGTTAACATTGATCACTTTTTCACGACGGATCTGTCTGGTTTTTCTATTATAGTATTCTTTTTTTCCATTTTAATTAATAAATATTTGTGGGGTGACACCTTGAGATCAGGTAAAACCTGAATCCACCTTCCCATTCCTTATCCCACCTTCACCTATCAATTTTAGCATCTATTGATAAGATATATTATTACCATGTTCAGTTCAGTTCAGTCCAGTCACTCAGTTGTGTCCGGCTCTTTGCGACCCATGAATCGCAGCACGCCAGGCCTCCCTGTCCATCACCATCTCCCAGAGTTCACTCAGATTCACGCCCATCGAGTCAGTGATGCCATCCAGCCATCTCATCCTTGGTCGTCCCCTTCTCCTCCTGCCCCCAATCCCTCCCAGCATCAGAGTCTTTTCCAATGAGTCAACTCTTCTCATGAGGTGGCCAAAGTACTGGAGTTTCAGCTTTAGCATCATTCCTTCCAAAGAAATCCCAGGGTTGATCTCCTTCAGAATGGATCAGTTGGATCTCCTTGCAGTCCAAGGGACTCTTAAGAGTCTTCTCCAACACCACAGTTCAAAAACATCAATTCTTTGGCGCTCAGCCTTCTTCACAGTCCAACTCTCACATCCATACATGACTACTGGAAAAACCATAGCCTTGACTAGATGGACCTTTTTTGGCAAAGTAATGTCTCTGCTTTTGAGTATACTATCTAGGTTGGTCATAACTTTTCTTCCAAGGAGTAAGCGTCTTTTAATTTCATGGCTGCAGTCACCATCTGCAGTGATTTTGGAGGCCCCCCCCCCAAAAAAAAGTCTGATACTGTTTCCATTGTTTCCCCATCTATTTCCCATGAAGTGATGGGACCGGATGTCATGATCTTCGTTTTCTGAATGTTGAGCTTTAAGCCAACTTTTCAACTCTCCTCTTTCACTATCAAGAGGCTTTTTAGTTCCTCTTCACTTTCTGCTAAAAGGGTGGTGTCATCTGCATACCTGAGGTTATTGATATTTCTCCTTTACTTAATTAAATAACCCCAATTTCACCTATATAATGTTCCAAAATGGTGAAGATTATTACTTAAAAGCATCGATCACTGTTGTAAATCACATCATTTTTCAACAGAGTTATATCTTTGCTTTTAATAGTTAACCTTTCTAGACAGATGATCCTATTGTGAAACAATGGTGGTTCTATGACCTCAGTTTAAAAATAGAAACATTCTTAAGAGGAATGGTTGATGGATTGCTCAATTTTCATAATGTTCATCCTCCTTAAAGTTGTTCTAAACTAGGTAGATCCAAACACGGGTAGGATATGAATGGTGGAGTGACACATATAAAACCAGTTATACTTAATAAGGTTGCTTATTAATAGAAAGTGCTAGTCACTCAGTCATGTCCAACTCTTTGTGACTCCATGGACTATAGCCTCCCAGGTTCCTCTGTCCATGGAATTCTCCAGGCAAGAATACTGGAGTGGGTTGCCATTCCCTTCTCAGGGGATCAAGCCCAGGTCTCCTGCATTGCAGGCAGATTCTTTACTGTCTGAGCCACCAGGGAACCCCTATTCTTTGAAGCTTGAGGCCTAAAAGAAAACAGGCAGCCAATTTATGAGATAGTTTTATATACTATAATATTTCTTCTAGTAAAAGAGCTTAAAGAATGCATGCTCATTTGTTAACATGATTTGAGGGGAAAACAGACAAAAAAATTATTATAACTATTACTTAGTAATTCAATTATAAAATATAGATGAAGAAATTTTGATATACTTTAAGTAAAGTCATGATGATAATACATATTCAGCAGTCAATGATATGTTAAACACTATTAATTACTCATTTAATGCTCACAATAATCTCACTAAGGAGAGCAAACTTTATTCCTATTGTTAGAGGTTAAGAAATCAGAAACCTGTTATCTAAGATAACACAATTTTAGGAGGTGGATTTCTATTGAAGCTTAACTAACACTCAAGGTAAGTTCCTTTGATCCTCCAATCAGTATTAAATTTCATTACATTTCATGTGATAACAGTGATGATTAATTATATGTGTCAACTTTGTTAGGGCACTATACCCAGATATTTGGTCAAACATTTTTCTAAATGTTTCTGTGAAGGTGTTTTTTAGATGATACTAACACATAAATCAGTAGACTTTGAATAAAGAGTTGCAATTATTTGATAATAAAAGATACATGTATTAAAGGAGATTAATAGTTTTGCTTGCTCAAATAGAATCATAATTCAACATTCTGCCAAGTGGATCAATTAGTCTTAATAACACTCACTCATGGAACATGGGTAAGCATGTAGGGAGTTCTTGCTTGCTCTCCAAGTTTTCATTAAGGGGGGTCCCCCAAGTATAGTTACAAATTTGCATAGAGGAGCAAAAGTCCTCATAACATGAAAATGTTTACTAATGAACTTCTACTTACACTAATCTCCCCTTACACATTCCTTCCTTTAACAGATTTTGAAGCCAGCAGATTGCCTTCTCTATTACCCTCTGACTGATTTTTGGATGCCAGGATAAAAGGCAAGTCATTTGCAAAGTGAAATTCCAAATCTTGCAAAAAGATAGGATTACATACAGTACTGAAAACTTTGTTGAAGAACGTCTCAACCTTTTACTGTAAAAAGACATTAGGCAGTTATATCAGTTAGCAGTAGAAGACAAAGGAAATAGACCCAGATGACAGAATTTGGTTCCTTTTATTTTGCTGAAAATTTTACATATAATGAAATACATACATCGCTGACATCAACGAATTCTTTCATCTGTGTACCTCAAATCCCTATTGAAATATAGGCTTCTACCATCACACTAGAAACTTGTGGTTTTTTCCAGTTAATATTCATACCCACTGTCCCAGAGAAAACTACTATATTCAATTTTTTTCCACTATAGAGTAGTGTAGCCTGTTGTAGAAGTTTTCATATATTATATATATATTCATACAGTATGTGCTCTTTTGTGTAAAGTGTCTTTCATTGAAGATAGTCTTTGAAATTCATCCATGTTACATGTATCAGTAACTTATTCCTTTTTATTTTGGAGTTGTATTCTATTATTATCCCACAATTTATGATGGGTTGTCTGGAATGTTTGACAATTATGAATAAAGTTGTGAAGAGAATTGATGTACAGATGTTTTTGTAATCATATATAGCTGTCCCCTTGTATCTCTGGACATTGGGTCAAGGAGCCCTGTGGATTCCAAAATCCATGGATTCTCAAGACTCTTAGGCACAATGGTATACAACAGTCAACCCTCTGCACCTGTGGGTCCTGCACCCATGGGCACAGGGTGCATTTCATTTCTCTTGAGTAAATCCCTGGGAATGAAATTGATGGGTCATAGATGAGGTGTAGCTTTACAAGAAACACACGGCTTTTTCCTTAAGTGCTCATACCATTCTCATTTAGTTTTAAAAAATAAGCATACTTACTGCAATGTGGAGAGGATTGTAAGAGGTCAGGAACACAAGCTGGGAAGCCATTATGTTATCATAGCCGATAGCCAGAAACTAGGGGCAGGTTTTACCTAGACTTTCTGTAAAATATTTGTGTGATTTTTAATTGCTCGTAAGGCTGATATCTGACTCAGATGTGATAGCTAACCACAGGGCTAGTTTCAGCTGTGTACTTTGGAAATATGTGAGGAATTTAAAACTCAAGCACTACTTACGGGAAAGAGTCCTTCATTTTAGAGAAGGTAATACTTGTAAATCATGCAGGGAAGATATTCCTGTGAGCTTCTGTGCTATTTTACAGGTGAGTGATGAGGTGTCAAACAGATCTGTTCTTTTTTCCTATCACAAGGTTTATATATTTTTCCTTTTTTATTGTAAAATAAAATGCAGATCCAGAAAAACCACACAAAAGAATTGTATAACTCTGAATTATTATGAGCCAAATACTGTTTTAACTACTGCCTGTGCCAAAATATAAATTTATGCCAACCACTCCAGAAACCCCTCCAGGTGACCTGTCCCATACACCTGCCTCTCTCTCCAAAGGTAATCACTTCCCTCTTTTTGATTTTGTCACTTAAGTATGTATTATCATACTGTAGTTGATTTTGCCTGTTAAAAACTGATATCTTTTGTCTCTTTTAATCTACAGGTTTATCCTCCATTCTTGTCTCTGCCTTATAGTTTGTTGAAGAACCTAGGCTATTTCACTAAAGTGTCTTGCAGCCTGGACTTTTTTGATTGCATCCTCATGGTGAAGTTCAACATGTTTATCCTCCATATTTCCTAAACATTGGCAGCTGGATCCAAGAGCTTGGTCAGACTCAGATTTAGTTCAATGGACCCATTATATCTGACTGTGTTTCTGACTTTTAGCAGACCTTGACACTAATTGCCTCAAATCATTTGTTGTGGGTCACAAAAAGGCTGATGCTCTATCATTTGGCTAAAGTATTTTTATTAGCTAAAGTATTTTTGTTGAGATGCTTCTTTCACCTATTGGGTTACCTAGCACCATGATTCAGAGAGGAATGACACGATAAAGTTTTGATTTGTATTCTTTACTCACCTGTTATTAAGTAAAATATTGGAATTGGTTCCATAATATCCTCTGAAGGTGAGTGATTAGTTTTATAAATGTGTAGTAGGAGGGAATTTGTAAAACATTTTGAAAAATTCTCTTACCTGTAATGCTAGCAATTGTGCTAGTATTCAAAAGGAATGGCTGTTTTGTCAAGTTTTATATTGTGTGATTTAATTGTGTGTTTGTGTGTATGTGTGTGCATGTGTGATGGGAGAAACAAACTGGCACAATAAAAATGTTGGTGAATAATTGTATTTTGGCTAATACAACTAGCACTTCTCATTTTCTACACAGTATGTTTTCTGTAAAGCAAGACAAATTACCACTGTATGTCTGTACTATGACATGATACACATTAAGTCACCATCTTTATGGAAATTTCTGTCTTTATATAAAAAATTTTGAGTAGCCATTTTACTTCACACATTCTTTCTTACAGAGTATTATATTGTAGGATAAAAGAAAGTTGAAATCATAGGGTTACCTAATTAAGAGTTAATATGTGAGGCTCTATTGTTGATCTGACTCACATAATCTTACTTTATTTCTTTTATGAAAGAAGTAGAATAATTTCACCTTCAAAAAAAAAAAAGTACCATGCTTCCATGACAAGGCTGTCCTTTGGTGGCCAGACATTCTAGGACATGGGGTCACGGCCCTAATCTGGGCACTGTGGCTGTAGCTCCCATCCAGAATGGGGGACTCACTTACAGCCAGCATATCTCTGTTCCACGTCTTTAAAGAGGGACAACCGTAGGCATCTTTGTTTACACTCCACTGGCAAAAAGGGAATTAAGTAAATTCAGCATACATTTTTTTTCAAGCCTCAGCTACGATTGGGAACACACGTAAGTCTGGAAAATCCTTTCCCCCAGACCTTTTAGATGTCCTCTCTTTAGGCTAGCTGATAGTTTTGTTGAGATTTAAAATCATTATTCTATATGTGCTATGCAATAATTAAAAGGTTTAATGGAATCTCCAGTGGTGCCCTAGCCCAGTTTTAGACTTCATGTCTCAGACATCTCTCAATCTCTTCCTTATAAAGACTTCTGGTAGCAACTTACATACTTATCTGCATTTCAAGGAAGGGAACCTTAAAAAATATTTTTCAAATTCCCCTCTGCGTTAAAAAATAGAGCTAGTCTTAGCAACACCACTAACTACTTTCTGTAAATTATCTATGAATCATGTATCAAAGTTCAACACTGACATTCTTGGTCATTTTAGAGCTAAAATGGTTCTCTAATTTTGGCTTTGTTTTGATCATATGTTATTTACTTTGTAAGTGATGTCATTCTAATTAATGAAGGTAAGTTGTAAACTGCTGATATGGAAAAAAAAGCATAATTGGCATTTAATGTAGAAGAATAATTAACATCGTCATTATGAACCATGTCTGCCGTAGACTACTGATTAGGATGAGCTGATCTTAGCCAGTTTCTATTGCCTGAGTTCTGAATGCAAAAAAATAGTCTTTTCACTGGGTGAATGTTATTTACTGCTAAAGCTGCCATCTGTTAATAGGTAAACTGACTCAACTTAACCAGCAATCAATCTGTGCTAACTGTGCCCACTCTGTGCTACCCAAGGAGGTGCACAGGTGACCAAAACATGCTCTCCACCCGAGGAATGTGTATCCTAAAGCGGTGCTCTCCAAAGTGTAGGCTGTAGGCCAGTGCCAGCCCTCAAACTGTTTCTTAACCAGCCTATTATGAAATAAATACAGCAATTGAGAAAGGATGGTTAAGATAGGAAGATAGGAATGTAACAGTGTAATTTTATGTGTGTTAATATCATTCTGCTAGTTATTTCTTTTTATTGTATTTTTTTTTAACTGTTGGTCTGAGCCTGGAAAAATGTTGGTTTTATGCAACTGATATTTTCAGAAGCACCTGTTAAAGGTGTAAGCCAGACATGCTCCATTTTTTGGTGATGAACACCATAAAAATGCCTTTATACTTTTTATATATAATTATATACACATACAACACGACTGAGTGACTTCACTTTGACTTTTCACTTTCATGCATTGGAGAAGGAAATGGCAACCCACTCCATATTCTTGCCTGGAGAATCCCAGGGACGGGGGAGCCTGGTGGGCTGCCGTCTCTGGGGTCACACAGAGTTGGACACGACTGAAGCGACTTAGCAGCAGCAGCATATACACAAACATGTTATACATACATATGTATAACAGGAATGAAAATTCTAAGAAACATTATTTACCTTTACTGTAAATGATTCTGACCTGGATATTTTTATTTACTTCTCTTTTATCTGATTAAAAAAAACTAATATTAACTCATGAAGTAGGATGTTATGGCCAATATGAATACTCTGTCCTAAAGGGTATGATTTAAAGGTATCTTTCCCCAAAACCTCTTACAGATGTTGTATTTCTAGAGCTGGAAATTGAGATTTTGGTTCTCTGTTAAAGCGAACATCTTTGGAGAGGGGATAAGTTTTGCCAATCCTATATCATAGAGTGAATGCTTTATTTTCTGGAAGTTAATTATATTAGAGGGAAGAATAAAGAAAACATGGAAGTCTGAAGTGTGCACCTGGGACCAAAGTTGAGAGAGGTTCTGAGAAAGAAAACTTACTTTACCATTTTACCTAGAGGTTACTACAATAAGTACAAAGTAAAATTAATGTTTACTGCTACGATAAGACCTGAGCAGCACATTCTCTGAAAGAAGAAGAAAGAATTTGGAAAGGAGGTTAACCTGGGATTGGCAAACAGGACAGTAACACATCATTCTTAGCAATGTAGATAAGATATTAACTAGTATATCTGGAAGGCAGAAGACCAGAAAGGGGGAGGTTTGGGATTATCAGAATAGGAAAGGTGGGAGAGTATGGGGTTTACCTTTTTTTAAAGCAAGATGTGTCAATGCTATAATAAAAGTGGCTCTGGTCCTCGGGTTTAGGCAAGATGCCTAGTCTGGGTCCTCTGTCTTTTTTTGCCAAAACTCAGTCCCACTAGAATTATCTGTTGGAACAAATCAATGCAGAGGGAATTAAGAAAGCCAGCTCAAAGATCATCAGTGATTTTGTTAGGAGTACAGAGGAGTCAAGCAACTGGTGTTTTCCTGGTGGTTCTGAAGACTGAAAAAAAAAAAATCATATCAGGAAAGTGACTTAGGGCATAAGCCTACATTAGTGGGTATGGAGAAGGAAGGACTTGTTCTAGTTTGCTGTGAGAGTCCCAGATTGCCAGCTGGAATTTTGCTGTGTTGGTATGTTCTGTACTTCCGTGAGTTGTCTGGGCTGAGGCTCATTTATTAACACTGCAGGGTTATTATGTACCAGGTCAGTTTGTCAGTATGTAGAATATGGCCATTTTACCCTCAAATCTGAGATGTTAACTAAGCAGAGACAGTAGTCAGTGAGTGAAGTCAAATAATTTAAATAGAACACAATGGGTGCATTAGACTATATCATAGCCCATCTGATCTCTTTTATCAGTTGCATGACGCTCCCTGTCTTTGAAAGGATGCCTAAAGCAAAGATCAGTTTTCTCTTGCTTCATAGAGGCATTAAGTATTACCTGCAACTTGATCCTCACAATTTGTAACTGAACGTTCTCTTTAATCTGGAGTAAATTCTGTGGAACTGGAATGACCAGATGAGGTCATCCATTTTCTTTTTGTCAATCTACAGAGAAGGAGTCAGATGAATGGATATGGCCACACTGCTGTCTTCCCAGAATAACAATCAAGTGCTGAGGAGAAGCCCAACTCCGTGACTGTTGTGAGTGTGAGAGGAAGAATGTGGATTTGTCCTCACTGCCTTGAGATTGAAGAAGAGGGGAAGGCTGTGTGTGAGTTTGCCATTAAAGCCTCGCATAATTCCAGAAGTCCACACTTGCCTTGGGTGGCACCAGTGGTAAAGAATCTGCCTGCTAGTGCAGGAAACACAAGAGATGCAGGTTCAATCCCTAGGTTGGGCTGATCCTCTGGCGTGGAAATGGCAACCCATTCCAGTATTCTTGCCTGGTAAGTATCATGGACAGAGGAGCCTGGCTCTATAGCCCATGGATATGGGCTATAGTCCATGTAGTCGCCAAAGAGTCGGACACAACTGAGCACGTGTGCATACTCGCCACTTGCCTGACTCTAGTAGCAAAAGAATTTAGCTGGATGGTGGGATCAGAAATATCCCTGCACGTTGTGCCCTGAAGAAAACTTTGTCATTTCCTATAATTGTATAAAATGACTCATAACTAACAGGTGGGTGTGACTCCTGTCCCTCAATGCAGATGCTGCTCACGCACTACTCCCTGTCTGAGATAGAGGTAAATTCTAGCTAAATCACACCTTGTGATGCGCTGGCCTGGGCCGGAGCTGAGAGCTTGTGGAAGAAGTAGTGGACCATAGGGCTGGATCTGAAAGTTCTGAGCCTCTTCTTGTCGAGGAGCAGTGAGTACATACTTGAGGTCGCTGGTGAGTAAAACACCTGCCTCCTCTGGCACTGTGTGATCATCACTTCATTGATTCTGCAGTGAACCATAGTCTAAAGGTTTTATCAGAAGATTTCTTCTGTGAAGATACACTTTTTGTTCTGTTTCACAGGCAAAGATGTGAGAACTTTGAGGACAAGAACAAATCAAATGACCACTAATTCACTGTCTGTAAGACATTAGCATTTGAACATTTTGCATGATTTCACAATCATGATGAATGAGAAAGAAGAGTGGAAAACATGCAACCAGCCAACTGCTCAATAATAACTGACTTCAGGAGATGGAGTCTCCATCCCGAGCAAGTCCAGACTGAAGAGTCTTGATTTTTGCACCATATTCCTCTCCATTCCTGGATTGTAGTTGGATAAAATGTTGGGTCATATACCAAGGATTCCCAACCCATGTGGGTCAGGTGTTCACAAGGGCACAGTGAAATTAGAGAAGTCACAAAATGGAGTGGGTTTTTCATAAGGCCAAATTTATTGCATTTAATGGAATTTTTCTTAGTTTAAGAAAAATTGCATTCTGAGTGATAAAACATCCTTCCCTTGTAAGGGATATTATGGAAAGAGTGAGTATGTGTGTATTTCATATACACATGTAGATTTAATGTGTTTATTTGGCGAAGGAAAGTGGAAAACAGTTTGTCTCTTCCTGACTCTTTTCGGGGAATTTTACAGGTCTCTGAAGTTCCAAGATCTGGGAACCATTATTTTATATAGGGTTTTGTACACTGGAAGGTCAAAATGAAGTTCATTATAGACTATATCTTTAAAAAATAGCTTACAGAAAAATTAGAGATTTCCATAATTCCCCTCCCATTCCCCCAGTTTTCTCTATCCTTAAAGTGGGGTGCATTTGTTACAATGATAAGTCAATATTGGTTCCTTAGTATTAACTAAAATCCACAGGTTGCATAAAGGTTAACTACTTGTGTTGCAAATTCTATGGGTTTTGACAGCATGTAATGACGTGTTTGGGCTTCCCTGGTGGCTCAGACAGTAAAGCAGTAAAGCGTCTGTCTGCAATGCAGGAGATCCGGGTTCGATCCTTGGGTTGGGGAGATCCTCTGGAGAAGGAGGGGACCCACTCCAGTACTCTTGCCTGGAAAACTCCATGGATGGAGGAGACTGGTTGGCTACAGTCCATGGGGTCAAAGAGTTGGACATGATTAAGCAACTTCACTTTCACTTTTCAATGACATGTATCCACCCTTAGAGGTATCATACAATACAATTTCATTGCCCTAAAAATCCTCTGTGTTCTGCCTATTCATCTTTCCTTCTACCTGAGTCACTGGTAACCACTGATCTTTTTACTGTCTCTAGACTATTTTACCCTTTCCAGAATATCATATAATTGGAATCATAAAATATGTAGCCTTTTCAGATTAGGGCCTCTTTCATATATCAGTATGTATTTAAGTTTCATCTATGACTTCTATTGCTTGATAGATCATTCCTTTTTATTACTGAATAGTATTCCATTGTATAGATCGACCACAGTTTGTTTATACACTCATGTACTGAAGGGCATCTTGGTTGCCTCCAACTTTTAACAATTACGAATTAAGTTTCATCTTGATCTATATTTTTGCATTTAAAAATATTTATTATATTCATTTGCTACTATTAAAAGAGTATTCATTATGAGATTTTAGAAAATATCAGAAATATAAAAAATAAATATTATTAGTAATTTCATGCCAAAGATAACACTAGTAACTGTTAGTGTATATTTATACTTTATAAAAACCTAATCTGTATCTAGCTACATCTAGAAGCTATATCTATGTCTATATATGCCTATATTAATTATTTAAAAACTTTGGTATTTATATATATATATATAGTGTATACAGTTTTGTATCTTAGTTTTTTCTCCACTTACCATTATGTCTATATATTTTCAAATCTGTAAAATTTTATTTTTGGGGAAGATGATATTTAATAACTATACCATGACTCATTAATGAGTGTTTTTAAAAATGAATTCTATGTGTTATTTCATTCTTCTTCTAGTAAAATATGAACTCTGAGAAAGTAAGGATTTTGGTCTTTTTTTTTTTAAACAGGCAGTCCTTCAGTACATAGAAAAGTGCCTGGCAGGCACAAAAAAGGCACTCTTAAAAAACTTCTGTTGAATAAATGAAAGAATTGTATTTTTGAAATTTGTATGATATCATTAACTACCCCTTAGAATCAACTCTGCACTTAGTTTTGGTGACTAAATTATTGCCTGCTAAATTGAGGATCAAAATAATTGAGCAGTCTCAAATATAGTGTTTTTAAGAAATGGATTACTATAGCAGTTTTTTCAAATAGTGATGGCAGTATATGTACAACTGAGGGTTTTTCAGTGGTACCCTGTCTCTCTCTTGAGAGAAACTAAGCATTTTTGTTAAGAGGCTGACGAGAAATAAAGCTTTGTCTCTGGCAGAGAACTTTAGCTGGATTATGTGGCTGCAATGATGCCCTGATAATAGGGTACCTGCTAGGAAGGGCTTTTTGATCCTTCTGGATGGGAACCACTTACCCAGAGTGACTGGTAGTTGCCAAGAAAACTGCCTCTCCATTTTAGCTGACTGGAAATTCCTACTCATGGTTTCAAGTGCTGGCATTTTTTTTTGTCCAGCAAGGCCAAGAGACGGGGAGTGGTGATGATTATATCATGTTTAGAAGGTTGATAGCTGGAAAGGGCAGTTCACCAGGACATCCTGCCAAGATTCTTACATTCACCAAGGGACAGAGTAGTGGACAGACACAGAAGGCTACTGATTTTAGAGCAAGGACTTGAGGTGGAAGCATCAAGAGAATAAGTCATGGAGTCCAAGGCCTGAAACAGATTTTACTTCTTTCTCAGCTTTACTGTGGAGAAGGCAATGGCAACCCACTCCAGTACTCTTGCCTGGAAAATCCCATGGACAGAGGAGCCTGGTAGGTTGCAGTCCATGGGGTCGCTAAGAGTTGAGGACAACTAAGTGACTTCACTTTCACATTTCACTTTCACTCATTGGAGAAGGAAATGACAATCCACTCCAGTATTCTTGCCTGGAGAATCCCAGGGACAGAGGAGCCTAGTTGGCTGCCGTCTCTGGGGTCACACAGAGTCGGACACGACTGAAGTGACTTAGCAGCAGCAGCAGCTTTACTGAAAGGCTAGTCCTGTTCAGCACCTTATTGTTTCATTGGGTGAGGTCATAAATTAAAGCCGTGTCATTTAAAGTTATTTAAAGATTCACTAATCTGGGGGTTTGATTTAAATTTTCATTTGAAAATGCCTGCTTTGTATTACAAATTTTTCTTTTTTTTTTAATTAGCAAGGAATAAGCCCGACATAGCTGAAAATTATGTGTTAGATTTTTTAGAATAGTTAAAGTGAAAGTGAAGTCATTCAGTCGTGTTCCACTCTTTGCGACCCCATGGACTGTAGCCTACCAGGCTCCATGATCCATGGGATTTTCCAGGCAAGAATACTGGAGTGGGCTGCCATTTCCTTCTCCTACAAACTTTTCAAATTGCTTTCTAAGTAATAGATTAAAAGAATCTGAGTAGGCATGTATCCACAGTTACAGCAATAATGGTGTCAAAGATTTCTGAAGATAGAACTTTTGTCCTAGATTTTTATAGAGTTTCTATTTATTAATCTTCCTTCTGGTTTGCTTCAACCCTTTCTGTATGATCTGAAAACTTGTTTGCCATTTTTTTTAAAATTTAAAATATTTTATAACATTATTTAACAATGTTACTTGTGTTTATTAATTAATTTATTTTACCAGTATTTATTGAATACCTAAAATATGTGATGTACTTCATACCCAGGGGGAAAAAAGCCCTCAAATAGTGTAACTGAGTGTATGATCTGAATATATAAACAGGCAATGAAAATATAGCATAACATATTTTAAAAACACATAAGAGAGGCAACTCACCAAAAAAAATAAACATCAGCTGTTTTCAAGAGTAAATACTGACTAAACTAGGAAGGGTAAAGATGAGTGATAGTGGTATGAGGAGTGGAGAAGGACATTTCAAGAGGCAGGAGCAGAGTATGCAAAGGCCCTGAGGTGACAGATCACATGGCTAGTTAGAGATCTAACAATAGCTTAATCAGACTAACTTAAGTGAGAAATGAGAGATGAGACTAGGGATGAAAACTAAGTCTAAAAGATCTTGCAAATCATGTTAAGTACATTATGTTAGAGATTATGGGAAATGTTTGAAGGTTTTTATGAGTAAGTAGGAACAGATAGTCCATTTAGAAATCACACACTGACTTTCCCCTGGAGAACCATTTGGTGAGGGGTGATTCACAAGGCAAGGAGGTTAGTTAGAAGACTGTAGCATTGTCCAGGTCATAGCTGATGATGGCCCGAACCCAGAATAAAGACAATGGGCTTTTATTCTGAGAGAGTAGATGGACCTGAAAGCCATGGTAGAATCACCAGAATTTAATAATTGGTGGCCAGATAAAATGGATAAAGGAGAGATCTAAGAAAATGACATTGACAATCTTAGTGTCAGTTCCTCTACACACAAGTCTGAGACAAGGACTGGGGTTCAGGAAGTTTAATTTAGAGGAGATCCTAGAAAGTAAGAGTGAGGAAATGGAGAGACTGAGTCAGGAAAGGAGAAAAGCTGATTCTAGGAAGGAGGAAAATCAATCAAGTGTGCACCACTGAGCTCTTCATTGCTGCAGAAACTGGAGCACAGTCTTGTAGGTGGATCCTCTGAGGAACCATACTGAAATCTCGCAGCAGAGTCTCTCTGGAAAACTGGAGACTGGGCCTTTAGTCCCCAACTCTCCTATCTCTTTAGTTTGTTGACTCCAGGGACATTAACTCATAGCTGCTGAACAAGTTCTTAGAACTTTGGATAAAACCCTGAGGCAGAAAATCTGAGAGAACTGCTTGAGGTGAAACTGGAGTTAGAGGTGGGATCAGCAGATTTGACTTGGCGCTCAAGTAGAGTCTACTACAGTGAAGATGTTTCATGTTCAGGCAACTAGATGCAACAGCATATAGTTCTTGAAATATTTTTGAGACATCTGTGTGGCGAGACTCAGTAGGCAGTAGGATATAATTTGGTGGTTAGACCTGATACCACAGTAATGGGAATCTTCCTGTGCCAGGGATCAAAGCCGGGTCTCCTGCATTGCAGGCAGATTCTTTACCATCTGAGTCACCAAGAAAGCCCAGTGAATTTAGGAGCTGTAGGCCAATTCACAGGTCTTGTATTAGTTTGCTAAGCTGCCAAAGCCAGATTCTAAAGACTGAGGGGCTGAAACAACAGAATTCTCATAGGTCTGGAAATTAGAAGTCCAAGACCACAGTGTCAACAGAGATGATTTCTTGTGTGGCTTCTCTCTTTGACCATCCTCTCCCTGCATCTTCACATGGTCTTTCCTTTGTGTCTATCTGTGCCAGAGTCTCCTCTTCTTATAAGAACATCAGTTATGTTGGTTTCTGTCCACCCCTGTGATCTCATTTGAATTACCTTTTTCTTTTTGTAAATTAATTTATTTTATTGGAGGCTAATTACTTTACAATGTTGTATGGTTTTTGCCATACACTGACATGAATCAGCCATGGGTGTACCTGTGTCCCCCATCCTGAACTCCCTTCTCACCTCCCTCCCCATCCCATCCCTCAGGGTCATCCCAGTGCACCAGCCCTGAGTGCACTGTCTCATGCATTGAACCTGGACTGGTGATCTGCTTCACATATGATAATATACATGATTCAATGCTATTCTCTCAAATTATCCCACCCTCACTTTCTCCCACAGAGTTTGAGTTTCATTCTTTTACAAGTGGTTGACCAGTTTCCCCAGGACCACTTATTAAAGAGATTGTCTTTTCTCCATTGTATATTCTTGCCTCTTTTGTCGAAAATAAGGTGCCCATAGGTGTGTGGATTTATCTCTGGGCTTTCTCTTTTATTCCATTAATCTATATTTCTGTCTTTGTGCCAGTACCATACTGTCTTGATGACTGTAGCTTTATAGTATAGTCTGAAGTCAGGCAGGTTGATTCCTCCAGTTCCATTCCTCTTTCTCAAGATTACTTTGGCTACTTGAGGTTTTTTTGTATTTCTATACAAATTGTGAAATTATTTGTTCTAGTTCTCTGAAAAATACCATCTTTTCAGAGGTAGGTTGATACAGATTGCATTGAATCTATAGATTGCTTTGGGTAGTATACTCATTTTCAGTATATTGATTCTTCCAATCCGTGAACATGGCGTATTTCTCCATCTATTTGTGTCATCTTTGAATTCTTTTATCAGTGTTTTATTTATTTATTTATTTATTTATTTATTTAATCAGTTTTCTATATATAGGTCTTTAGTTTCTTTAGGTAGATATATTCCTAAGTATTTTATTCTTTTTGTTGCAATGGTGAATGGAATTGTTTCCTTAATTTCTCTTTCTGTTTCCTGAATTATGTTTTTAAAGACCCTATGTATTCGCCACATGTAGTCTTATTCTGAGGTACTGGGGTTAGGACTTCAGCATATGAATTTTGACAGGACACAATTCATCCCATACAATAGGTAGTAATAGACAGGAAGGGAACAGATAAGCTTGTTTAAGAAGCAGGAATAAGAAGGAAAGGTTCTTGAACAGGATTTGAAGGGATACTATCATTTAACAGGATTAACACAAGCACAAACAGGACTAACCTTTAATACTAACAAAACAGACTGATAAGGAGTTTAGAAAAGTAGGAGGAGACCAGGAGAGTGTGGCTTCATGCAAGAAGGGGGTTGGATTGTTTCCAGAAAAGAGTAAGCAGCCAGTGCTAAAGGCTGCTCAGAGACACAGCAAAAGAGAGAAGCTATGAGGTCCCTGAGCCCATGAGTTGATCATTGAAGAGAAGTTGCAAAACTATGGCTGAGAGAAGAGTGAAATAGTGCAGTAGCTCCAGTGGAGCATGGCATAAATGGATGGGTTTCAGTGCTACTGTGAAGAACCAACAAGGAAGACGAGCTGGGGGTAGAGGAGAGAGAGGAGGTGATAGGTGAGCAATGACTGAGGTGGAGGAAGAGGAAAGGATTCATAATTCATGTACAGGACTGGCCTTAGATAAGTGCAGAGACAGCGCTTCCATTTGTCCAGGATGTGGGGAAGAAGTGGTGGGAAAAATGATTGGAAAGTAAGGAGGAGTGTTGGGAAAGCAGAGTTTGGGGGGAGAGAAGATAGTTTGGGGGGAGAGAAGATAGTTTGAGTTAAACAAAGGGTTGAAATAAGATTCCATAAAACAGCAGGTAGATGTATTTTTATAAATATTTTTATGTTCAATCTAGTATCATTTTTGGTCTTGAAATTTCTGGAATCCATTTTCTTCTTGAAATCAGAACACTGACATATTTGTCAAGGAGTTTATTTCATAGATAAAACAGTTTTCATATAATTTTTGTTATTGTGTCCATTCACGGATGATTAAATAATATTGTTATGTTACTCTATTCCTAAAAATAGCTTGAGTAAAATACATAGTGCTCTTCTTCTATGGAGGACTTGACAAGAAGTGAAACAATGTAGGCCCAATATCAGCAGTTAGCAAAGTTTCAATGTGTTTAATATGCTGCCTTATCTGGCTGTTGAGCTACTGTTTACTGATAAGGAGAGCAATGGAAAAATGGAAAGACAAGATTATGTGGCTATAGATGGTTTATTACTGTGTACTGTCACATCATGGACCAATGTGATCATAGTCTTGTTCATGTTTAGATAATGCATTCTATAAGCACATTTAATAGTGCTGCCTAATTTTCTCTTTTAACTCAATTCATTGTGTAAAACTTCTGCTGCTCCTCAGAGTCTTGAACTAAGCAAGGAATATTCATTCATTGTATTATTTGCATAATATCTCTGATTTAATATTCCTCATCTGTAAATTGCCTTTATATCCAGCAGGAAGTTATTTTTTCATTGAATATATTAAGATAATAATCATAAATGTCAATAAAATTATAAGATAGAGTTGGTGATACAAGAATTAAACTTATGCGATAGTGAAAAGCTTTTACCAAGGTTTGCATTTTATCATTTACCCACTTAGATATCACAGGAAGGACTTTTGGTTTTCAGATCATTTAGTTTCTAAAGGTGCAAGATAAAAGTAAAAAAAAAAAAACAAAACCCTTTCCTTAATACATAGGCTGAATATGAAGATTATTATCTTCTGATAGCTTTGGAAAGTATAAAATAAAATAAAGACATAATAGTTTACCTTGGGATAAACATTAGGATAAAACATTAAAAATTATGTTTTGTATGCTTACAAAACATAAAAGACTTTTTTACTGATAATCTTTAAATACTTGAAAAGTTTTAACAAAATACTTGTAAAATTTATAGCATCCATAAATAGAGTGCTTATATCCAAACAGAAATTTTATGTATCACATGTAATTAATAATCTAAAAGCAAGTGAACTGCATGGTTCCACAAAATTTCATTAAGAACCTGTCAAGTGACAGGACTTGCACTGTAGTGAAAAATACACTGTAGTGAAAAAGCACTGTAGTGAAAAAAATACATCAATTCTTTGTCTTTTTGGAACTTAGATTTCAGTGAGGAAGATGGGAAGTAGCAAAATTAAGAAATAAACATTATTTGTTTCGAAGAAAAATAAGGTACAATAAGTTACTTTGAAAAAAGTGGTTTTGGGGACTGGTGGTAGGGGTGAGGGTCCTGACCAGAATATGACCATTAGAGAAAGGGGGAGTGGGGTAAGTGATGACAACAATTAAAAGTAACTCTTAAAAGATATTTGCTATAAAAATGAAGCAAAGGAATAGAGTGCTAGCTTTAGGGTCAAGGCAATTGTTAAGTGATAAGAGATAATATTTTCTGCTCATTAGGAATAACTTAGTGCAATGTGCAAATGATGTATTAGTTTCTAAGGCTGCCGTAATGAAGTACCACAAATTGGGTGGCTGAGACAACAAACATTTATTGTCTCACATGCAGTTCTGGAAGCTAGAAGTCTGAAAACAAGTCATTGGTGGGCTACACTCCCTCTGAAACCTTGAGGGGGAACTGTCCTTTCATCTTCCCAGCTTCTGGTGGTTTGCTGATAATCTTTGACATTCTTCGGGTTGCTGCTGCATGTCTCCACTATCAGCCTTCATTGTCCCATGATGTTTTTCTCTGTGTCTTCACATGTCCATCTTCAAGGAAGGAGGCCAATCATATCAGATTGGGACCCACCCGTCTCCAGCTAAATTACATCTGCAATGACCTTATTTTCAAACAAGATCACATCCTGAGTTACTGAGAATAAAGAGGACTTCAACATACCTTTTTCTGAGGAATATGATACAACCTATACAAAATATACTGATTTCCTGAGAAATACATAGTAGGAAAGGATCTTTTCAGACATTAGAAATAATGTTTTCTGTTCTTGGGAATGCTGTAGCACAGAGAAAAACTGATGGCATTGTAGGAGAGAGAAGGTATAATTGTGTGAACAAAGACCTTGAGTAAGCAAGAGAGGATGGGAACCATTGTACCAGTGGAGGCTGGTCTTGGAAAAAAAGGATGAAAAGTTCATTTGCTCTAACAGGAGAGAAGAGTTTAGGAATTCAGGTGAGGGTGGACTACAGATTTGATGGCAGGAAAAGAAATTTCTTTTGAGTATTTGTATTTTCTCAGTGAAAAAAGAAACAAATGTTTCTGACTTGAACTTCGAATCAATATAATAATCACAATTAGTGTTGTTTTAGGGAATTGTAGTCCATGTGAGAAGGCAATGGCAACCCACTCCATACTTTTGCCTGGAAAATCCCATGGACAGAGGAGCCTGGTAGGCTGCAGTTCACGGGGTCGCTAGGAGTCAGACACGACTGAGCGACTTCCCTTTCACTCTTCACTTTCCTGCATTGGAGAAGGAAATGGCAACCCACTCCAGTGTTCTTGCCTGGAGAATCCCAGGGATGGGGGAGCCTGGTGGGCTGCCATCTCTGGGGTCGCACAGACTCGGACACTACTGAAGCGACTTAGCAGCAGCAGTCCATGTGAAAGTAATGTGGTGCTTGAAACACACACGTGCACCCAAACATATTCCTATGTCTTTATGCTAGGTACTTTACATATATCATTTATTTTAATCTTCATAACATTTGACAAAGAAATTTTCTGGCAAAAGAATTTCTTTTTCTACATACCATAAAGGTTTAAAGTATTAAAGGACCACATTGTCAATAGGTCCTTTGAATGCTGCAATGCAATCAGTACAAAGCTGAGAAGAATAGTTTAAAAAATTTTAATAGATTAAGATATAGATTTTTGAATAGATTAAAATATAGAGTATAGATTAAAGATCAATTAGTGAATATTTACCTAAACTAAGTGATTTAAGTAATACCACTGTTTATCAATAATCAGTTTTGTGTTAGCAATAACAGGACAAAGAGATCTAAGACCAAACCAAACAAAATCTTTTTATTGTCATTTAAAACTTTTAGGGCACTCCATACTGCTTCTTTGTCATATATATATATATATATATATTTAATAATAATTAGCTATTAAGAAGAATCTAGGATGATAAAAGGAATGCCAACCCTCCCAAATAGGTAACAAATAAATAAATCAAACCCATGTTAACAGCTATAAGAGTTGTAAGTAGAAATGCGCTGTGAACAAGCACACTTGGGTTCCTCATAACTGACTTTATGTGCTGATCAAACACTGCAGTTTCTTGACCAGAAGCCCAGTCCAGGAGGCATTGTCTTTATGTTTTAGTTTCTCAAATATAAATCAATTTGTTAGTAGGTAGTAGTCTTTACCATCCTTGTAAGTATTTATATCAAAAGAAGATTACAAATTTAAAATGTATAATATTTTTTATTTTAATGTTACTTTTGTTACAAATGAGTCAATATTAAAATAACTGGTTTACTTTTCTGTATTTAACCTACCTTTGATTTATCTTCACTTCTATAATATTTAAGAATATAAACTGTATGTAAAACTTTCTTGTCTGATTAAGGCAATGAGTTAATGTTCCAAATGTTCACCTGCTAGAATTAAAATGTCAGATAGTAAAGGTTATATGAAGAAAATAACATCTGTAAGAAAATGATGGCATTTAGACAACTACATATTAATCTAGATGATAAAGCAAGAATGCTGTTATCTTTGTTGTAGGCTTTCCCCAGACCTACCCTATAGACCAAATTGTTCCCAGAGAGATCCTGTTTTTATAGTCAGTGTGGAATAGAGAGAGTAATTGCACATATTATTTTTGTCAATGGCACTGGACGTTCAGTTATAAATATTGAATCCAATAGTGTCAGCAGAGTGTTAGATTTAAAAAAATGACAGTAATATAAATGTTCTCTAACTTAACTTTTATGGTGAGTACATCATGAGAAACGCTGGACTGGAGGAAGCACAAGCTGGAATCAAGATTGCCAGGAGAAATATCAATAACCTCAGATATGCAGATGACACCACCCTTATGGCAGAAAGTGAAGAAGAACTAAACAGCCTCTTGATGAAAGTGAAAGAAGAGAGTGAAAAATCTGGCTTAAAGCTTAACATTCAGAAAACTAAGATCATGGCATCTGTTCCCATAACTTCTTGGCAAATAGATGGGGAAACAGTGTCAGACTTTATTTTTCTGGGCTCCAAAATCACTGCAGATAGTGATTGCAGCCATGAAATTAAAAGTCGCTTGCTCCTTGGAAGGAAAGTTATGACCAACCTAGACAACCTATTAAAAAGCAAAGACATTACTTTGCCAACAAAGGTCCGTCTAGTCAAGGCTACGGTTTTTCCAGTGGTCATGTATGGATGTGAGAGTTGGACTGTGAAGAAGGCTGAGTGCGGAAGAATTGATGCTTTTGAACTGTGGTGTTGGAGAAGACTCTTGAGAGTCCCTAGGACTGCAAGGAGATCCAACCAGTCCATCCTAAAGGAGATCAGTCCTTGGTGCTCATTGGAGGGACTGATGTTGAAGCTGAAACTCCAATACTTTGGCCACCTGATGTGGAGAGCTGACTCATTTGAAAAGACCCTGATGCTGGGAAAGATGGAGAGCAGGAGGAGAAGGGGACGACAGAGGATGAGATGGTTGGATGGCATCACCAACACAATGGACATGGGTTTGGGTGGACTCTGGGAGATGGTGATGGACAGGGAGGCCTGGCATACTGTGGTTCATGGGGTTGCAAAGAGTTGGACATGACTGAGTGACTGAACTGAATTGAACAGAATAATCTTGAAAGCCAGGTATCTTTGAACCTACTCTAGAAGCAGTTTTGATTTGATCTGATCTTTGATGACCCCCTACCCCATTCTTTATTTCTTAAATCTGTGGCACAACCAGGTGCAGGGCATGAGGATGGTAACGTTACACACACACCTTCTTTTCTAATCCCAGTCATTTTGCTAATCAAACTCTCCAGCGTTGGCCAGTACAGAGCATTAAGAACCTCTCTCAAGATAAAGGAGTAGAAAGGACACTAGAGTTTATATGAGCTACAACTTTCTGTCTGAATTGTCTGGGTGATAAATTTATCTTGGCTCCAAGTTTGTCCTAAGAGTTTTCCAAGCCTTCTTTAAAATTTCATTTCCTAGAATCAAAAAATGTTGACGAATAAAATAGGCAGGAACCTAATAGAAATAATTCTAAATTGAAAGATTAAAAACTTACACATAATATTGACCAAAACTTGCATTGTATTAACTTTCAATGGATTAACTAGGGAGAAATAACTGAGAGAAGTTACTTGTTCCTATTTTGGGTATCTTAGATAATTTTCTTTTAGCTTAAATTTTTAGTTTTATTTAGGTGCTTTAGTAATAAGTAATATTTTAGATTCAGTTCAGTTCAGTTCAGTTGCTCAGTCGTGTCTGACTCTTTGTGACTCCATGAATTGCAGCACGCCAGTCCTCCCTGTCCATCACCACTCCCGGAGTTTACCCAAACTCATGTCCATCGAGTCGGTGATGCCATCCAGCCATCTCATCCTCTGTAGTCCTGTCTTCTTCTCCTCCTGTCCCCAGTCCTTCCCAGCATCAGAGTCTTTTCCAATGAGTCAACTCTTCACATGAGGTGGCCAAAGTACTGGAGTTTCAGCTTTAGCATCAGTCCTTCCAATGAACACCCAGGGCTGATCTCCTTTAGGATGGACCGGTTGGATCTCCTTGCAGTCCAAGGGACTCTCAAGAGTCTTCTCCAACACCACAGTTCAAAAGCATCAATTCTTCAGCTCTCAGCTTTCTTCACAGTCCAACTCTCACATCCATACATGACTACTGGAAAAACCATAGCCTTGACTAGACAGACCTTTGTTGGCAAGGTAATGTCTCTACTTTTTAATATGCTATCTAGGTTGATTATAACGTTCCTTCCAAGGAGTAAGCGTCTTTTAATTTCATGGCTGAAATCACCATCTGCAGTGATTTTGAAGCCCCCAAACATAAAGTCTGACACTGTTTCCTCTGTTTCCCCATCTATTTCCCATAAAGTGATGGGACCAGATGCCATGATCTTCGTTTTCTGAATGTTGAGCTTTAAGCCAACTTTTTCACTCTCCTCTTTCACTTTCATCAAGAGGCTTTTTAGTTCCTCTTCACTTTCTGCCATAAGGGTGGTGTCATCTGCATATCTGAGGTGATTGATATTTATCCCAGCAATCTTGATTCCAGCTTGTGTTTCTTCCAGTCCAGCGTTTCTCATGATGTACCCTGCATATAAGTTAAATAAGCAGGGTGACAATATGCAGCCTTGATGTACTCCTTTTCCTGTTTGGAACCAGTCTGTTGTTCCATGTCCAGTTCTAACTGTTGCTTCCTGACCTGCATATAGGTTTCTCAAGAGGCAGGTCAGATGGTCTGGTATTCCCATCTCTTTCAGAATTTTCCACAGTTTATTGTAATCCACACAGTCAAAGGCTTTGGTATAGTCAATAAAGCAGAAATAGATGTTTTTCTGGAACTCTCTTGCTTTTTCCATGTTGGATGTTGGCAATTTGATCTCTGGTTCCTCTGCCTTTTCTAAAACCAGCTTGAACATCTGGAAGTTCACAGGTCACGTATTGCTGAAGCCTGGCTTGGAGAATTTTGAGCATTACTTTACTAGCGTGTGAGATGAGTGCAATTGTGCAGTAGTTTGAGCATTCTTTGGCATTGTCTTTCTTTGGGATTGGAATGAAAACTGACCTTTTCCATTCCTGTGGCCACTGCTGAGTTTTCCAAATTTGCTGGCATATCTAATATTTTAAATTAAAATCTTCTAAAATAATTATTAATCCTATGCAATGTTTTAGATAAAAACTTGCAAAGTGGTTGCTACCCAGCATGTTTTTCACTATTTACTGTATTTTAATCATTTGTATTTTAAGATTTTAAGCTGCCTTTTATGTAGGAGGGTATAATTGCACTTGGAAAGTTTCATGGAGCATAAAAATTCTGGCCTTGGGGGACTTTTTTTCCCCTACTAGATACTGAGCTTGCTGACTTAATTCTTGTTCTTACTGTTACTCTGTAATTAACCATAGAGACTAGGAAAAAGCAAGGTTCTGTCTTCAAATTAAAGAAAATCCCACAAGCATGAAATTGAGAGCAAGAAAGTCTCACCACACTTTACCACTGGTTTTCAATGAAAAGCTGTTTGTATCTTCATTCTACTTAGCGTTCTAACTTAATTTTGTTGTCATTGTTGTTTTAAAATTAATAGTAAAAACTTGATTGTGAAATCATTTTTCAGAAGATTTAGAAAATATAAAACATTATAAAAATTTCACTTTTCAATCATCCAGAGATTATCAAGCTGATTTTGTCCATTAACTCTTTTCTTTATGCATTATCATTATTATTTAGTTTCTTACAAAAATGAATTTAACCTCATTTAAAAAAATTATGATGTTATCAGCAACATTTTTTTCATGACATTTAAACCAATGAAAACTGTATTTAAGGAAAAACTACAGTAAGAGGGTGAGAGCTCAGATATATAATAAATCCTCAAGTTAGTTTGGAAATTACAGTTTGGAGTTGGAATTTCATTTTAAAGGATAAAACTAATGGGAAATGTCAAAGAAAATATGAACTTATTCCAGTATGCTGCTGCTGCTCAGTGAAGTCTGACTCTTTGTGACCCCATTACCTGCCAACTCCTGTGTCCATGGAATTTTCCAGGCAAGAATCCTGGAGTGGGTTGCCATTTCCTCCTCCAGGGGATCTTCCTGACCCAGGGATTGAACCTGTGTCTCCTGCATTGCAGGCAGATTCTTTACCACTGAGCCACTGCTGCTGCTAAGTCACTTCAGTCGTGTCTGACTCTGTGCGACCCCAGAGACAGCAGCCCACCAAGCTCCCCCATCCCTAGGATTCTCCAGGCAAGAACATTGGAGTGGGTTGCCATTTCCTTCTCCAATGCATGAAAGTGAAAAGTGAAAGTGAAGTTGTTCAGTCGTGTCCGACTCCTAGCAACTCCATGGACTGCATTCTACCAGGCTCCTCCATCCATGGGACCCTCCAGGCAAGAGTACTGGAGTGGGGTGCCATTGCCTTCTCCAACCACTGAGCCACAAGGAAGCCTAATTTAGTATGTGACACATCAAATTCATACCACTATAGAGCATTTCCTTCTATCCTTCTTCTCTCTTTTTACTTCCCTCAAGTTTGGAAATGACAGATAATAAAAAAAATAAATTAAAGAAAATTCGTCTGAATGCTGTATTTTCCTGGAATTAACTCCATTATAGCAATTCTTTCTCTTTTTTTTTAGATGACAGAAACCTAGGCAATCATCCTGGAACTTTGGAATAAAGCACCTACTTATTCCTGCTTATATCAACTGTAAAAAGACTCATAGTGTTTTTGCCTGGGTAAATACTTAAGCTTCTTTTAATGTGAATTTTTTTCATATCTAATTTAGTTCCCAAACTGCAGTGGAAAGTACATTTTTCACTTGTAAGAAAGTACCAACATGTTTTGGGTAACTTGGATTAAGAAGTAGGTTGGGTTCCTAGAAGACACCCAAGGTTTATTACACCAAGGTTGTCCATAGACTTTAAGAAATACACAGGTACCAGATGAGGCATTTCTAGAGCTTGTGCATGGAACGTAAAAAAACATGGACATTAGTAAATCCATCATTTTCTCAGTGGCATCAGACTTTATGTCTGAGGAATATTTCTTCCTTCACAAATATTGATGTTATGGCAGATGTTACAGAAAAACTCGAATATTTTGGCCAACCCAAATCAAGTTGAACAGTTCTCTACAATTTCCAGGGTATTAGAATATGTTGTTTTCAAATCAGTATCTTTACTTGTAACATCTATCCTGCTTTTACTTTATATTTGTGTCCATTTTTATTCCAAGTACTTTTTTGTACTTTAAGACTTTCCCATAAGAATGGATCATATTAAGTATAAAGCCACAGATACCAAAGCTTGATTTTTCATTGAGTGCCAAGAGTAATTTTCCTCCTTCTGAAACATACCAAGAAAAGCATCTGAATAAGAAATCACACTGAAAAAATTAAAGTTTCTATGATTAAATGACAAATTCCATCCAAGTTTTTAAAAATGGGCTCTCTGGACCATGTCCTACAGACAAGTAATTTTCCAGTCTATAGAAGATGAGCTACCTGGCCTGTCTGATACTGTCACCTGTGTCAGACAAACAAGTGGTTGTCATAGTGCCGTCAACTGTGCTCAAAATGACGTCTCAGTCTGGTTTGGCTGGTTTGAAATTTTAGTTTTCCTTGGCTTTGTTGATTATAAACTGCTTTAATGTTTATCTCGGTGAACTATCAAAACACCCCAGTAAAGTACCAGAAGAACTAAGGGACTTAAGCTACCCAGATGACAAAGTTGTTCCCATGGTTTCAATTAAAATGAGAACTCAAGTTTTCTGATTCTTATTTCATTGTTCATCGCTCAGTACTGAGCTGCCAAGAGACCCTGGGTGAGTTAGCTTATGATGCACCCCTAAGAGACCATACAACTCTGATAGGGACAGAGTAAAGAGACAAAGTAAGTGACTAAACAGTTAATTCCACTGGTCGGGGAGGGGGGCTTCCCAGATGGCACTAGTGGTGAAGAATCTACCTGCCATTGCAGGAGGTATAAGAGAGGCAGTTTTGATTCCTGGGCAGGGACGATCCCCTGGAGGAGGGCATGGCAACCCATTCCAGTATTCTTGCCTGGAAAATCCCATGGACAGAGGAGCCTGGTGGGCTATGGTTCATAGGGTCTGAAATAGTCAGATACAACCGAAGTGACTTAGCATACCAACTAGGGGATTGTAAGTAGGAACCACATGGGAGACCCCTGTAAGTTAATGATTACTTAAGAGAGCAGGTTTGTTTAACCACAAAACCAAGCAGGTTGCTTAGCAACAAAAACTTGCAACAGAAGCATGAGACATGCCCCTAAACCATAAAACAATGGAGGAATGCGACCCACATACTGCCCAGTGAGCTGAGTAAGTCAGTGATCCCAGGACATGCTTCTGCACACATAAAAAACAAAAGACAATGATTTGTAGATCTAGCCTGACCTTATAAAGACAAGAAAACCCCCCTTCTCAACTTGGAGGAGGAACTGATAATGGAGACATAATATCTACTCAAGAAAGACAAAGAAGGTCTTCTTCACCTTCCCACTTTTCCTTTGATTGTTGGCAAACCACTCCAGTATTCTTGCCTGGAGAATCCGCATGGACAGAGGAGCTCCTCATAGATGAATGCTTCCTATAGTGAGAGTACTTCTGCAGCAAGAATGTGGTCTGAATGAGCCTTGGGGAAAAGACTAGAAGTGAAACTGGTCAACAGGATTCTTAGGTAGATTTAAACTCCTCATAATGCACACATTGGGCTTCCATGTGGTGCTACTACTACTACTACTACTAAGTCGCTTCAGTCGTGTCCGACTCTGTGCGACCCCATAGACGGCAGCCCACCAGGCTCCCCCGTCCCTGGGATTCTCCAGGCAAGAACACTGGAGTGGGTTGTCATTTCCTTCTCCAATGCATGAAAGTAAAGAGTGAAACTGAAGTCGCTCAGTCGTGTCTGACTCTCAGCGACCCCATGGACTGCAGCCTACCAGGCCCCTCCGTCCATGGGATTTCCCAGGCAAGAGTACTGGAGTGGGCTGCCATTGCAGGTGGTGCTAGTGGGAAAGAACCTGCCTGCCACTATAGGAGACAAAAAGACATGGGTTCAGTCCCTGGATCAGAAAGATTCTCTGTAGGAGGGCATGGCAACCCACTCCAGTATTCTTGCCTGGAGAATCCCATGGACAGATGAGCCTGGCAGGCTACATTCCATAGGACTGCAAAGAGTCGGATATGATTGAAGCGGCTTAGCACAGTGCCCACATACACTGAAGAGAGAACACTTGCTCTGTTTCCTTTTTAACTTCCAATAGTCTCTTCTGAACTCTTAAGTTAAAAATGCTTTGTGAACCAGGTAAGCCAGTGATACCATTGGCATACAAAATTTTGCAAATAATACTTGGGTCAGCTATCACTTTTTAATTCTTAATCTTTGATGTTTTAATTTGAACAGAGATATTTAATGTGAGTGGAAAACAGAATATCTGAAGGAAGGGAGGGCAAGGGAAGAGGATGGGAGTCCAGTTATTAAGAGATTGGGAACTCAGAGGTCCTTTTCAAAGTTTCATTCCAAAAATTTGCCTGAGGCTAGACTTTGTACTAAGATCTTATCTTGAAAACAAAATTCATAACTGTTTTCACATGATTCTACTTCTTACAGCTCCATTTCACTCCAGCATTGGGCCTCTGACCCTCAAGTGTTGGGAGAATTAAGATATGGGAAGCTCTGGGTCCAAGGAGAATTATTCGTGCCTGATGTTCAGCTGACTCCATTACCCATCAAATACCCCGATGGATGCCTTTCAGGGCTATTGTTATAAACCCACGCTATTTTTGTTAGCTTTCTGTGATGATGAAGCATGCCAACCCCACAGCAGGACATCTGCACGTCTGCCACTCAGGATTCTCCTCCCTGGGCTCACAGAGGCATATTGGTTCTAACTTCCCAAGTCCCTACATTAGAGGCTGCCTAAAGTTCTACCACCATCTACATGTTGACAGTTTTTATTCTTTTAATTATAAGAGTGAAGCACAACTTTTGAAAAATTCAAACTCTATAGAAGTGTACAGAGAAAAAGATAAACACTGTATATTAACACAGGCACATGGAATCTAGAAAAACGGTACAGATGAATGCATCTACAGGGCAAGACTAGAGAGGCAGACATAGAAAAATGGATGGGTGGACATGGGCAGGGACAGGGGAAGAAATGAACGGGGAGACTGGGACTGAGGTACGTACACTGCCGTGTGTGAAACAGGTAGCTAGGAGGAAGCTGCTGTCGAGTGCAGGAAGCTCAGCTTGGTGCTCTGGTGACCTGAATGAGAGGGGGTGGGGGGCAAGGGGGAGGGAGGTCCAGAAAGGAAGGTATGTATGTATACATGGAGCAGATTCATTTTGTTGGACAGCAGAAACCAACATAACACTGTAAGGCAATTTTAATTCAATAAAAAAAGAGGTAAAAACTAGAGCAAACCCAATAATACTGCAAAAAAGAAAAGAAAAATAAAAAGATACATTTCTCTTGTTCTTCCCTCCAGAGAAAGGTGTTACTCTTCCTTCAGAATCCCCTGCTTCTCAAACCTACTCTTGAAGAGGAAGACGTTGTAAACAGCTTGGTGCATAAACCTGCAGATGTTTGATGTTGTAAGTGCAAACACACACACCTGCACACATAAACACACACACACTATTGTTCATATTGTTTTATAGCGCATTCTGCTCTTAACTTTTTTTTATTAATTTACTCAGCATCTTTCTGTGAGTGTGCATACACATTTTCCAAAAAGTCTAGGAATATCTTAAAAAAATTGTATGGAATTAATTATAAAGCACACAAACCATGGTGAGGTCACGGTAAATGCACTAAGCTAAATGGGAGCAAAAGGCCCAGGGATATTGGTCCATTAGAAGGAAGCAGAGCTGGGAAGAACATAGGCCGATATAATTTCCAGTTTCATTTGCTTATTCAAATTAAAGTCACATGGGTAACGCTCTCCAAACATTGCCTGGTGTTTGCTTTTGGTGGTAAAATGAAAATAGGCAGGCTTAGGCTGATTGTTATAATACTTAACCATGTCCCTCAACTCTCCTGAGGTTTTCTTTCTCCACTCGAAAATGACTAGATTAGAGTCAACGATACCTATGATTCTTTCCATTTCTGATTAGCACTTTACTTTCCTTGGGGGAAAAAAAAAACCTTAAGAATTTAGTTAGGTATAATGTAGTCTTTGTTTCAAGGCTCACAGTTGTTTTTGTCCATTTCCCAAAAGCAGTTCACTAGGCTGGTTACACAGGTCATATTACCTTACCATTTTAAAAAGCTTATAATAACACCAACATTCTAAGTATATAAAGGGTTTTCACACACCTTACCATATCTGATTTTCACATTCACTGACATAGATTGAGTAGATATTAATTCTCATTTTATAGACTAAGATTTAAGTTCAGAGAAAACTTGCAGAAACCTGACTACTGCCTACATTTCCTGTGGCATTGATGGTTGAATAGTCAATCTGGACGGAGTCATTATCTTGCTCCCATTTGAGAATTTTATGTGTGGCATGTTTGTAATAATAAGGAAGGAATAATATTTGATGCTCATAATACAGGAAATAGGTTTAAATTCACTGAGGAGGACTCTCACCATGGATGACCATAAGGAATCTTTAGGAGCATCACTAAAGACATCTCTGATCCCCTGGAACTCTGAGTTCCTACTCTAGACTCTTCAGGTCCAAAGGCCCTCTTTCAGTTCTCCTTGCTCTTCAGGTTTCTTGGAGCTTTTTACTTTGCATTTCTTCATCCTGGAATGTGCTTCCACTCCCTGTCTGTCAAACCTCTACTGATCTTTCAAGCTCAAGTGTTCCTTGCTCTGTGAATTATTTGCTCAGTATCAGTCCTCCAATCTCTCTGCTCTGCAACCTTTAACATCTCCATAACACTAACCATCTCCTTTCTGTCTAACCTTAACTACAGGCTTCTTCTTCTTTTTTTTTTTTTTAAGCACAGCATAGCACAGAAAAGTGAAAGTGAAGTCCCTCAGTCATGTCGGACTCTTTGCAACTCCATGGACTGTAGCCTATCAGACTCCTCTGTCCATGGACTTTTCTGGGCAAGAGAACTGAAATGGGCTGCCATTTCCTTCTCCAGGGGATCTTCTCATTCCAGGGATCAAAGCTGGGTCTTCTGCATTGCAGACAGACGCTTTACCATCTGAGCCACCAGGGAAGCCTCAGGCTTCTTAAAAATAAAACAAAATGCATGTTTTCACTTTTCTTTTCCCAGATATTAGGGACTGTGATGCAGAGGCTAGAAATATGTATTGAGTAAATTTGTTAATTTTATGGGATATTACCAAGTTGGGATTTTATCAAATTTTACTATTAATTTCTGTGTAATTTGTTGCAGGAATGTTCTCCTTTCCTTACTCATACTTATTATTTTATCATTATTATTTTTAACAATTTGATACAATAACAAGCTTAAAGAAAAGTTGCAAGTACAGTACAGAGATTCCTCTCCTCCACCCATCCATTTGAGTGTGTGTTGCTGCGCCCATGTTCCATTCTTTTGGAGTATTTCCTACATTTTGGGACCATTTTCTTGTTCTCAGGCATAGCAAAAGATTCTAGGTTTATCTTGGTCTTGGCCTGCTCAGTCCTGAAACCAACTCCTTTTCCTAAGGAGCTCTGATTCCTACTGGTGGGCATAGTTTTTAGAAGCGAAGCTCAGGGCCTTGGGTCTGCTTATTGTTATTAGGGCATCACCATTTCCAGCCCCTCCTGATGGACAGAGCTAGGGATTATTTACAACAATATCTGTTTTGATTTGTTTATATACTGAAAACCACAAATTAACGCTGACATCTCCAACACCTCATCATGGGCTCATCCTAGTTTTCTCCATCTTGATGTTTGCAAGTTCCTTCTCTGATAGTGAGAAAACTGGTTGCTATTATCTTTAATATATTTATTTAATGGATTTCTTTTTACATAACTAATCTATTTGAGATGCTATCTCTTTCTCCCCTGAATCCCTCCTTCTTGGATTCTCCTTCCACAATTCTGAAATTCCAAATTTCAAAATGGGAGGTGGGTTTCCACATGTACCCAGTTCATTCTCAGACACCACTGTGTCCTCCAATTCAATTCCATGCTAACACTATCTACCTAGAGAGAGTGTCAGAACCCACAGTTTAAGGCTCAGTCTTACAAGACAAGACAGTCACCCCACCCATGTCAATCACAAAGTTCAGGTTGTCACCTGTACTTCTGATAAACTGGTTATAGATCAGAGGTTCTAATGAGTCATAGAACTCAAGAGAACATTTTGCCTACCTCATCCCCAGTTTCTGGAGAAGGAAATGGTAACCCACTCCAGTATTCTTGCCTGGAAAATTCCATGGACAGAGGAGGCTGGCAGGCTACAGTCCATGGGGTTGCAAAAGGTTGGCTAACAACTGACACTTAACACATCCCCCATTTATTACAAAAAGTAACTCAGGAACAGCCTGATGGAAGAGATGCATGGGATAAGGTCTGTGGAAAGTGGGTGGAGCTTCTTCCCTCTCTGAATGCACCACTCTTCGTCAATCTTCTCGTGTTTAACAACCTGCAGTCTCTCTCAATCCAATCCTTTGGATTTTTACAAAGGCTTCTTTACATAGGCATGATTGATTTAACCACTTATTATTAGTGACTGAGTCAACCTCCAGCTGCTCTCCTCTCCCAAGAAGTTAAGTGGGTGAAATTGAAATTTCAAACCCTCTCATCACATGGCTGGTTTTCCTCATCCTTAGGTGGGGTCCAAAAGTCACCTTTTTAACATTTGCATCACCTAGGAAATTCCAAGGGTTTTAGGAGCTTGGTGCCAAAAACAGAAATGAAGACAAATATGTTTTTCTTATTATACATCATGTCAAGGCTGTATATTATCACCTTGCTTATTTACTTATATGCAGAGTACATCATGCAAAATGCCAGGCTGGAAGAAGCACAAGCTGGAATCTAGATTGCAGGGAGAAATATTAATAACCTCAGACAGATGTGCAGATGACACCACCCTTATGGCAGAAAGCAAAGAGGAACTAAAGAGCCTCTTGATGAAAGTGAAAGAGGAGAGTGAAAAAGCTGGCTTAAAACTCAACATTCAAAAATCTAAGATCATGGCATCTGGTCCCATCACTTCATGGCAAATAGATGGGGAAACAATGGAAACAGTGATAGACTTTCTTTTCTTGGGCTCCAAAATCACTGCAGATGTTGATTGCAGCCATGAAATTAAAAGACGCTTGGTCCTTGGAAGAAAAGCTATAACCAGCCTAGACAGCATATTAAAAAGCATAGACATTACTTTACCAACAAAAGTCTGTCTAGTCAAAGCTATGGCTTTTCCAGTGATCATGTATTGATGTGAGAGTTGGACTATAAAGAAAGCTGAGCACCAAAGAATTGATGCTTTTGAATGGTGGTGCTGGAGAAGACTCTTGTGAGTCCCTTGGACTGCAAAGAGATCAAACCAGTCAATCGTAAAGGAAATCAGTCCTGAGTATTCAATGGATGGTCTGATGCTGAAGCTGAAGCTCCAACACTTTGGCCACCTGATGCGAAGAACTGACTCACTGGAAAAGACCAATGAGGAAAGATAGAAGGCAGGAGGAGAAGGGGACAACAGAGTATAAGATGGTTGGATGGCATCACCAACTCAATGGACATGAGTTTGGGCAAGCTCTGGGAGTTGGTGATGGACAGGGAAGCCTGGTGTGCTGCAGTCCATGGTGTCTTAAAGAGTTGCACATGACTGAGTGACTGAACTGAGTATAATCACACTATCACGTCTCCCACGTCAGGCTGCCCTCTTCACTGCACAGACCCTGGTACCCTGGTGCGGCTGCTTGGCAGGTCTCCCTCCTCACCCTTGTCCACCTCAGCCATTCTGTGCAGGAATGCCCTCCTCACGCACCCAGGCTCTGACTCTACACTCGGCAGCTTCTCTTTCTCTGACTCTGACCAAGGGTGCTGTCTAACTCTTGCTCTGATCTTGATACCTCACACCATGCCACTGCGTTTTGTCAAAGCCCTCCTTTCCAGCTTGGACTCTGATGAGTCATACTGGAAAGGATGCTGCACTCATCATATTTGGGTGCTGACATACTGTGTGGGGGTACTTGAATGTGCTCTTACCACCTTAGGAAGGCATCCTCTGATTTCGAGTTTCCTTCCCCAATCCTGACACCTTGTCACCCTGCTTGGGCTCTGAATGCACACGCTGAATTTCCCTCCCACTTGGTTGCCCTTCTTCCCTTGTTTGAGTTCCAACACTCTTCTTTGGGCCACTGTGACTCCCCTCCATACAGATATTATTTATTGTGCTATGCTCCTGAGGATGACTTCTTTAGGACTGGAAGAGAGAAGAAGAGAAAGTGAAAGTGAAGTTGCTCAGTCCGTGTCCGACTCTTTGCGACCCTCCGTCCATGAGATTTCCCAGGCAGAAGTACTTGAGTGGGTTGCCAATTCCTTCTCCAGAAGAACAGAAAGGAGGGGAAAGAAAGAAAAGGACATACCATTTCCCAGGTTTGCTCATTAGTCCTTCTAGAGGGAAATGAATGCATGGAAAAGTTTAAAAGTGGTCAATGTGCTTCTTCGGCAATAGTCACAAAAGATTTGGACTAAGAAAAATTTAGTAAGATTTTAAGTTAGATGCCCTTTTCATTGGAGAATGGAACTTTTATTTCTCTTCTAGGTGTTTCATGTCCCCTCTGATAGATGACTTCTAAATTAGACATTTAGAAATGAAAAAGCTGGAGTGAGTATTTGTGCTTCTAGCCCAATTTTAGTGTTTCATAGATGAGGGAACTGAGACCCGGTGAGGTCAAATGGGGCTTCCCTGGTCGCTCAGATGGTAAAAAATCTGCCTACAATGCCAGAGACTTGGGTTTGATCCCTGGGTTAGGAAGATCCTCTGGAGCAGGAAATGGCAACCGACTCTTGTATTCTTGCCTGGAGAATTCCATGGACTGAAGAGCGTCAAATGACTCTCCCAGGTTTCGCAGACAATTTTCTACATCCTGGCCAGTGTTCTTGGCACTCTCTCTTCATTATTATCATTTAAAATTATTTGAGCTTTACAGCACATTTCTGAGAAAAATTAGTTTTTACATTATACTTTATATTTTAAGGAAGTTTTTTTCTTCAATAATGATATTGTTGATATAATGCTATATTTTAGGCCCTAAAACATTAAGTAGTATTTTGGTGACTTTATTTCATTAGATCTAGAAATTAGCCTCACCAATTTGATTGTTAGTAACATTTTTTGAATACTCTCTTTTATAGCATGCTTACATTATGTTAACTGTTTTTGATAAAGATGCCAAGCAGGTTGATTATTTATTTTACTATTTATCATCATGTAAGACTGATGGTCTAGCAAAATGTATATCAGTTCAGTTCAGTTCAGTTGCTCAGTTGTGTCCAACTCTTTGTGACCCCATGGACCACAGCATGCCAGACTTCTCTGTCCATCACCAACTCCTGGAGTTTACTCAAACTTGGTGATGCCATCCAACCATCTCATCCTCTGTTGTCCCCTTCTCCTCCCACCTTCAATCTTTCCCAGCATCAGAGTCTTTTCCAATGAGTCAGTTCTTCGCATCAGGTGGCCAGAGTATTGGAGTTCCAGCTTCAACGTCAGTTCTTCCAATGTATATTCAGGACTGATTTCTTTTAGGATGGACTGGTTGGATCTTCTTGCAGTCCAAGGGACTCTTAAGAGTCTTCTCCAACATCACAGTTCAAAAGCATCAATTCTTCCGCGCTCAGCTTTCTTCACAGTCCAGCTCTCACATCCATACATGACTACTGGAAAAACCATAGCCTTGACCAGACAGACCTTTGTTGGCAAAGTAATGTCTCTGCTTTTTAATGTTGTCTCGGTTGGTCATAACTTTTCTTCCAAGGAGCAAGCGTCTTTTAATTTCATGGCTGCAGTCACCATATGCAGCGATTTTGGAGCCCCCCAAAATAAAGTCTGCCACTGTTTCCATTGTTTCCCCATCTATTTGCCATGAAATGATGGGAGCAGATGCCATGATCTTAGTTTTCTGGACATTGAGTTTTAAGCCAACTTTTTCACTCTCCTCTTTCACTTCCATCAAGAGGCTCTTTAGTTCTTCTTTGCTTTCTGCTATAAGGTGGTGTCATCTGCATAGGTGGGGTTATTGATATTTCTCCCGGCAATCTTGATTCTAGATTGTGCGTCATCCAGCCCCATCCAAGCAAAATGTATATATATATATATATATATATATATATATAGAGAGAGAGAGAGAGAGAGAGAGAGCCAAATAGCTGATGAATAAAAATTTATTTTAAAAATTCACAATATAAAATTTGTATTACTTGAAACCCATTCACATTTGTGGAAAGTTCAACATCTTATCAATGTTGCAGTTCGAGTAGGAATGAACAACTTGCTGGGTTTAGGTGAATCATTTAGAACATTCACTGATTTCCAAGAATCACCTTGAGTTATTGGGGTCAAAAGGAAAAACGGGCAACAAACTATATGTAAGGATCCAAGAAAAATCTTGAAGTGTCCCCATCAGTTGTGTAATTTAAGAACTTAAGTGTAATATGAACCTACTTCAGGCCTTGGTGAAATATTTGGCCTTTGGCACCAATGTAATTCTGTAAATTAGTAACAGCAAACACACAGGTTTCACAATTGGAAGGGACACACCATAAAGATCATTTGGTTGCTATTCCTCCAAGGAAGGAATCCTACTACATACCCATGAGTTTGAATCACTTTCAATCATGCGGAAATCACTACCTCCCAAAGCAGTTGTGCCTTATTTTCTGCAGAAATCTTCCTCTTGGTAACTTTTTCCTCTTACTGCTGCCTTCCCGTGCTCTGTGGTTAGAACACAGGCAGACCTTCTTCGTGGGCTTCCCTGGTGGCTCAGTGGTAAAGAATATGCTTGCAAAGCAGGAGATGCAGTTCTGGTCCCTGGGGAAGATCCCCTGGAACAGGCAATGGCAACCTATTCAGTACTCTTGCCTGGGAAGCCCAGGGATAGAGGAGCCTGGTGGGCTACAGTCCATGGGGTCACAAAAGAGTTGGACACAACTTTAGTGACTAAACAACAACAAAATTTTCTCCATAGGGACAGTCCTGCAGATATGTCCCCCTAGATCCTCATCCTTCTGGAATTTTCTCTCCATGTCTCTTTCTTCCACCATCTAAGTTCCTCGTGGGAAATGAGATTGCCTGCCCCTTGTCTGGATTTAGTGCCTCTTTTAAAATGTGCAGTTTTAGGAAGCCGTGCACTCTCCCCCGTGAAATACAAGAACAGCACTCTGAATTCCTCTTTCCGTCTTTCTGTCACAGTGAATCGTGGTTTCAGTTTATTTCTGGACAGTGGTAGCTACCAGAAACAACCTTTGCCCTCAAACATCGCGTTCACTTTGCACAAACTTGTTGACCTTACACCTAAGTCGGGTTTTCTTGAACTCTCATCTGAACAAACAAACAATTCACTCTGATCTGCGGATATCCCGTGCGGCGTCAGGAAGGGCCGGGTAGAGCAGTGCCGGCTCTGAGCTCGCCACCGCCGCTCCAGATTGGGTTTCCTTTTTCTCTTGACTTTAAGAAGTAAGACAAAAAAGCAATTCCGGCTAATCTCTTAGAAAATGCTGAGGGTTCCAGGCTCCATTTCAGGAAGCTGGTTTCAACAAGGTAACAAAGAGACCACCAAGGTCAGAAAGGAGGCGAGAGAGATCGACCAGGAGGTGGCATTCAGGTAACTCCCCGAGGGTGAGGGTGGGGAGCCGGCGCCGCTGCGGGTAGGAGCGCGCCCCGCCCGCCAAGAGGCGAGGGCAGCCGCTGTGCGCCCCAGCGTGGACGCGCGCGGGAGTCCAGGCCGGCGACCGTGTCACCACGTGCTGCGGGGAGGCGGGGACAGGGCCCTCCTCCTCCGGTTATTTGTAAAGAGCGCGGGGCCGGAGCTCAGAGTTTTTACATCGGACTCGCCTGGGATAGTCTTGAGAGAGGGGGAGGGAGGGTGTGGAGGAAAGAAAGGAGAGAGAGAGAGACTGACTTACGTGGACAAAAACAGACGCCGAAATACGCAGGCGAGGTGAGAGGTTAGCAGGTCAGCTCACCTACTTCTCTGCTTGCCAAGGAAGATCTGGGAGATCTGGGAGAGGGAGGGTCCCGTTTAGACGGTCAAACCCCAGGACTCCGAAGGGGCCATTTCCTGCAGCTGCCTGGGGACTGCACGCCTCACCCCTTCTAAGTTTGCAGATGGAATTAATCAGAAAGAAAGGAAGGGAAGGTGGGGTTCTGTCGCCACAGTAGTTTTCTTCCTAAAAAGTGACGGGCTTTAGATCCGGAAGGAGCATGTGTCATCACACTGCAAGCTAATCCTGACGTCTGCAAACTCCGCTCCGGAGCAGTTGGCCCCAAGCCCGGCGGGGCGTCCGAGGGCTCCGGCCTCGCAGTGCTCCCGAGGCCGACCGGCGGGTAGCCAGGTGGCCTTTATCTCTGTCCCCCTTTGTCCTTTTTATCTCAGGCTCTCCAGGAGGCCCGGGGGCCCGTCTGTCTATCGCTCCCACCCCCCGGGCTGCACCGCCACTTCAATGCCCGGCAGGTCGCGGGCTGCTGCTATTTCGAAGGCGCCGGAGGACCAGGTGCGCCCCGCGCCGCCGCTGACCCGGACCGGCGCCGACGCCTGACTGGCGTCCTTGGGCACCGACGCGGCTGCGCCCGGCACGTCCCTGTGCGCTCCAGTCCGTTTTGGGCCCTTGAGGGGCAACCGCGGCCAGGATGGCCCCGGGTCGAGCGGTGGCTGGGCTCCTGCTGTTGGCGGCCGCTGGCCTCGGAGGGGAGGCGGAGGTGCCCGGGCTCGCCTTCAGCGAGGATGTGCTGAGCTTGTTCGGCGCCAACCGGAGCCTGTCGGCGGCGCAGCTCGGGCGCCTGTTGGAGCGTCTGGGAACCGCCCCCGTGGAGGGCGCCCCCGAGCCGGGACAGCTGCACTTCAACCAGGTAGGGCCGGGCCGGGCCGCCCTTCCCCAAACGCCGGGGTGTCCGGAGACGTCCACTGGTACTTGAACGTTGATTAAAGGGGACAAGCGCAGGAGAAAGAACTTGGTTTTGTCTCTCAAGTGTGAGGCGGGTCCTGTTTTTTAACTGGATCTGACTTTCTCGCCGAGGTTAAAGGGCTGGCGGTGACAAGGCAACCAGAAACTGCAGTTTTATGCCCGATGAGTTGAGCCGTCGGATGCTTGTGGTTATAAGATTTTATGCAAAAGTTTATTAAGTAGTTGAGTGCGGGAAGCACCTTGAGAGATGCGTTTGAGATAGGAATGGAGTACTGAAGTCTTCCTGGCAGAGATAGTGGCTTACAGGCACCCCCGTTAACAGCTGCTTGGTGGGTAACTGCTGCTAGCAAGGTATAATGTAGTTCTGTCTTTCTCCTGTAAGTTACAGGAGGTACTTAGGGCTGAAGGGCTTATTTGTATAGAGACCAGGAAGCTGAGGGGGCCCTGAGACCAAGATCACACATCAACTGGTGATGAAACTGGGTTTAAAGCCATAGTTTTTATTCATCTATCAGGTCAAAGGTTTGGTTCTAATATTCATTCATTCATTCATTCATTCATTCAAACAAAAAGAAAAAAACCAAAACCTATCTTAGTACAGATACACAGCATTATTTAGGCGTTTGGTAATTCCTAAGATTTAAGGATCACCCTAAGTTACCTAGGCGCAGTTAAGACCATACCTTGTCAGTAAACTTCAAAAAGGGTATTAGAGATTCTTCGTTATTTCCATAATAAATAGCTTATGATTATTTCTTAAAATTGTGAAATAAGCAAAGTGTGCTTTTAGCATCATTCCCAAAAATCCCCTCTCCTTTTTAAAACCCTGTTAACTCAGTGCTTTGATTGTCCACCCCCCACCCCCCGCCACCCTTCTGCTGTGGTTCCAGTGATAACTGATGATGAATGGCAGTATTCAGTACTTTCCGTATTGTTTGTCACTTCTGGGTGATGTTAGTTTGTGTTACAAAAAGTTTTGTGGTCCAAAATGTTTGGGAATGTTAAAAAATGTTTGGGAATGTTATACTGTTACTCTACTCTTGATAATCTAGTTTCCCAATGTATCTGGCCTTCGATTACAATTAGGGAAATTTTAATCAGATAGTGAAGTGAAAGTCGCTCAGTCGTGTCTTTGTGACCCCATGGACTATACAGTTCATGGAATTCTCCAGGCCAGAATACTGGAGTGGGTGGTGGTGGTGGTTTAGTTGCTAAGTCGTGTCCGACTCTTGTGACCCTATGGACTGTAGCCCAGCAGGCTTCTCTGTCCATGGGATTCTCCAGGCAAGAATAAATACAGGAGTGGGTAGCCCTTCCCTTCTCCAGGGGATCTTCCCACTCAGGGATCGAACCTAGGTCTCCCACATTGCTGGCAGATTCTTTACCACCAGGGAGGCCCCTTTAACCAGATACATTTTTTGTTGATAACCTTATAGTTTGGCATTCATTTTGTTAGAAATATCTTACCTCAATTAAAACGTGCAGTACATAAGAAGTATAAGATTCTAATGCCATGAGGTAACAGAGTGCGAGGGTTTTATGGTCCTTTTATACAAGTTCTTTAGTAAACTGTCTTTCCGATTCTTGCATGGCATTACATGCCAGAATGTAATGGCTAAGAAATGATACATTGGAAAAGCTGAAATGACTTCATATTATATTGATGTTTTAGGAAATAAGGCAAACAATTAACTTCATAAGTATTTTCCATCTAGTTGCAGCCTCTTCAATCAAGGGAAACAGCTGAGCTGACTAAAGCATTTCTAGATAGGAGCTGGAGTGGTCGGTCATCTGCTTGGAAAGACGCCTGGGGACTTGACTTGCAGCTGCATATCTGTAGGCTACACATTGTTTTGACTTAAATTATCTCCTTATCTTGCAGTGTTTGAAGGTGCTGATGAATTATAAAGGTACAAAAGACCCCTGAGCCACACCCTGGCAAAGACAGTGGAAAATATACCTAAATAATTTAGGAAGTTGCTTAAGTTTGTTAGCAATATGATTCCCAGTTTATGAGTAAGTAGGTACCTCAATAGGTAAATTATAATATAGGTAAATTATACAACAACATTATGTATGTTGACACCTTGTATTTCATTCTTCTGTTTGCATATTTAACTACCCTCATTATGGCTTCTGTGGACATCAAAAAGAGATGAGAAATAGCCCCTAATTACTTTGGAAACAAAGGGAAGCCAAGGAAAATTTATCACTTGATCAGACCTAGCAAACATCTGTTTGATGTTCTAAAAAAGTTCTACTGATAACAACCATCATCAGTTAATGATCAGTTAAATGAAATGCCATTCCAGAAGAATCTGTTAATTTGCTGTCATTTACATCTGCTCCAGCAGGAGAATATCCAGTTTGGAGCAAAATTTAGGGCTGTTAATATCTCCATACCGTAAAGAAGGTAACTTCAGTTTCCTCACCTGCAACAAAGTAGAATAATAATATATGTGGAAAACATGATTTTCTGACTTTGAAGACAGTTGAAAAGATATAATTTATTTCTTTGGACCAGGGATTTATTGAATCTTGTATGAGATCTATTTACAAATGACATTGTTTCTTTGGATGAGAGCTTAAGCCAGTTTTTCCGCAGAGTGCTAAATATTTAAACAGTTCTGGAAGGTTTTCTAATATTTTTTCAGTATCCCTAAATACTATTAGGAGGAGAAAATGGCACCCTACTCCAGTACTCTTGCCTGGAAAATCCCATGGATGGAGGAGAGTGGTAGGCTACAGTCCACAGGGTCTCGAAGTCAGACACGACTGAGCGACTTCACTTTCACGTTTCACTTTCATGCATTGGAGAAGGAACTGGTAACCCCACTCCATTGTTTTTGCCTGGAGAATCCCAAGGACATCGGAGCCTGGCGGGCTGCCGTCTATGGGGTTGCACAGAGTCGGACACAACTAAAGTGACTTAGCAGCAGCAGCAGCAAGTACTATTAAATTAGCTTGTCGCTTTGGGAGATCAAAGTGACCTGAGTTCAAACTGGAGACAATAGAATGATTGAGTTTACTGTTTTGCTTCTTATGGTTTCTGAGGGTACAAAGAGCAGGTAGAAGAAGTAGGCCAAACTATTGAGAGGAAGGAGCTCTTTTATCTAAATGGGTCTCTGGGGCCTAAGACAAAGTGTAGGTCTGCTCTATCTGAGGGAGTTTCTAGAATACAAAGGGATCGCTTCTTGGCCTTTTGGTTAAGAAGTGTAGAATACAAAGGGAAGCCCCAACTGAGTGAATACCCTGGGTGATTAATTGAGGGGATTTAAGAATGGGCTCAGTGCCACCTTTTGTTTGTTCTGATAGTCCTTTCTCATTCTCCAAGTGGTCTTTCTCTTCATTTCTCCTTCAAAACCCCTCATTTCTAAATTATCACACTCAGCTGCAGGAAATGTTTCTATTTAAATCAGTCTCCTGGGAAGGGTTAGTGGGGGTGATGGGGGTGTGGGTGTGGGTGTGGCAGGTTGGCCTTTGAGGCAGCCTTTGTTTCCCACCATCTCTCAGCCTTTGACTTTTGCTTCTCTCTCCTAACCAGTTTTTCATTTGATACAAATCTTGCAGCATAGCTCCTGCATCCTTTTTTTTTTCATTCACAGGTTGTTTTAAAACATCTTTCAATTCATAGTCAATCTTCATAAAGCAATACCTGGAGTATGCCTCTCTTCTTTCAGTTCTCCTCCATGAATTCTCTTGGCTGGTGAAGTCTAAATCTGGAGTCTGGCATTTGAGGCTCTGCACAGCAAGGTTAACCCTGAGATACCAACCTAACCTGCCCAGACCTAGCACTCACTACATTAAACTAGTTACTCTTCTACAACTTCACCGTATATTTTTATTCAAGCACTTTTTACCTCATTATCTTCCTTGCACCCTTTCCTGTTCCCAGCTGGGTTGTCCTTCATTTCCTTGAATTACCCTCTCAAAATCTTACACTTTTAAAAACCCAGCTACACTCTTCCATAAAATATTTCTAGGACTTCACAGCCACTGCTGATTTGCCGATTTCTCTTTTTGTGAATTCTTGAAATTTTTTCATGATGCTGATGAGACAGCTATTCATGTGTTCTGGAAATATTTTGAATAACTACTATACTCTAATTAGAGTGGTCTTTTAAAAGTACAGACCTAACCCTACTGCTCAGTTAAATACCTTCAAGACAAACTTTGAACACTTAAAAGTGGCTTAAGTCTTTTTATGATCTGGTTCCTGTATATTTCCCAAGTCTTATCCTTTGCTACCTCTCCAGTCTTCATAGACTGCTAGTAGTTCCTGGTTCTGCATTCACATTTGCTTATGCTTTAGGTATCAGTTTAGATATCACTTCTTCCAAGAAGCCTTTCGTAGCCTGTTCAGGGGTTTAGTAGAAGCCCCTATATTAACTGGTGCCTCTGCAATCATAACATATATTGAAATTGTAGTATAATATGTAAATAATTTTTATATATTTTAATTTTCTGTTCACATGGTTGAATGTCCTCCCCTCCTCTGATATGATTTTGAATAAATTAAAGGGAATGATCTGACTCATCTCTTCAGGGGCTGGTGTAATGCCTGGTACACAATACATATTCATTATATGTGTATGTATATATATATATAATATATATATGTATATTATATATATATACACATTTCTTTTTTAGCTGAGCCAGGTGGGGTCTTAGTTCCCTGACCAGGGATTGAACCTGGGCCCTCAGCAGTGAAAGTTCCATGTCCTAAACACTGGACCGCCATGGAATTTCCTGTTATATATATTTTTGAATGAATGAGTGAAGGTTGCTTAATATGAGTAAGGCAGTTTGAGCCCGCCAGAGAAGGCAATGGCACCCCACTCGTACTCTTGCCTGGGGAAAATCCCATGGACGGAGGAGCCTGGTGGGCTGCAGTCCATGGGGTCGCTAAGAGTCGGGCACGATTGAGCGACTTCCCTTTCACTTTTCACTTTCATGCACTGGAGAAGGAAATGGCAACCCACTCCAGTGTTCTTGCCTGGAGAATCCCAGGGACGGGGGAGCCTGGTGAGCTGCCGTCTATGGGGTCGCACAGAGTTGGACACTACTGAAGCGACTTAGCAGCAGCAGCAGCAGCAGCAGTTTGAGCCCGCACATGACTTTAGTTTCTAGATAGATGTATGACATAATGCACGTATGACTATAATGTATAATAGAATGATATATTTGATTAAAGAATTTTAAACAAAAGTGGAATGGGATCGGACTTGTGTTTTTAGAAAATTCTTCTGCATGAATATGTGGAATGTGTCAGAGTGGGTCAAGACAGGAGCTAAGGAGGAAATTGCAGTGGTTTGTAGGAGCTGTAATGATCGCTTGAACCTGGAGAGGCCGTCAGGAGGTAGCATAAAGGCTCTGCCTTCTCTTAGGAGAGCAACCATAACTGAGGAGTAGGAAAAAAGTCCCAAAGACAGGTATTTTCTACTGCAGCCTTTTGTCTGTACTGGTCATGCAACTGTTATTAGACCTTTCCTTTCATTAATTTATGGCCCAAGGATGCCAGAGGAAGAGACAGGGAGGTAACTGTTGGCTTATTTCAGTGGGGTCAGGCTGGTGGTTTGTAGCAAACACAGGAGTGTGTGTGTGTGGTTATTACATGCAATTTGTATGCATGGCTTGTTGTCGTTTATTGTACTTTTTCCTGGTATGCGAGCGGGTAACAGTGCATTAGATGAAGGACATGCTGAGAAGCACCGATTGTAGATGGATGAGAGAAAGCATCTGTTGTTGCCCTCTTTGTTTTTTGTTTGTTTGTTTTGTTTATGTTCTGAAAAATGATGGGATCAATGTCCTAGGAATGACTTTCAGGTGAAAAACTGTCTGGAATGGCAAGATGGAAGGGTGTGGTTGTGCTTACGTCTTTGGTGTCTTTTCCTTCAAGACAATGGGCTTACTCTGATTTATTATATCATTCTATTTAACTTGACTGTGTACAGTGTGATCATTGTTTCCAAAAGGTTTTGAGAAAGTGAGAGACATTCATAGCTCACTTGACCATGATGTCAAGAGCTTTAGTTTGCTCCCTTGCCAGGGATGATGGTAATCTATATGAGGAAATATCCTTCATTCTTTCCATATCTAACTCCCAAATTTGCATGTTCACCCACTACCCTAGGAGTCACATAGACCCTTGTGTATATAACATAAATAATTATATCTAAGGATTTATTGTTTTTTTTCTTTTTCTGTATGACATACTCTTAACCAATTTATTTGTATTAACACATTTCAAAATCACAACAATCCTATGATAATGATACCATTATTAACTTTACACAGGAGAAATATGTGGTTCCGAGAGATTATGTAACTCAACGAAAATCAAACAGTAAGTGGTAGAACCGCAGACAATCCTAAATCCTTTCGACTAAAAAAGATGTACAACTTGAGAGCTGCGAGTTAAGTTTTATTTGGAGCAAAATGAGGACTGCAACCGAGAAGACAACACCTCAGTTAGTTCTGGGAGACTGCTCCAAAGAGGCAGTGTGGGAAGGTCATTAGATAATATTTTGGTGAAGGAGGAGTTCAATGCAATTAAGCACTCGTTTTACAAAAGGTTTTCTGCTAGTTATTAGGAGCCGATGTCATCATGAAGGGATTTAGTACTTTTCTAGATAGGAGGTGATGCAAAGATTGGCTTATGAAATCAGTTCCTGAAAATATCTGACTATATTCCAGCAGAGTACCTGGAGCACAGAGTGCCTCATTCCAGCCTGAGCTTCCTCAGGGGGTGCTGAAGGTCAGCAGCTGCAGCAGCACAGAGTTCAACCTCTGCAGATGCAGACGGCAAATGTCCTCGTTGTTCAGCCGCTGGCAGTGCTCTTGGCAAGTGCCAGTTTGTAGTTGACAATACATAAAATAGTGACTTTTTTGAATTTTACTTTAGAAAATCATACTGTCTCTAGCCAGGGCAACTGTTACCTCAGATTTTGGTCTAACCATCAATTACTTATCTAGCTACATTGCTTAGTCACTTTAAGGGCAAAAAAATGATAATGATGATCGGTCCTTGTCCTCAGAGAGCTTTTAATCTAAGAAATAGATGGGAAGTTGTGGGAAATATGTAAGGCAAAAGTGCAGTAGTTAAATAATCACTGAAAGAAATATTACCAGACATATCACAAGACTGTGTGTGATTAATTGCCAAATGAACACTTTTGGTAGCATGCTGTAATTGTTGAAAAGAGTCAGGGAGCCTTTTGGGAAACACCTCATGAAGGAGTTACTAGTCAGTCAGTTCTCTTTTTTTTTTTTTTGGAGAATTTTGCTTGTTTGGTTTGGCTTTTAAAATACTTATTTGATGAACATCCGCTAGTACAAAAAGTCTGTGCTATTAATCACAAGATGGATTTTCCAGTGGGTTCCATGAATTCTCTAATAGAAGGAAAATTTATTTTATTTCTTTCTTATATGTTGAATTTTTCTTGGAGAAAATATTTTGGCAATAATAGTTCTCCTACTTCTGAGTCTCAAAGTTTTCCCGGAGAACAGCATATTAATCAACTTCTTTCTTCTGTGCATAGACTGTGGGTATGTCTAGTGTTAAATTTTTCAGTCTTGTTCTCACTTTTACTCCAGAAGAATTCTACCAATGAATTTACTCTCTCTTCTGGCAGTTTAGAGTATACGTCCTTCTTTTTTTAAAAAAATTGTGCCATATTCTCTCTGGCAGATAGTTCTTTTTTATGCTTATTAATTAATCATCTTTTTTCTTTTTTTATTGATGTACAGTGCTATATGTTACTGGTGTTCAATATAGTGATTCACAGCTTTTAAAAATTATACTTCATTTATAGTTATAAAATATCGGTTATGTTCCATACATTGTACAATACATCCTTATAACATATTATACATTGCAGTTTGCTCCTCTTAATCCTGGAAGTCCTCCTTTTTCGTGCCTGTGAAGCAGCTGCATTGCTGACTGCATAATACTGGAGAAAGAGGATTGTGTGTCAGTGCTAGGGAATGCGTTGAAGCAATGAGGGAAGAGCAGAATATTTTAACAGAATTCCTAACTCTTGGACTCTCGTTGCCACTAAGATGAGAGTTTGAACTCTAACAGTTATGAAGAGAGGGCGTAGTAAACTTTCCCCCTTAATTGAGGTAGATCTTCATCTCCCTTTAGAGATGTTCAAAGTGGAGTAGCTGGGTGGGAGATTTTGAGTTTTTGTGCTTTCCATGGTTCACACCATATTTCTGTTTCTTGAGGATGCCCACCTTGGGAGATGTTGAGGGGCAAAGTCTTCATTTTCCCATCATAAAAACCCATGGCTTTTCAACTATGACTGCAGCTTAAGAATTTTTTCTTTACATTCAGTATACATTTGAATCCTCGAGATTCTATTTCTTTTGCTGGTAGTAGGGGCTTGAGGAAGAAGACTCTTAAAAGAGTCCCTTGGACAACAAGGAGATCAAACCAGTCAATACTAAAGGAAATCAACCCTGAATATTCATTGGAAGGACTGATGCTGAAGCTGAAACTCCAATACTTTGGCCACCTGATGCGAAGAGCTGACTCATTGGAAAAGACCCTGCTGCCAGAAAAGATTGAGGGCAGGAGAAGGGGACAACAGAGGATGAGATGGTTGGATGGCATCACTGACTCAATGGATATGAATTTGAGCAAACTCCAGAAGATTGTGAAGAACAGGAAAGGCTGGCATGCTGTAATCCATGGGGTCGCAAAGAGTCAGACACGAGTAAGCGACTGAACAACAGCAACCAGTGGGGTTGGGGGAGAAAATAGGAATATAAATAGGCATGGGAAATAGGCCTGAAGTTGAGAAGGATTGACATTTCTCAGGGAAAAGCAAAGCAACTTGCAGTGAGGGTTAGTCTAATGCAGTTGGTAATAAGAGTTTGCCAGTTACTTGGATTCAGAGTGGCATTTCCTCAAGGGACTGTCCATATTACTAAGTGCGCACGGTTAATATTAAGATCATTTACAATGCAATTTGTTAAAAAAAAAGATTGTTACTAAACTCTGTAAAACCTAAGAAACTTGTAGGTTTCAGAGACTGTTCCCATTTCCAGCTCCAGGTGATGGTAGATTCTTGTTTGTAATTGAATATTGAAACTAATTTATTCTCCATCTGTTCCAGTGTCTGTCTCAGGAGCCAAATGGATTTGCCGAGTCTTGAGATTTATTTTATAAAGACATGAAACTATCACTGAATTACCTTTGTGATGATGGAATTTCGGAACATAGAAAATCTTCAGAATGGAGCCTTGTTTAATTTGGTTTCCATATCCTTCCAAAGATCCTCTGTTGTTTTTCTTGGCCTGAGGTTTAAGGAGAACAAAAACAAAAATCTGTGAATTCTAGATCAAAGGTGTTAACCTGAAAAGTAGTAGTATGCTTTCCAAGTCCAAATATTTAGTACCTTACTTTATTTATACTTAACTGAATAGAGTAAAAAAACTCAGGCAAGCCTTGATAAGGCCTCTAAGGCTTTATTTCTGTGAACCTAGTTCAAAAATAATACACTTGTCATTGATACGTTCAGTGGGTTTCTTAGGTCTCTAACTGTAGAAGAGAGTACGACAACATGGTTAACAATTTAGTCTTGGTGGTTAAGCCAGGCCTGGGCTGAAATTCTAATTCTGTCACTTATTAGCTGGGGACTCACAGCCAAGTGACTTAACCTCCTTAATCCTCAGTTTTCACATCCGTGAACTGAAAGAATGAAACTTATCATAGGGTAGTTGTGAACTATGACATACGAACAATAATAATAATTACTGAGCATTCATTACATTTTAGGCACTTCTGTAGTTAGTGAATTATGTGTACTAAATCAAATAACGAAGCTGTATTTTCCCGTATTACTTCAAATAGCAAGTAAAAAGACAACGCATGTGAAATACTTAGCCTGGCTCAAATTATGTGCTCAATGTATAGTTATTTTCATTATAATATTACGTTAGTTGATATACTATGTTACTCTGTTAGGCTTTTTAATAGCTTAATGATGATGCTGTGAAAGTGCTGCACTCAATATGCCAGAAAACTTGGAAAACTCAGCAGTGGCCACAGGACTGGAAAAGGTCAGTTTTCATTCCAACCCCAAAGAAAGGCAATGCCAAAGAATGCTCAAATGACTGCACAATTGCACTCATCTCACACACTAGTAAAGTAATGCTCAAACTTCTCCAAACTAGGCTTCAGCAATATGTGACCTGTGAACTTCCAGATGTTCAAGCTGGTTTTAGAAAAGGCAGAGGAACCAGAGATCTAATTGCCAACATCCGCTGGATCATGGAAAAAGCAACAGAGTTCCAGAAAAACATCTATTTCTGCTTTATTGACTATGCCAAAGCCTTTGACTATGTGGATCACAATAAACTGTGGAAAATTCTGAAAGAGATGGGAATACCAGACCATCTGACCTGCCTCTTGAGAAACCTATATGCAGGTCAGGAAGCAACAGTTAGAACTGGACATGGAACAAGACTGGTTGCAAGTAGGAGAAAGAGTACGTCAAGGCTGTATATTGTCACCCTGCTTATTTAACTTCTATGCAGAGCACATCATGAGAAACACTAGGCTGGAAGAAGCACAAGCTGGAATCAAGATTGCTGGGAGAAATATCAATCACCTCAGATATGCAGATGACACCACCCTTATGGCAGAAAGTGAAGAGGAACTAAAAAGCCTCTTGATGAAAGTGAAAGAGGAGAGTGAAAAGGTTGGCTTAAAGCTCAACATTCAGAAAATGAAGATCATGGCATCTGGTCCCATCACTTCATGGGAAATAGATGGGGAAATAGTAGAAACAGTGTCAGAGTTTATTTTTGGGGGCTCCAAAATCACTGCAGATGGTGACTGCAGCCATGAAATTAAAAGATGCTTACTCCTTGGAAGGAAAGTTATGACCAACCTAGACAGCATATTAAAAAGCAGAGATATTACTTTGCCAACAAAGGTCCATCTAGTCAAGGCTATGGTTTTTCTAGTGGTCATGTATGGATGTGAGAGTTGGACTGTGAAGAAAGCTGAGCACCGAAGAATTGATGCTTTTGAACTGTGGTGTTGGAGAAGACTCTTGAGAGTCCCTTGGACTGCAAGGAGATCCAACCAGTCCATTCTGAAGGAGATTAGTCCTGGGTGTTCTTTGGAAGGAAAGATGCTAAAGCTGAAACTCCAATACTTTGGCCACTTCATGTGAAGAGTTGACTCATTGGAAAAGACTCTGATGCTGGGAAGGATTGGGGGCAGGAGGAGAAGGGGATGACAGAGGATGAGATGGCTGGATGGCATCACGGACTCGATGGACGTGAGTCTGAGTGAACTCCGGGAGATGGTGATGGACAGGGAGGCCTGGCGTGCTGTGATTCATGGGGTTGCAAAGAGTCAGACACGACTGAGCGACTGAACTGAACTGAACTGAACTGACTATCTTTAACAAAATTGTCTTTCACTGGAGGCCAGGGCACCTTAGGGTCAGTCAAGTTAGAAGAAAGCACTGCTATAAAAAGAGGGCAGGGATTAATGAAGTAAAAAGTTCAGTGAGAACTACATCAGTCCAGTGAATTTGGTGTTAGTTTCCATGGTGATTCTCCTCTTGAGAAAGACTTTACTATTTGCCTCTTCTTCCTTTTCATCAAACAGTGGTAATAAACTCCTGAAAATTTAAACATTAGAGACTAATGAAATAATTTGAGTGTTTCAATAGACATTGAAATTGTAAACATTCCCTTTTTTCCAGAGGGCTTCAGAGGCTTTATTTAGGGGTTTTATAATTTATTTTTGTAATTTTTGTTTTATAATTTTTGTCCAAAGTTTACATCAATACTGAAATGTGAATGATTGGAAGTCCACATTATACTTGTAGAAATGGATCTAATTGTGTTTTTAAGTTCAAGACTTCTATATGGGTTTTGCAAGCCAGAAGTATCCGGGGTTCTCCAGACTCAGTGGACCTTTTCAGCTGGAAAGTAGGGAAGAGAACAGGAGCCACTGTGGTCTCACAGTGATAAGTGAGGGGCATTTCTCTTCAGGGATAGGGAAAGAGAAGTTAGGCCAAACTTCAAAGGAGAGGTAAAATTAGGAGTGTGATTCTGATTTGGGTCACACACCCTGCTGTAAATGACTATTGAACATATATGCTAGAAAACACATGGACCCTTCTAGTAAGGGAGGCATCCTATTGATGGTATCAGGTACTTGAGTCTGAGTAGCGAATCATGATGCTGTGCAGTTTTCTTTAGGAACAGGGATCTCAGAATTCAGGTATATCCTTTGGTTACTTTTCTTATACATATTAGTGAGAAAGGCTAGACACTGAATTAGAAAGTCTCTAATCTTGGGATGAATGCCATTTAAGTAAATGTTCAGTTAGGACCTTCAGTCTAGCAGAGGAAGCAAGTCCTGGTAGTAGAGGTAGTTAACACTTACGGAGTACTTGGCATGTGCCAGGCATTATACCTTCTTATGTACTGTCCCAATAAGCCTCTTAATCTCACCAGGTAAGTACTGTAGGTATTCCATAAAGAAACCCAGTCTCGCTGAGACTTCCCTCAGCCTCATAGTTCAGAAATGGCAGAGTGAGGATTCCACTCCAGAGTGACTCGACTTCAAAACCCATGCTCTCTCCACTGTTGCTTCTCATACGGAAGAATATAATCCTGGTTTGTTTTCCAAAATCCTTAGTGCCTCATATATTATCCAAGTACCTAGGTGTCAAGGTAGAACTGATGCCGGTTTTTTGAAGCCACTGGAAACAGTGCGATTTTTTTTTTTCAGTAAAGCAAGAAAAATATTGTTATTATTGTTTTCCCCTGCTGAACTGCTTGCAGTAGTCAGGTCTAGTGCTAAAACATGACTGTTAATTCCTTCACAAGCTATTTTTCAACCTGACAATATTATTTCGTGATCATTGACATTTGATATTCCAAGCCGTATTGTCAAAGAATTAGAACATAGCAGTTTCCCCAGAAATTGAGGCACAAATAAGTCATCTGGCAGACATTGCCACGTGCCCAGATTTGTCTGGGAGAACAGAGGTACCAATTTTGAATCCTCAGTTCTTCTCCACTGTTCTGGTTTTAGGCAGGTGTTGCTTTAGTGTGGCTCTTGTGCTATAAATCCCCTGAATATCCCATGGTCCTCATGCCTTAGTTTCTATATATAACTTGGGCAGTGGTAATATATGGAGCCTACTCCATTTTCTTACCTTCCAGACACTCCTCAGCACATTGTAGGCTGCTTCCCCAACACTTGCTTAAAATTGCTTTAAAGGGTGTCACCCAGAATGTCTTATTACTAAATACAATGGGAGGGTCTCAGGCTTTACCTCTATTAATTTTGATGATGTTGAACACTTCCTCCTTGAAACCCACACTCTCCTTGCCCGCAGCTGTGCCTGCCTTGGTTTGAATTTTTTTACCTTTTTGGCTGTTTCTTTTCAATTTATGTCATTTGCTCATCCTTTAAATATTGATGTTCCTCAGGGCTCTGTCTCAAGGCCTCTTCCTTTTGATTTTGCACACTCCTCTGGGCAACCTCAGTCACTCCTCTGGCTGCAGTTATCACCTCTCTGTGGATGCTTTTTGCATAGGTTGGCTTGGTCCACATTTCTCTCTTGATGTTCAGCTTGCACATCCTGTTGCCAATTAATGGCTAACTCTCTCCCCTCCCCAACTCAGCAGGTCTAAACCTGTCCCAGATGGAACTCATCAACTCCACCCTTTTTCCACCCACACCTTCTGGTAATCCGTCTCAGTGATCAGCATCACCGTCCACTCCACTGACTAAGATGAAAAACTGGATGTTATTTTTGATGCCTCTCTCTCCCTACTTCCCATGTCAAATGCACATAAGTCCTGTCACAGTAACTTAAACATTGCTTTAATATCTCTAAATTCCAGTGTTCTCTTTTGTGTAAGGAGAAGAGTTTTACCTGCTTTATGGGATTGTCATGAGATTAAATTAGATACTGTATCTTGCATTGTGTTTGTGCCTGGCAGGCTGCTGCCCACTGCATTCCGTGCTGCGCCATGTCCTATCTTTCACATTGCTGCCGGATTTATATCTCAAGTATGCAGATTGGATCATTTCACCATCCTCAGATGGCTTACAATTACTGTAAGAATAAATCTAAGCTCCTTGCCTGATATTTAAGGCCCTATAGTACCTACACTTACCTCTTGTATGTCTCCAACCTTATTTCTTCTTTTTTCTTCACATCTCATCTTAAATGTTGTTTTCTCCAGGAAGACTTGGACAGTCCTGTTACTTTAGGGGAGGTTAGTTATTCTGTCTCCTTCTCATAAATAGATCTACCTTAACACTTATCAGGCCATACTGTAATAACTTATTATTATTTTTTAAAATCTGAACCTGTACTAGTTTTTGAGATCTATTGTGAGGCTGGGGACTGGGTTTATCTCAGTCATTTTCTTTTTTTAAAAGATTTTTTTGTTGTTGTTGATGTGGACCAATTTTAAAGTCTTTATCGAATTCGTTGCAACACTGCTTCTTCTTTATGTCTTTTTTTTTTTTTTTTTTTGGCTGCAAGGCATGTGGGGTCTTAGCTCCTCCCATTGACTGGCCCTGCACCCCCTGCATTGGAAGGTGAAGTCTTAACCATTTGTCTGCCAGGGAAGTCCTTCAGTTACTTTCTGTATTCCTGTAATTAGCATCAGTTCAGTTCAGTTCAGTCACTCATTCATGTCCAACTCTTTGCGACCCCCCGGACTGTAACATGCCAGGCTTCCCTGCCCATCACCGACTCCCAGAGCTTGCTCAAACTCATGTCCATAGTCGGTGATGCCATCCAACCACCTCATCCTCTGTCGTCCCCTTCTGGGACCCTTCAATCTTTCCCAGCATCAGGGTCTTTTCCAGTGAGTCAGTTCTTTGCATCAGGTGGTCAAAGCATTGGAGCTTCAGCTTCAGCATCAGTCCTTCCAATGAATATTCAGGACTGATTTCCTTTAGGATGGACCGGTTTGATCTTCTTGCAGCCCAAGGGACTCTCAAGAGTCTTTTCCAGTACCACAGTTCAAAAGCATCAGTTCTTCAGCGCTCAGCTTTCTTCACAGTCCAACTCTCACATCCATACATGACCACTGGAAAAACCATAGCCTTGACTAGACAGACCTTTGTTGGCAAGTAATGTCTCTGCTTTTTAATATGCTGTCTAGGTTGGCCATAACTTTTCTTCCAAGGAGCAAGCTTCTTTTAATTTCATGGCTGCAGTCACCATCTGCAGTGAGTTTGGAGCCCAGGAAAATACAGTCTATCACTGTTTCCATTGTTTCCCCATCTATTTGCCAAGAAGTGATGGGACCGGATGCCATGATTTTAGTTTTTGAAGGTTGAGTTTTAAGCTAGCTTTTTCACTGTCTTTCACTTTCATCAAGAGGCTCTTCAGTTCCTCTTCACTTTCTGCCATATGGGTAGTGTCATCTGTGTATATGAGGTTATTGATATCTAACCTAGTTACTAGCATAACCTGGAACTACCATAATGTCTAGCATATAGTTGGTATTCAGGTAATATTTATTAAATGAATGAATAACTTCAGCTTTTTACAATAAATTTTCTGCCAATATAGTTTTTAAAATTATTTCAGTCAACCTAGATGTCTCATTTAGTTAAACATAAACCAGCAATCCATTTATTTGATGCAGACAAATTGATAAAAAATAGTAGAAAAGAAACTAGGTTAAAATTCACTCAAGTGCCATATCAGTAGAAGGCAATAATAAAGTCTTTATTCCTTCCAATTTTCAAAATTTCTAGAGTTTTTTGGTCATAATTTAGACTCAGATTTTCTCCATAGCCCATAGCTGTAATTTAGGACAACCTGTAAACTCTGGTGTCAATATTAGTTTACTTGTGGTTATCAAGTCCCTACTGAGATGATGCTGGGAAAGTTTCAAAGAATGAGCAAAGCAACTTATGTCTAGAAAAATCTAAATCTTCAGAATTCCTGGTAAATGTCTCAGGTTATCACTTTGTATTTCTCAGAATTAATATTCAGACACTATGTATTAGTCTCTGATCTTTCATTCACTTCACTTCCTTAATCTATCATGTCAGTGATTGTTACAAGTTGAGTGTCTTCTGTGTCTGAAGCTTTGCTAGAAGTTGAGGAAGATAAGAAATAACACATCCTTCCTCTCTAGATGTTCATGATCTTATTAAAGAGATACTCATTTTCATGAACAGATGGTAATACAAGGAAGCACACAATAAGCACTGAATGTGTAAATTCTATGAGTGGAGGAGTCTGGAGAGCATAGAGATATTAAGCAGAGGCAGTGGGGCCCGAATGTAGGACAGATAGAAGCTGGATACTTTGAGAGGAGGTATCTCAGAATTCTAAGTAGGGATCTTAGGGCAGGCAAAATCACAGTGAAAGTAAGACACATGACATTAGAACTGCTTGGTTAAAATAGAGAGTTTAAGTATGCTTTTGGAGGAGGGCAAAGGGAGCAAGGAAGGTTGGAGACAGACAGTTCTTCAGTCTTAGGTCTTTAGACTCTTGGCAGAAGGAAAAGTGTTTGCTTGGTTGGTTTTGGTGTGTATGAAGGGGCTTAGTTTGAGCAGAAGAGTGATAATGCCAACATTTCAGTAGAGATAGTCTTGTGTGTGGGAGAGGGGTAAAGATAAACAGGATAAGAGATTGATAGAATAAGATTGGTTTGAAATTCCCGACTTGTCAGTTAAGTGGCATGTAAAGGCCTGTCTGTTGTTCTTATGCCCAAGACCAAAACGTTTGGTCTCAGGATCCTTTATGGTCTTAAAAATTCATGAAGACACCAATATACTAAAGTATGTGTAGTTTATAGCTATTGATATTTGCCATCATAGAAGTTAATGTTAAGAAAAATTAAATATTTATTTAATATATCAAGATTGAGGGGAGAAATATCAATAACCTCACATATGCAGATTACACCACCCTTATAGCAGAAAGTGAAGGAGAACTAAAGAGCCTCTTGATGAAAGTCAAAGAAGAGAGTGAAAAAGTTGGCTTAAAGCTCAGCATTCAGAAAACTAAGATGATGGTATCTGGTCCCATCACTTCATGGCAAATAGATGGGGAAACAGTGGCTGACTTTATTTTGGGGGGCTCCAAAATCACTGCAGATGGTGACTGCAGCCATGAAATTAAAAGATGCTTGCTCTTTGGAAGAAAAGTTATGACCAACCTAGACAGCATATTAAAAAGCAGAGACATTAATTACTTTGCCAACAAAGCTCCGTCTAGTCAAAGCTATGGTTTTTCCAGTGGTCATGTATGGATGTGAGAGTTGAGTGCTGAAGAATTGATCCTTTTGAACTGTGGTGTTGGAGAAGACTCTTGAGAGTCCCTTGGGCTGCAAGAAGATCAAACCAGTTCATCCTAAAGGAAATCAGTTCTGAATATTCATTGGAAGGACTGATGCTGAAGCTGAAACTCTAATACTTTGGCCACTTCATGCAAAGAGAAGAGTCACTGGAAAAGACCCTGATGCAGGGAAAGATTGAAGGTGGGAGGAGAAGGGGATGACAGAGGATGAGATGGTTGGATGGCATCACTGACTCAGTGGACATGAGTTTGAGTAAACTCCGGGAGTTGGTGATGGACAGGGAGGCCTGGCATGCAATAGTCCAGGGGGTCGCAAAGAGTTGGACATGACTCAGCAACTGAACTGAACTGAAAAGACCTTTTGTTCCTAACAACAAACAGGAGGAGGCCTAGGGAACCACCTCCTTACCCCTGGAGGCAGGTCAGGATCAGGAAGTCAAGAATCCAGGTTATCTGTGCTCTGACACTACACTGGGCTTTTAGGTGAGAGAACCTTGAGAAACTCCATGGAGAGTGGGGCATGGCTGAGAAACTTTTAGGTAGCCGTGGTCAAGTCAGAAAATTTTGTAAGCCTCTTTTAAAGAGTGTATCAAAGCTTTTAAAATTTCTTTTGCTTTAGTAAAAATTAAAAGAAAAAAAGGAAAAAATATCAGCATGTCTTAACTGTATTTGGAGGAATCTGGAAAAAGATTAAAAAACCCCAATGATTTGACTTTATTTTCCTCATTGAAATTGGAATATGTGCATGTTGTCTAAAACGTTGGCAAACATAGAGAAGCAGAAAGGAAAAACAAAAAAATTGCCCATAATTTCAGCACCCAGAGATAAAAAATGTTAACATTTTGAGGCATGTATTTCTGGATTTTATTTAACTTGGTTTATAGCGGTGGTATTACTATTATTATTATTATTTTTTTTGCAGTGGTATCATTTTATACACATTGTTTCTTAGTAATCTGTTTTTTCCCCTTAAAGTGAAACGTGAAAGTGTTAGTCACTCAATCGTGTCTGACTCTTTGCTACTCCATGGACTGTAGCCCGCCAGGCTGCTCTGTCCATGGGGTTCTCCAGGCAAGAGTGCTGGAATGGATTGCCATTTCATTCTCCAGGGGATCTTCCCCAGGGATTGAACCTGCATTGAACCATCCCCAGGGTATCCTGCATTGAAGGCAGATTCTTTACTGCCTCTTTCTCCTTTAAATAATATATCCAGGAAAGGGTCTTTTTGTCTTAAGGAAGAGCTTTAGAGTGCCGCTGAGCATGCTCCCACGTGTGTACATCATGGGAGGGAGTGCTCCAGTACCATCATGGCTTCAGTAGGGAAACCAACAGGGAAAACAGAAGAGCAAATTTCGGGGAAACAGAGTTGGGATCGCTTGATTAGCCACTTCTTAGCACCTTAGAAGATCATCCTTCTAGAACGTTCTCTTCTCAAACTGGACAACTCTTTTATCATGGTGAAATAATCATGACTCAACTTTAAAGAGGAAATTAAGAGGGGGAAAAAGTTCAAGAGAAGATTGGTGGAGGGTGACTGAGCACATACACACGTTGGGCAATAGCACGGCGGCTTGGAAGTGATACGGAGCTCCTTGTAGCCGCGGTTGGGCAGATCGAGGGCTGCGTCATAAGCAAGCCTGGAAGTGACGCTGGCAGCTGCTCCCACTTTAAGGCTTCCCCTACCAGCAGGGAGCATTTGAATCAACGGTTCCCGGCTCTTGTGCGGTCACCTCTGAAGCGGAAAGTTACTTGAACCGTACACTGTTTTCAAGGTCAGAAATGGCCTCCCAATTGTTAAACTCAAATCACCTTTTTAAACTTTACATATTTACATTGTCCTCTTGGGATCTTTGGCCAGTTGCCATAATATTCGAAGCATTCTTGTGTGTACTTCATCTTCTACACTTCTTTTGCTTTTTGTATAATTTTGTTTAAGTAACTATGAAAAACCAGTTTGGCAATTGGTTTTAAAAACTGCTGTGGAGACAGGTGAGGGGTTAATTCATTCATTTACTACATTTAATCAACAAGTATTTGCTGATCCTTGCTGTGTGTCAGTCACACAGTATTAATATTGTTGGTAATAGCAATAGTTAATACAGTACTAAGATAGATATGTGCTCAAGGATTCTAGAGGTTTCTTTCCCATTAAATATTTATTTTAGACCTTCATCTTTTCTTCTTCCTGATACATTCCTAACAGTCTGAGACCAGTGTTCCTGGTCTTGCCATCTTATGTTCATACGATGGTAGCTTAGGTGGGTGAATCAATAAGCTGGCTTCTCTGCTTGAACTGTAAGAATACTGGGTTTAAAGCAGTGATAGGGAAGCAAAGCAAAGAATATCCACTTCTGGATATTCTAGGTTTGATGATCGTGTTGCAGGGGTGTGTCATGGCTGCATGAGCAGCCGCGGGCATGTGGTGGAGGGTGCTGTGCCCTGGCAGGGCTGTCTGCCTCTTCAGTGTGGCTGCTGCACCTGCCCAGCCACACTGGGTGTTTGGGGTGATGAGCTTCTTGGAGGCTGATGGACAATAAGGAAGGCTTATTGGAAGGGCAAAAGTCATGACCCGCTCCCATTTCCCTCTTAATTCTCATCATGGTAAGAAAACTTGACTAATGTTTGAATTTGGCTGATGTTTATTTTTGAGGTCTCTCTTTGGATAGGATGCTAAATATGGTCTAAGAGTAATTTAGCTTGATGATTCAAGTCACTATAAGTCACATTTATACACTATTGATAAGTGTATAAATACATTCCTTGATGCGTCTAAATAGTTCTTTCTTTCATTGTTTGTGTTTTTATTCTCAGTGTTCAGCCCACCTAAACATAAGAGACACAGGAAAGCGTTGGCTTGAATTTTAATTTGTTTAATCTTGGACAGTTTACCTTTCTAAGACATGATTTCTGTATCCCAGATTTCTCTTAAAATCTACTTTAGTGTGGTAGTTGATGTGGGGATTAAAATAGATTATACATTTATCTTAAGCATATAGCTTTTATGTACTGGCCAAAATTCCTATAATAACTATTCTTTATAAAATTTATTTGTCAAGTAATCACATAGTTACTTACATTACTGAGTTCTGCTTTAGGTGAATATTTTTTGGCCCAGGTCTTATCTTCCAGCCATCAGAAGCATTGAACTAACATTTCAGATACAGCACATGTATCTCCTCCTTCAAGAAGTCTTCCCTGACCTCTTCCCTCACAAGACTTTGCATGTGTCTTTATTATTATATCAATTTAGAGCAATTAATTGTTATAGTTATCTGTGAAAGTGAAAGTGTTAGTCACTCAGTCGTCTCCGACTTTTTGCGATCCCATGGACTGTAGCCTGTCAGGCTCCTCTGTCTATGGAATTCTCCAGGCAAGAATATTGGAGTGGGTTGCCATTCCCTTCTCCAGGGGATCTTCCCAACCTAAGGATCGAACACAGCTCTCCTACACTGCAGGCATATTCTTTACTGTCTGAACCACCAGGGAAGCCCATAGTTATCCATATCTATGTTTTGTTTACTGAATGGTGAGCTTATTGAAGATGGAACCATGTCTTATTCTCAGCACCTACCAGAATGCTTGGCCCAGAGGAGTTTGATCAACCTGTGACTGATGAATGAATATATGAAAGTGAGGGAGAAGTGGAAGTGGCTTTTATGATAGCAGAATAGATTCAGAGTTTGCATGGATTCTTATTCAGCCTCTTACCTGTGGCATCTCTTCAAAGGACAAGAGACCTGTCATTCATCTGGGGAATGGGGAGAGAGATTACATGACTTTCCTTTCAGCTGTATACATGGCAAATTCCAGAAGGCTAGCTGTAGTTCTTACTGAAAAACAACAGCTGTCGCAGAGCAGGGCAAAGTGGAAAAGTTGCTAAGAGAAAAGAAGGTGGATAGGGCTCTTTTAGACTTGAATTCTAACCCCAGTTCTACCTCTCGGTCCCTTTGGGACTTTGTAATGAAATTTAAAGTTTGTGTGGCTCAGTTACTTGACAGCCTGGAATAACTGACTGAACTTGATGCTGCATTCAAGTTTTGATCATCACTGAGTCTAAATGTGTTAGGAGGCCCTTACTCTCCTTGATTAGAGAGCTCAGCTGCGCCTATAGCAGGGTTCTTGTTCAGAATGTGAGCTGCTCAGCTTCCACAGAATCACAGTCTGTGCAAAAACAGAATCTGAACCACCTCTGGGGTGACTCCTGAATGGGATGATGTTTCATTTTTGGTGTAGTGTGAAAGCCTAGGCTTAATGTGTGTAGGATCAGATGACCCTGTTGCTTTGTATTATTTAGTGGATGCCGTTTGACTAAACAGCCAAGTAGAGAAGAGAACCCATGTGTTGGGAAAAGGAAGAAGGATGGAGAAGCTTGTTATTATTATTATTTGCTTTCAGTCAGGTTCTGATATACCAGGAGTTTTCCTTTGCTAGCTTTAAAAGTATCTTTTTTTTTAATTTTTTTTTTTGTTCCTCATGGATTTTTTTTTGCATTGATTTTTATCTATTTTTTTTTGGCCACATCCTGAAGTACATGGGATCTTAGTTCCCCAATCAGGGATCAAACCTGTGCCCCCTGCAGTGGAAGTTCAGAGTCTTAACAGCTGGACCGCCAGGGAAGTCCCCAAAGTGTCTTTTAAATAATTACTTTGAGTATCAATTAGGAGTCTTTCATTTGTAAGTAAAAGAAACTTAAGTGAAATTAGCTTAAGTCAAAAAAGAAATTCTTTGACTTAGGTAACCAAGGAGTCAAGGGGGGCAGAACCAGCTTTAGGCGCAGATGTATCCAGGAGACTAGTGCTCATATTGGATACCTATCTTTCTCTGTGATTGGAAAGTGGCCAAAGGGACCCATAGGCAGTCTGTGGGTCCCTTTGGCCACTTTGCCACCATAGCAATCCTAGTGGAAGAAAATTTCTTCAGTGGCTCCACCAGAGAGTGGACAAGTCTGGGTCCTATGTTTCCTGGTCAGTCACAGCTACATCACGTAGAGGGAGGCTCCCATCCCAGGCAGGTGAGCTGTTCCTGGATAATGGAGAAGGGATCTCAGACAGGCAGAAGCAATTCACTGGCCTTAATTATTTCTTGTGTTTTGGGCTTATCTTGCTCTGTTTTCCACTTCCACTGTTTCCACTGTGGGAACAGTGAAAAAACAGTGACAGGCTTTACTGTTTTGGGCTCCAAAATCACTGCAGATGGTGACTGCAGCCATGAAATTAAAAGATGCTTGCTCCTTGGAAGAAAAGTTATGACCAACCTAGACAGCATATTAAAAAGCAGAGACATTACTTTGCCAACAAAGGTCCAGCTAGTCAAAACTATGGTTTTTCCTGTGGTCATGTATGGATGTGAGAGTTGGACTATAAAGAAAGATGAGCACCAAAGAATTGATGCTTTTGAACTGTGGTGTTGGAGAAGACTCTTGAGAGTCCCTTGGACTGCAAGGAGATCCAACCAGTCCATCCTAAAGAAATCAGTCCTGAATAATCATTAGAAGGACTGATGCTGAAGCTGAAACTCCAATACTTTGGCCACCCGATGTGAAGAACAGACTCATTTGAAAAGACCCTGATGCGGGGAAAGATTGAAGGCAGGAGAAGAAGGGGACTACAGAGAATGGATGGTTGGATGGCATCACTTACTCAGAGGACATGAGTTTGAGTAAACTCCAGGAGTCGGTGATGAACAGGGAGGCCTGGTATGCTGCAGTCCCTGGGGTTGCAAAGAGTTGGACACGACTGAGTAAGTGAACTGAACTGAACTGCTCTATCTTATTCACGGACTTCCTTTCCTGCTTTTGCACAAATCATATATGTATTCTCAAAGCTTTTCTCTCCTTTCTGTACTCTCTCTGTGATGATCTCTAGTCCCACTTAGCTGTTACCTCTTTACAGAAGACAGTCACATCTTGACCTCTGGCCTCTACCTTTCCCAGAGAGAGCTCATTCATCATGTCCATGTGGTGTCCCACAAACAGGCATTGCAACTTTAAATGTCTAAAACGAAACTTGCCACCACCCTTCTGATACCTTTCTTTTCCTAGGTTCTCTAATCCCACAAGTAGCAACATTCTATTTTTACTTCCTGGAGTTCTGACCTCAGAGTTGTTTTTGACTATTTCCTCTGCATATTATTTCTGCTTTGTATGAACTCTCATAGTTCTTTATCATTAATCATTTTCTCTCTGGTTTTAGAGATACTGGTGTATCTGAATTATTGCTGCTGAAATTATTTAGGTTTCCTGATGGAAAGTATGATGACTTATTTTTCTTTGTACCATTTCTTTCTTGTCACCCTCCAGTGTCGCTCCACCTTCAGCTTCTCCCATCACTGTAATACCCAGAATTTATGAAGCAATAAATGCTTGTTGGTTGAAGGAAAGAATTTCTGTGATATGTAGTACAGTTATTATACATAGTTTGGTATTGTTAAAAAAAAAAGTCTGATAGTAAGGTAATAAAAACACATTTTATTCAAGAACTATTGCAGTAGGGGAAAAGTACCTTGGTATAGAATAGTATTCTTCTCAGTTCTGAATACATCATAGACAAGTGGGGATTTATAGCCAAGGAGCAGCATGGGGATCAATGGATGGGAAACTACTGAGAGGAAACATCAGAGGCAGAGAGGGATTTTGACTAGACAGACCCAATAGGGTCTCTGCTGAAGCCAGGTTAATCAGATATTAGGGTGAGGAAGGAGGAATTTCACCAGATATTGAGGATATTCAGATAATGTCACATGGTAAGGACAGGGGCTTCTCTGTAAACATATTTAGCAGCATTTTTGCTAAAACTGGGCAGTGCCAGCCATACAAGGATGAATGCAAAGCTGCAGCCTAGAGGACTTAGACTGGGCGGACTGTGTGAGTCGCTCAGTCGTGTCCAACTCTCTGCCATCCCACAGATTGTAGCCCGCCTGGCTTCTCTGTCCATGGAATTTTCTAGGCAAGAATACTGGAGTAGATTGCCATTCCCTTCTCCAGAGGAACTTCCCAATGCTGGTCTCCTGCCTCACAGGCAGATTCTTTACCATTTGAGCTACAGGGAAGTCCAGAGAACTTAGAAGAACCTGACGAAGTTTAGTCAAGGAGGAGTCTGTTTATTTATCTGAGCTGTGTAATCTCAAGTCTTGCCTAACTCCTTGGCACCTTCGTATAAGCAGATTTCCACTGTGTGAAATGTTGAGAGAGGAACTTGCCCTAATCATTCAACCTTCTCCTGTCCTGTCTTTGGACCGGTCCCCAGAATCCCTACAAAGATAGGTCTGGAAGAGAAACAAAACAACTTCTCACTAGTCAGCACTGGTGGAAGATGGAGTGGAGGAAGCAGAAGAAGAAATGTATGGAACTATCTGCTAAAATGATTTTGAATATAATTTGGGGTCTCATTAAGGAGATGCATCTGAGTCCCTTGACCTCTACCATGTATTTTGTGCTTTGTGTGTATAAGACCTCTTTGAGATCATCTGAACGCAGGTAGGAGTTTAACTCCACATGTAGAAAACGCCTTTAGGGAAAAGTCAGCTCAGCCCACTGTGCCTTAGCATGGCTGCTGGTTGCAGTCTGCAGCTTTTTTTGCACAAAGCTCAAAGGGCCACAGCAGACCCCAGAGTGGCAGTCTTGAGAATAAGCAGTGTTGTAAGAGCAAATGGGTGGAAAGAACAGCCAGTACGGAAATGTGAAGGAGCCGTGAAAGCACACGGAAGCAGATACTCTTCAGGTTAATCACCCTGAGCTGTTTTCTGAGGAGCCCCTGTTGGTCACACCAGTTTTATAGTTCATTCATTGTTTGTTTTGGAGGAGAAGGGGTGTGTTTGAGAGGATGTTTGAACTTCCTCAGTGGTTCTGCCGGTTCTGTTGTCACTCTGTTCTGCCCAGGCCCTGGGCGCTCATCCTGTTTATCTCTCCTCTGGAAAGCACTGCCTTTCTTAGACAACTGCTTTCTTTGTGTCAGGTTCAACTTTGTTATTTCAAAGCACCATAAAAATCAGTATTGTTTAAAACCAAATAAGGTGCAGTATAAAGCGGTTTGCATTCCACTTGCTGGTAGCTATTAGGTTGGTGCAAACATAATTGTGGTTTTGGACTGTGAATTTTAAATCGCTGTAACGAGTCTCAAACACATCTTTATTAATCAAAATAAGAATCATTCAACCAACACATTTTTGCCAATGAGAAATAAGTTTGTTTATTCCTGTATCATAAAAATCCATGCTCTGGGATTTGACCGACTATGGGAAAACATATTCTGCCTCTTGCTGTTTGTGGAAGCATTTTCTCTGCAAAAAGTTGTAGAGATGCTGGAAGAAGTGGTAGTCGGTTGGCCAGAGGTCAGGTGAATACGGTAGATGAGGCAAAACTTCGTAGCCCAATTCGTTCAACTTTTGAAGCGTTGGTTGCACAATGTACAGTCAGATGTTGTCATGGAGAAGAATTGGGCCCTTTCTGTTGATCAGTGCTGGCTGCATGCATTACATTTTTTGGTGCATCTCATTTATTTGCTGAGCATACTTCGCAGATGTAATGGTTTCACCAGCATTCAGAAAGCTGTGGTAGATCAGATGGGTAGCAGACCACCACAGTGACCGTGACCTTCTTTTGGTGCAAGTTTGGCTTTGGGAAGCGCTTTGGAACTTCTTCCTGTCCAGCCACTGAGCTGGTGGTCACTGGTTATCACACACAATCCACTTTTCATTGCATGTCACAGTCTGATCGAGAAATGGTTTGCTGTTGTTGCATAGAATATGAGAAGATGACACTTCAAAATGATGATTTTTTTGATTTTCAGACAGCTTGTGAGGCATCCACTTATCGAGCTTTTTCATCTTTCCAGTTTGCTTCAAATGTCAAACGACTATAGAATGGTCAACATTGAGTTCTTTGGCAGCTTCTTGTATAGTTGTGAGAGGATCAGCTTTAATGATTGCTTTCAGTTGGTGGTTGTCAACTTCTGACGACCAGCTGCTGTGGTCCTCATCTTCCAGGCTCTCATCTCGTTTGCAAAACTTTTGAACCACCACTGCACTGTCTGTTCATTAGCAGTCCTTGGGCCAAATGCTTTGGTAATGTTGTGAGTTGTCTCTGCTGCTTTATTACCCATTTCTGAACTCGAATAAGAAAATGACCTGAATTTGTTTTTTGTCTAACATCATTTCCATAGTCTAAAATAAATACAAAATAAACAGCAAGCCATAAGTCATTGGCAAAAAAACATAAAGTGAGAAATGTGCATTAAAATGTTATATAACGTAACCATATTTATTTAAGAATGTATTCCAGTATCAAATGTCAAATTTCAACAGTGCAAAAACTGCAATTACTTTTGCACCAACCTAATAAACTAAATCAATTAATTTTCACTCATAACTCCTTTATTTTTATTTTTAAAATTAAAATATAGTCAACATACAATATTATGTTAGTTTTAGTTGATTATATTATGTTAGATTATATTAGATTATGTTAGTTTTGGTGATTAGAAATTTGCAGGCATTATGAAGTGCTAAGTAGTAACCATCTATCCCCACATAAAATTATGACAATATTATTGACCACATTCCTTATGCTGTATATTACAACTCTATGGCTTATTTATTTTATAACTGGAGGTTTGTATCTCTTAATCCCTTACACCTACTCCCCGCCCCCCGCTTTTCTGACAGTCACTGTTTTCTGAAATAGATAGCCCTTTAAATGAAGCAGGCCTGCCATTAATTCAGTTTTGTCACACTGTTAGTAGTCCTCATTCTAAAATCATAAAGCAAAGCTTGAGTTTTGTTGTCACAATACCTTTTTGTTCTTTTAGCACAGATCATCAAGACTCTCAGCTGTCTTACAATATTGATTTATATTCTTGACTGCATTTTTTAAAAAAACTGTATGTAGGAGAGTGTCTTTAATGATTTACAATGGACAGTCTGGCATCCATAACGATAGTGACTTTAAAACTCTTGACTGCCATTTATAGTAAGAAATGAACTTTATATTGTGGTCCAGTATCCATGTGTCTGGTATGTAGAAAGTGTAACTGAAGCGAAAGTTTGACTAAGCAATACTTATTCTTGTTTTATGTGATACACTCCACAGTTTCTATGATATTGTTTTTTCTTACTTACAAAATGCTGACTCTGATGTTGTAAGTGGATTTCCTGATCCATGAATGCATCACAGTTGAGTCTAAAAGGAACTGTTTAGCAGTCATCAAGTTTTAGGAAGTCTTAGATTGTGAATTCTGAGAAGACTTTGCACATTATCTATGCACAACTTCCCCCTTTCCTCCTATTTTGGAGGCATTTCCTTGCAGGGAAACAATGCAGCTTTGTGTTTCTACTTCTACACCTATTTATTTCTGGAATCATGCAATGGGGCAACTGAGCCACATGGACTCTGTATTTTTTTTTTTGGCCACGCCTTGTAGCTTGCCAAATCTTAGTTCCCTAAAGAGGGATTGAAACCAGGCCCTAGGAAATTAAAAGTGTGGAATCCTAACCACAGGCCTGCCAGGGAGTTCCCTGGACTCTGTAATGTTTGAGCCTTGCAATTATACTGCTAGTTGTCTTCATGGTAATGAATAAACTATACCCGCTTTCTCTCCCCCGGTTGGTCACCAAGCTATTTTTCTCCCTCCATTAGTTCATTATCCCCTATTCTTGACCTTAGGAAAGACTATTAACAGAGCATTGAGTGTTTTGTCACCTCTTCTAGGGATGGCACACCTTTCTCACTATTATGAACCCAAAGGAGAGTTTGGCTTGAATAAAGAACAACTTTAGGCACATATTTCAGCATTAAAAGTTGTCTGAATGTGCATTTTCTTTAAGGCAATTGGAGTCTTAGTGTTTGGCAACCTCATACATTTTGTAGAGGGTTAGGACTTCAGCAGGGCTTCCCCAGCGGCTCAGTGGTGATGAATTCACCTGCATTGCAGGAGACCCTGAGAGACTGGTTTGATCCTTGGGTCGGGAAGAACCCCACTCCAGTAATTTTGCCTGGAAAATCCCATGGATAGAGGAGCCTGGTGGGTTGCAGTCCATAGGGTTGCAAAAAGTCGGACACAGCTAAGCGACTAAACAACAACGAAGGGCTTCAATGTATATATTTGGGGAGGACACAATCCAGTCCAGAGAACTAAGCTAAAATCTTAGTGGGGCTTAAATATTGGCAGAAGTATGTGAAGAAATTTTCTTTGCACTTATTAGAGATACAATGTTTTATCTGAGTTAATGGTTATTTTTAGTGCTCTGTAATTCTTACAACATTTATTACCAGTAGTAACACATTTAATTTCTTTCATATTCATCTTAATAATGCAAGTATATAGAAGAAAGTTTAGAGTTAAAATATACCTGAGTAAACTGATTCTTTAAAAAGTGATTTCTGAAAAGAATTTTTTTCTAAGGCAGATTTTGTTCCTTATTAATAGTTAAATGAATTTCCTCACACCATTTTCAAAACTTTCTATGATATAGAAAAGCTATCCACAGCACTGAGAATAATAGATATTTTAGCAAACAATGATTTGTTCTAAAGACATGTTTTAAAACAACTTTTACATACTAAGATTCTTATTATTTTAGTCTAGGATGGATGAATTTCTTAATCATGAAATTATAAGGGAACCAGGTATGTTTGTCTATAAGAAATGCTATACTGAGCCACTTCAGTAGCCTCCATGAAATATCTATTTGAACTAAAGAAAAACAGAGATGGAAGACTGAGGATATAAAGTTGTTTCAGAGCTCTTTGTGTGAATTGGTTCACTGTTAATATTTTTTAAATCCTGGAAATCCCCAAACTTCTTATATTTTGGCTGCTATAGATAGACTGTTGACCAAGAAAAAAATTTTTGGCCATTTTTCTAGTTTCTAGCATTAAAGAGGTGTGATTTGTTTCACAATTATAGAGGTCTATACATTTTTACAGTAGGCTTGTTTTGAACTGTGGTGTTGGAGAAGACTCTTGAGAGTCCCTTGGACTGCAAGGAGATCCAATCAGTCCATTCTAAAGGAGATCAGCCCTGGGATTTCTTTGGAAGGAATGATGCTAAAGCTGAAACTCCAGTACTTTGGCCACCTCATGTGAAGAGTTGACTCATTGGAAAAGACTTTGGTGCTGGGAGGGATTCGGGGCAGGAGGAGAAGGGGACAACAGAGGATGAGATGGCTGGATGGCACCACTGACTGAATGGACGTGAGTCTGGGTGAACTCCGGGAGTTGGTGATGGACAGGGAGGCCTGGCATGCTGCGATTCATGGGGTCGCAAAGAGTCGGACATGGGGACACGACTGAGCGGCTGAACTGAACTGAACTGAACTGTGTATAGAAAGTAATGTTGAGTGTGGAGAAGATACTTTGTGTCTCTTTACGGTGTTTTTGCTTGCAGACTTGGCTGTGTTGACACGTATATGTGTACTTTGTTTCTTCTGTTTCAGTGTTTATCTGCTGAAGAGATCTTTACCCTTCATGGCTTTTCAAATGCTACACAGATCACCAGCTCAAACTTCTCTGTCATCTGTCCAGCAGTCTTACAGCAACTGAACTTTCACCCTTGCAAGGAAAGGCTCAAACACAAAACAAAACCAAGTCTTTCAGAGGGTATGTTGGAAGTTTTTTTTTTTTCTCATTTGTTGGAAAAATCTGTAGGCTGGTCTGAAATGAAATCAAGATACTTCTGCTTTATTGCTCTGAATCAATCTGCACAGAATCCCTTGGTTAAAAAAAAAAAAAACCAACAAACAAAAACCAATTTATATTCTGGAAATCTTTCAGAGTAAGCATAGCTAGAACTCATTTATGCCTCAAAAGTTATGCTCTTCTATTTATGGAGTCAAAGTTTTACTTGGTACCAGTTGAAAATTTTATAAAATTTGGTCTAGTTTTAAACAATGGACGTTTTATTCTGTGTACATTGGATGGCACGTTACACTATTTGCATTCACTGTTTGGGTCGTAACTGGTCCTTTTCCATTACCTTGTGCTTATCATATTATTTTAAAACCTGTCAATTTATCTATCACTGTCAGTAAAGGGAAAAGGGAGCTAGTATGATTCTAAATTAAATCTTAAGGTACTGAGTTATTGCTGCTTTGATTTTCAAAAATGAAAGAAAATGCCACTGACTATTTTAAGTGCCTGTAGTAGTGTTGCCATAGATTATTGCATTAAAAAACAATTGTAAAGAAAATTTAAAATATAAGCGAGTATATTCTTACTATATAGTTCACATACTTAATTAAATGTGTGGAAGAATTCTTTCATGAGTGAGATAAACCAACTGTTGAGGGGCTGTTTGCCAACTCTACAATTTCATGGTATTCTCCGATTGTTACCTGCCCCACGTGAGTATTTTAATTCTCTTTTGTTTTGTTCCTTTATTTTCTGTTTATTAAGGATTACTGAGGGGAGGGAGAGGGCCATGGCTAGATCTTCTCTGTGGGGCAGAATTCTTGGTCCAGGGAATACCAGCATAAGCTTGGGGATGATCTTGGCATGTGCTTATACATCAGTGAGAAATCAAGCATGTCTGGGCACAGTGAGTGGGAAGCGGAGTAGAAGGAGATGGTAGCCAGGGGCCAGATAGGGAGGGCTTGTAGGGTGTGGTAAACTGAATTTTGTTCTGAATGTAGTATGAAGACACTGTAGGGTTCTAAACAAGGGGGTGATATGATTTTATTTGGATTTGTAAAAGATTATTCTACTTGCAGTTTGAAGAATAAGCTGTTATAGGGCAAGAGTAGAAGCAAGGAAATGGATCAGGGGTGGGGGGCTTAGCCTGATGAGGGCTCGGTCTAAGGTGGGAGAGGAGAAGTGAGGAGATATGGTCAGATTCAGGATGGATTTCAGTGAGGCTTCCCCAATGCCTCGATGGCTCGGCAGTAAAGAATTGGCCTGCAATGCAGGGATGCAGGAGACGTGGGTTCGATCCCTAGGTCGTCAAGCTCCCCTGGAGGAGGAAATGGCAGCCCACTCCAGTATTCTCACCAGGAAAACATCCCAGTCCCTGAGGTCACAAAGAGTCAGATGACTGGTCGTCAAATATATGGGCACTCGGGGTGGACTTTGGAGACGGTTCTAATGTGGTTTGCCCTCTGTACTGGATGTGTGAGAGGGAAAGATGAATGAAATTTGAGCCAGAGAAACTGTATAAATGGTTGCACCTGTATCCTGGGGTGGACAAGACTGGGGAGGAGCATTTTGTTGTGGAGGAAGCGAGTGGCGAGTGTATTTTTGATGTGATAGTGTGGGCTGTTGATGTAGACCCACAAGGAACGATGTCCAGTAGACAGTGGATACACACATCCAGAGACTAGGTTGAGGCTGGAGATGTCATCCTAGTGGTCTTTGGAGCCACTGGTCTGAGTGAGCACATCTAATGTGGATATAGGTAGAGAACACAAAGAAATAGGGAACATAGAGTAAAAATGGAGAAGAAAAGGGAAGCCTCAACAAAGGAAGTGCCTATTTTTACCAACTTTTGGATTCCTTTGTGTATATATGAGTAACAGGGATAACAATGAAGGCAAAAATAATGGTCATAGCCAACTTTTATGTAGTGCTTACCATAACAGCTACTTTTCCAAATTCTTTTATATGTTAACTCAATTCATCTTTGGACAACTAAATGATGAAGGAACAGCTATTCCCATTCTACAGCCTAGGAAACGGAGACACAGTTCAGAATCATTTGCTCAAGATTACACAGCCTGTCTCTGTGCTTCATCTGTAAAATGGAGATAGTAATAGCACTTTCCTTGTAGAATTGTTAGAAATAGTGAATGAGTTAACATATGCAAGTACCCAGAACAGTGCCTGGCCGAAAGCAGGAAGAATGTGCCTTCGCTCTTCTTACACACGTGCTCAGAGGTTGACTCCATTCCTTGGCCCCCATGTAAGACTATTCTTTTCTAACAAAGAAATGACTTTTTAAATATTGAAATGCCCTAACAGTTAACTTAATACAGAGACAATTTTGAGCTCATTCAAGGGAATGAAAAACCAAAATAAAAGCAAGCCAAAGAGTCATGACTCATTTTTAAAGACCCTGATGCTGGGAAAGATTGAAGGTGGGAGGAGAAGGGGACGCAAGAGGATGAGAAGGTTGGATGGCATCACTGACTCTATGGACATGAGTTTGAGTGAACTCCAGGAGTTGGTGATGGACAGAGAAGCCTGATGTGTTGCAGTCCATGGGTTTTCAGAGAGTTGGACACGACTGAGCGACTGAACTGAACTGAACTGAACTGAAAGAGTCATGATACCAGGATTTTATGAGTACATTTACTCTGATATTTCAGTAAGCAGATAAAAGAGTTTCATGTAATCTGAGACCTCATATTTTGTGATTTTGCAGTTGCCTTTCATGTGCTTTATAAACTCATATTGATGAGTGCAATAAACTGATGGTGAATTAAATTCTCTAGATTAATTACATTTTAGCAGTAAGTTAATGGTCCAAAGTTGCCTCATTTTTTCTTTTTTTAGTTACAGAATGCCATTCAATTCAAATAACAGATAAGAATAATAGTATTTTACCCTTAATAGTATCCCTGAAAATCACATTGTCCAACTCTGTAATACAATTGATGACATAAGTCTGTGCTCCAGTGGGGTTAAATGACTTTCTTCAGGTACAATACCTAAGGTGGGATGAGAGCCCAGGGCTCCTGACTCCTGTTTTGTTGTATAACAGTGAGCCAGATGAACTAAAATTTATATAATGTCTACTTACTAAATTAAAAAAAAAAAACTACATTTATTTAAGACATTAGGGACTGGGTTAAATGGTTTAATTTTATCCTTTTAAAAACTCTATGAAATACAAGAATTAAATGAGTTTGAAAAGGTGACTGTCTTAGAATAGTCTTAACACATCGTGGGCATTCATTAAATGTTAGCTGTTGTTACTAATATTCCTTGAAAATGTATTAATAATCCTTCAGAGCTCACTGAGAAGCAGAGAGAAAGGATTTTCTCTGAAATAGATCATTAAAGGGAGTCCCATGTGTAGATGGCGAGGTTCAAGGAATATTTTGATATTAATTCTTTCTTTGGTGCTCAAGTTGGGTGGATGAACGGATCTTTTTTCCCCTTGAGTAATGCCCTAACAACGTGAAGGGAAAGCTATGCTGTGTGCCTGGAGTGTAATGGTTCACACTCTCACCGTTCCCCAGGTGGTTCCAATAAATGTGCACAGTGATAGTGAGGAAGGTTAGAAACACTGGACCAGCAAATGAACTGGTATTTTTTTGACAGAGTTCTAGGCTGTGCCTTGAAAATATGGCATTGATTAATTCATCAAGGTATGTGTGCTATCTGCTGGGCAACATTCTAGGCTCTGAGGATGAATAAAACATAGCCCCTGTCCTTGAAAATCTTATAATTGGTAGACAAATATGCGTACATGTATGCTAAGTTGCTTCAGTCGTGTCTGACTGTTTGTGACCCCATGGACTGTAGTCCTCCACGCTTCTCTGTCCGTGGGATTCTCCAGGCAAGGATACTGGAGTGGGTTGCCATGCCCTCCTCCAGGGGCTCTTCCTGACCCAGGGATCGATCCTGTGTCTCTTAGGTCTCCTGCATTGGCAGGTGGGTTCTTTACCACTAGTGCCACCTGGGAAGCAGACAAATATATAAGTGATAAAATGATAGTGGCACGCAAGAAATGGCAAGTGACCCAGATATCTTCAAAGAGCTATGGGAAACTTGATGAGCAAGAGATTGCTGCCCAGAGGAGCCAGAAAGGCTTCATGGAGGAGAGGAGGTCTTGTCATTGGTTTGGAGAGCCGTGTGTGAGTTTGTCAGGCAATGAAGACAGAAAGGTGTTTCTAGGTAAAGAACCGCAGTGCAAAGATATTCTGTATATGGAAAACATTGTGTCTGCATGAAAGCCATGTTGATAAAGGGGAAATAAACAAGACTGTCGAGGTTGTGTGGCAGTTTATATGAAGGGCAGTTGCAAATAGGAACACAAGGTGATCAGAATCTGTTTTCAGATAATGAGTTTGGTGGCTGTGTCAAGTAGGGAGAGGAAGACCAGACGGAAGGTTCTCATAAGGCAGCCCATGAAGACTGGGAGATGACAAGAGCCGGAACTCAAGGCACAGGCGATGCGATGGAGAAATGAGTGAAATATCTCAAGCAGAACTGATTGAGTTTGGCTGCTGATTGTGTTTGGAATTGACTGAAGGGGTTAGAAATTGAAATTGATCCTGATGCTTCTGCTGTTTATAGAAACAGTGGACAAGGGTAGTGAAATAGGATCTCTCAGGGGGAAGCTGATGAGTTTAATACGTGTAGTGGCTTTGCCTCTAATTGATACTCAAAAAATTCTTTGCATTTTGATTTTTTGATTTTAGTTTCAATGTGTATATATCTTGTCTACCTGATTAGATTATAAATATTTATTGAAAGAATGAACACATGTAGGTGAGTGATGGGATAGAAGGATGTTTGTGCTAAGGGCTACCCACACAGATTATACTCTGGAGGAAGAGGTGGGGTTGAGAACTTTCTCTAAGTGGAAGTGCTGAGGGGCGTGGGTAGTATTGCATTAGGCGATAAGGTAACAAACGGGAACAAGGTGGATCTTTGGAGTCTGGTGAGATAACTCTGCAGGGATGGTCAGGAGTCTGGGACTGATAGGAAAGTATCTGTAGAAGATAAAGGCATGGTGGGTGCTGTGATGATCTTTGGGGTAACATTGTAGCATTTATTATCTGTCCTTTTCATATGGTGCTCAGCACAAGCTACCTTGTTTTGCTTTGTGTGTATGTGTTCCTGCTAGCCTCCCCAAGCCAATGGTTCAAGCCCCTTGTTGGCAGAAACCACAGTTTGGTCTACATTCTAGGCTCTGTTTGCTAGGACTGTTTATTTGTAGTTAGAGTCATTAGAATAATGGTGAGCAATCCTGTATGCAGGAAGCACAATATAAAATGTTCACTGTTTTGTTGAGTCTCTTGAGCTTTTTAAAAATTAGATCACCTCCAAGGAGTAATAAAGCATATTGCTAAGGAATGTGGGTCCTGGGACTGGACTGGGTTTGAAATCTCATTCTATTCACATGACTCAGGCAATTTAAATAAATTCAAATGAACTCCACGTGCCTTGGTTTTTTCAACTGCATGAAGGAGGTAATAGGACTAACCTCACAGGGATTTGTGAGGATAAAATGATTTAATACAGGTTAGTCAGCACGGTACATGGCGCATGACAAGCACTTGCCAACATGTACCCCAACGATAGTGTCAACAAAAAAAACACCCCAACATTTAAAAATGTTTTCTGGACATTTTAAAGAAGTGACAATTCAGAGGCAGCTTTCTAATCTTTCACACTGTCCTTTGCATGCCAGGAGTGAGGCCATGGGCAAAGCCAGTGTCAGACACTTCCAGGGGCTAACTTCTATCTCAGCTTGTCCTACCCTGGCACCTGCACAGTTCACAAGGCTGTTCCTCACATTCCCATTTTGTCTTCCATCTCCTCTAAGATAACCGAGAAGATATTGAGGCCCAAATGTCATGCATACCATTGGCTAAAGGCCTTAGGATGCCATCCAATCATTTCATTCTAAGTAATATTTATTAAGCATCACTAGGGTGTCTTGCCCTGGGGATGGAGATATGAAGAATGCACCCCCATCTACGTGTATAGCACATTTTCACCTTTGTCTGAGCCCAGTAGGGTGAGTTATGCAAGGTATCCACTCTCCCCCGCTGCCATATGCTCCCTTCCTGAGTGCTCACTACATTGGGGCTCCCTGGAGGCCCGGGCGGGGGGCTGAGGTGCCACCTCCCCCGAGGAGGTGCTGTCCACAGGCGCCTGCAGACCAGTGATTATGACCAGCTCAGTGTCAGCGACCATGGTCATCTTGAAGCTAACTACTCCCACCCATCTCCACCCCTATCTTGTACTCATCCCCCCATATCTTCTCCTTGAAAAGCCTTTAAAGAAGAAACACATTTCAGGCTTCATGTACAGTAAGATGTCATTTGCTCCTTTGCACTGATTATTTTCCACTCTTTCCTTCTCACCCACAGTTTGGGGATATGGATTCCTGTCAGTGACAATTATTAATCTGGCATCTCTCCTCGGATTGGTTTTGACTCCGTTGATAAAGAAATCTTATTTCCCTAAGATTCTGACCTATTTTGTGGGGCTGGCCATCGGGACTCTATTTTCAAATGCAATTTTCCAACTTATACCAGAGGTAAGGAGGTTGGGCTGTTTGTTTCTGTGAATAATTGTTGCTTTTAAATGTTTCAGCACTTTGTACATTTTAAGCCTCCATAATTCTTGCAGCAGTTTATGGTCTGGTTTATAGTGTTTTGGATAAGAAAAAGCTGAATCACAGCAAATGGAAAAGCTTGTCCGAAACTCTGGGGAAGTCAGTGTCAGGGAGAAAATTGATCTTCTGAGTGGCTAGCCACCAGGATGTGCTCAGACAGCCCTGGGACACCTTGGAGGGCCTTCACAACTCCATTGTGTCGCACATTCAGCAAATTTGATTTTCTGTGCTTATTATTTATTTATTTCTGGAGGGCACACAGTATCTGATTTACTAAACATATACAACAAAATTCCTTCATATGTTTACGACCGCTGTAGATCAGAGGACATAGAAAAAGGTTGACAAACCTTTTCATCTCTTTTTTTTTTTTGGACTGTGGAAAAAAAATCAATTGAGGGCCGATAAATAAATGGCAGCTTATTTTTTAATGAAAGGTGTTACAGATGCCATTGCCCAGAGGTGACCACGTGGCATATGCGTTTCACTTCAACTCTATAATGTGGTCATACCGGGGGGAGAGGCAGAGGGAGGGGAATGAGTCGAGGAAGAGATATGGGAAGGCGAGAAAGACAGGAATGGGAAGGAGCCACAGAGGAGACTAGAGAATCCATACCCACGTGGATGGTATCACTCCAGCCCATGTGCACACAGAGGTAGAGCTCCCAACAGAGAGAAAATGGCACCACCTTGAGCTCATATCTTGTAGAAAATTACAACTCTATGAAGGTGGGGATGTAACTTCTTAAAGTCATATTATTATTATTATATCTAGAAGGGACCTAGGAGAACATGTACTTCAAACCCTCAATTGCAAAAATTAAAATCCAAAGTTGCAAAAATTAAAGTCCAAGGAGATTAAATCACTTATAATCAGTAACAAAGCCAGGATTAGAGTTCAGACTTTCTGAATAAAAACATTACATGTAATATTATTCATGGGCCATATTTAATGTAACATATATAGTAACTTATCTGATTTGTGGGTCAAATTAAATTAAACTGATATTGTTTGTGAACTGAGGATTGTACCTTTATGATTTTGAAGTTTTCTCTTTTATTGAAAATGTAATAATACATAAAAATGTCTACTAGGAAAATAAGACACTTCTTCAGTAGCACTTAAAGATTTTTTTTTGCCTTTCTGTGATAATTTGGGAATTATGGATAGATGTGCTCAGATAATTATGTAAACACTAAAGAATCTATCTGTTTAATAATAACCCCCATTTACATAATTATTCCTTTTGTGGGAAAATTACTTCCCCTTTGTTATTTTAGTTTCATACCCTCTGTGTTAGGTATATGGAGCAGGTATTTTATGTCATTTTTGCACTGTATAAATAGGTCCAGAGAAGCTACTGAAATGAAAATGTGACATGAGGTGTCTCCCCTGCAGAGACAAATGTAGAACAAGAACCCAGGTGTCTTCGAAGTTTGTAATTCTTATCTACCTAGAACTTCTTGGCTATATAATTTCAAACTCTAGCTCTTGCCCTATGTTCTTTAAATGATGCATTATTTCATTATCATTGTGTGTGTGTATGTGTGTCTGTGTGTGTGCATGTGTGCCTGGTATCTTAAATTTTTTCTTCTTTATTCTGGAGCTCAGTTGTCTCTGTAGGACTTACTAGGATCCTCTACATTCAAGAAGATCTCTTGTGAAAACAGTAATCCAAATGAGCTGCCATATTTGCTTTAAAAATTTGACTCTGGATATGAGGGAAAAATATATTACTTTTAGTAAAAGTGAATAACCAATGTCTCATTTGTCTTTATGACCTATATCTAATGTTATCTTATAAATATAGGAATCAGTACTGCTTTTTCACTACGAAAAGTTTACTTTTTGGGGGCAAATATTTTTGAAGATTTTATAGCTAGGAAACTATAAGGTACTCTGGGGGCTTTATTTAATAGAGATTCCTCTGGATATAAGACTTCGATGCCATCTTTTATAGTTTGATTATTCAAATTTCAGATTTTTGGCAGGTAAATTTTCCAGTATTACTTGGATGTGAAGGATGGACTTAGAACTGTGGTGAAAATTATACAATGAATTAAATTAAATTATTTGATCTTAACCGTAAGCCTTTTTTTCTCCCTTAGGCATTTGGATTCAATCCTAAAGTTAACAACTATGTTGAGAAGGCAGTTGCTGTGTTTGGTGGATTTTACATACTTTTCTTTTTTGAAAGAACACTAAAGATGTTATTGAAGACGTATGGTCAGGTAAATGGACTTTATTTTACATGTTTGATGTTTTACCCTCTAAAGTTACTTTATATAGGCATGTAAAGGCAGGAATTTTATTTACAATTATGTGAACAGTTCAGTTAGTAGACTTGTGAATATGAGTAGAAAGAAAAGAATCAATATATTGATAAGTGTAAGAGGGACACTTGATTCTTATTGTAGAATTTGGAGTAAATACTAACCGTTTAATGTCCAATGACAGATGCGCATAATTTGTTTCCTCTCATATTCATTAACATGAGAAGGTATATGTACTCTAAAACATGAAAAAAAAAAAAAAAAACCCACAACAGAATCTAATAAATGAGGATACATTTAAAGGGAGAGAAATTTTTTTAATCTAAAAAGATTATACTACATTTTTCTCTTATAAATAAAAACCATTAAATTCTCTTGCCTGCACGAGCAATCTTTGTTTCTTCTTATAACAGTTTCCTCTCTTGTTTTTCCATGTAGAATGATCACACCCACTTTGGAAATAATGACTTTGGCCCTCCTCAAGAAAAAACTCACCAACCTAAAACATTACCTGCCATCAATGGTGTGACATGTTATGCAAATCCAGCTGTCACAGAGCCTAATGGACACATCCATTTCGATAATGTCAGTGTGGTATCTCTACAGGTATTGCCATTCTCTCTACTGTGTCGCTTACACTCTGTGAAGCCTGCAGTGCATGCAGCTACATTAGTATTTTGCCCATTTAAATGTGTCAGGCTTTTTCCTGTATGTGTGGGAAAAGTAGAGTGCAAGTCTGTTACTTTTCCCACTTTCCCTCCATGTATTTACTACAAACACATGAATTAAGCATGAAATTGTGAGTTTCTGGGTCAGAGGCTTTCCTATTCTCTAAGACTGTTTAACTATGTAAGAACTACTTAGATGTACACAATAATGTGTAGCAAAATTAATTCAGAGCATTTCTCTTATTTTGCAATTCTTTCAAGATCCCAAACCAAAGAATCCTTTGGAGTGATTTTGAAATTGAAAGAAGGCTTGTAAGCTAAGAAAATTGTGTTTAGGGACTTCCTTTGTGGTCCAGTGGTTAAGACTCTGCCCTTCCAATGCAGGGGCCACGGGTTCAATCCCTGATCAGAGATCTCAGGTCTCACATGCCACATGGTGCGGCCAAAAAAAAAAAAAAAAAAAAAAAATTTGTGTTTATTAACTAATTGACTTAGGATTTGTATTTCAGTTTTCTAAATAATGTTAATAAGTTTCATTTCTTGAGCAAGAATTATATGCCGGGGAGTAGGCCAGGTGGAGCTAGTAGTAAAGATTTCTGCTGCCAGTGCAGGAGACACGAGAGATGTCGGTTCGATCCCTGGGTTGGGAAGATCCTCTGGAGTAGGCAGTGGCAACCCTTTCCAGAATTCTTGCCTGGAAAATCGCATGGACAGAGGATCTTGGTAGGCTGTGGTCCATAGGGTCTCAAAGAGTCATGCTCTCCCGAGGACACACACATACACAATAGACCAGGCACTTACTTTATCTCATTCATTTTCCTTAATAACTATTAAAAGTAGAATTATTTTCTATGTATTAGGACTGCATGTTGTAACTTGTAGAACTAAAAGGGGAGTTTATTTTCTCTGCATTAGAGCTATTTGGACCTCATACCCAAATGATGTGTGCAAAAAGGAGAATTTATTGGGAAGATAGTGGGGCAGCCAAGCTACATCCCTGGAACCATTAGAATCGTTAGGGCTCCCTCTCCTTCTCCTCTCTCCTTAGAATCATTCTTCTCTTTCACGGCGGATCGGCTCCTTCATAAACGGGAAACATAGCCACTAGCAACTCCTGAGATTTATGTTTTATAATTTCAGCTACTGGATGGAATTGACCTGCCTCTTTCAATCCTAAATACAAAATTTCTGGCAGGTGTCTCCTTGGTCCATCTTGAATTAATGTTCACTTTTAGACTCATTCTCAGTGCTTAGAGGATTGGGCCCTTTGTATGACCCCAAGGGAGTATGAATGCAGCAGACAAGAGGTTATTATAAAAGGAGACTGGGATGCTAGTGTCGTCGGTGTCTATTTCATTTGACAAATTAAGAAAGTAGAGCATTAGATGCTAAATAACCTCTCCAGGGTCTCTCAGTTCATAAATGGCAGATCCACAAGCTATAAAGTTAAACACAATATTAAAAAAGACAATTAAAAATAAAATCAAAAGGAAGTCAGCTGAGAAAAATAAGCAGGAAAAAAGATATTTGGAAGAGGTTTTATTAGTGCAGATGACCTGAATTTCCTTCTGGAAAGAAAGCATGATTGGTTTTATACTTCTTCCCACCTGATTAAGGAAAATCTCAAGTGTGTTTCAAGAGGCAGTTTTGTGTGAACACTAAGCTAAGAGAGGAAATTATTTCATGCAACTTAATGAATGATGCTTTCAGGCAAGACTTTGCAAAGAATATGTAAATGTTCAAATAGATAATTTCTTATAATAATTTAAGCTAACATTTATTAAATGTTCAAGGACTATGCCTAGAACTTTAGATAAATGATCTTATTTGATCCTCATAACAGCCCAGGAAACAAGCACTCTTATAATTAGGAGACAGTGCCTTAGAGAGGTTAAATAAACCCAAGGACACATAACTCCTAATGATGAAGCTTCTATCAGAACTGAGGCCATCTGATGCTGAAGCTTGCACTCTTATATGCCTTGCTGGATTACCTTCATCTTGTCACTGTTCTACTAGAATCAAGATGATAACATTAACTCTTAATAAGTATTAATTTTTGTAGGGGGAAGAAGGTAATTTGGCCCAAGGTCACTGCTTTTTGAGGGGAAATAAAATTGAACTGCTCAAAGTTTTACTTTAGTTTTAAAGTCCTAGGGCTCCTAATTTATAATTCACAATGGTCAGAAGACACGTTTGCGGTCAGTACAAGCGTTGTGACAGGTGTGGTCCTAGACATGATCTTGTTTTACATAACTTAGAAATACCAATCAAAAGTCCATACTTTCTCTACTTCTGGTGCCAATGCTAATATATAGGCTTTCATTCGTTTATCCAATAAATACTGATTAAGTACCTGCTCGCTGTCCTAGGCACTGGGGATTTAGAAGCAGACAAATTCTTGTAAAACTTATATTCAGCAGAAATAGACAATATAGAAAAGAATAAACAAGAAAATATCAAGGGGACTTCCCTGGTGGTGCAGTGGTTAAGAATCCGCCTGCCAATGCAGGAGGCATGCGTTTGATCCCTGGTAGCAAAGATCCCACATGCTGGGGAGCAACTAAGCCCCTGAGCCACAGCTACTGAGCCCATGGTCTAAAAGCTCATGAGCCTCAACTACTGGAGCTCACACACTCTAGAGGCAATGCTCTGCAACAAGAGATGCCACCTCAGTGAAAAGCCAGAGCACAGCAATTAAGAGCAGCCGCTGCTTGCTGCAACTAGAGAAATCCATGCCCAGCAACAAAAATCCAGCACTGCCATAAATAAATAAAAGAAAATATCAGGTAGCACTAACTATTTTGATGAAAATAAAATAGTTTTCATCAAATTTTCATAGATTTGATGAAAATCACGGGTGATGCGGGGGTGGCATGTGGAAGGCTTCTTTGATCAGGAACAGTCCCTTAAGAGGTCAGCAGAGAATTGGACAATGAGAAAGAAGAAACAGCCATGCAAATGTCTGGGAAAAGAATGTTCCAAAAGCTTTGATAAGAACCAAATTGGTCCCATACAAGGGAGCTGGAAGCTGAATGGCGCCGTTTCCCAACATCAATTCTGGAGACCAGTGGCACAGTTCTGTGAATATTCTGAACAGAAACAACTGTGGACTTGTCAACCTGGGTAAGCTACCAGTCTCGTGAGAGAGCAGAATAAATTTGGGTGTCTGGAAATCTACTTCTAGAAATGAAAAGTGCACCTCAAGCAGAGAAGGAACATGCCAGGATGACTGCCATGAACCAGGCCTTGACATGAGCCACATAAAAAGTCCTGATGCTCATTTCCTCTGGGGACTATTTTCTGGCCGTTTTGGTTGTAGGTATAAACTCTAGTGAAGAGAGATTCAAACAAATTGAGCTGCATACTGTTATTTTCAGTTTTCCCTTCACATTGCATTAAAAAAATGGAAAGAAGCAAAATTTAAAAATACTATCAGGGTCCAGATATTGCTTTAAGAGACAACAGATAAAAATATATGAGTCATACTTATTTTGATAATAAAGTTAGGCTATTTTCTAATCTTTTATATGATAATATATTTAACGTAGGTGACCCCATCTCAATGATTGAACATGGCGTGTAAAATTCATCGTTCATTTCGATGTCCAAGTATTGTCCCAAGAATTTTGTTGATGATTCCTGTTTTTACTATTTTGATGGAGTGAAGTTTTTCCAAATTGAAGATAATAAGCACGAGTTAAGAAAAGTAGTTTAATTTGACATTATTATCCAAAGAACACAGATTACGTAACAATCTGGATTATAACAACATGATTCATGTTTTTTATGGAATATAGGAAGAGCAAACGAAATGTTAAAGAATAATGAAAATGCATGACTTAGGGATATCTTTGTCAGTACTCATCTGGACAATTTTGATTCATCACAGAATACTCAGAAATACTATCATGTTTAAGTTTGGTTGGCTTTGCTATTTTTTTCTATCTTCACTCATATGAAAACTATAGCTTTACATGTATTTTTAAAAAATTTTGTTGCCATAGAGACTATTTATCACAGTTGGAGGGTAGAAGATATTTAACAGTTTGATAATAACTTTTAAATATTTAGACAAATGGTGTGAAACTTCCTTAGTACCCTTGCATCAGTCTCAGTAAATGTTAGCTCTGCAGCATGTGTGGTGTGTGTGTGTTTTGCTGTGGGTGTGTAGGAGCGTTTGTGTTCTGGGGGAACTGTAGAGACATAATAAGGAGGCAGTTATGAGGGAAGAAGAGGAGCACCGGTTGCCATTTCTCATTGTTCAGTTACTGCCCCTAAGTACCATTTCCCATTTCACTCCCTGACACTTGCTCTGTTCCTCTCTCTGGCTACTGCACAAACGTGGGTGGGGAGAAGTCACTGCTGTATCTTTACAGCCAGGTGGGTCTTTTCCCCCTGACTCTACAGCTTTGGAAGGATAGTGTTTACCAGATTGCTCAAGCATGTCAGGTACTTAGGGGAGTGTTAGCTCTTCAAGCCACTAGGGGGCCCACCTAGCCCATTCCTACAGTGGTCTGTAATCACTCTTCTAAATGAAACCTCCTGTGCTTTCGTTTAAGAAGAGATGCTATTAAATAGGAGATGCTATTAAATATAAATGCTAGAAGCCATTTATTCTTCCCACAGAAGAAAAATTAATATCAGCCATTTTAAAAAGTTGACTATTGTGAGTTTTATGTTGAAAATTGAAGTGTAATGATGTAGAATTTAGCTGCAAAGTGTAGTGATGTTAGGGACTTTGTCAGTGATGGATAGGACATGATACTCTACAAATACAACATTTTTGAGGTGCTTGGGTCTCCATGAAAATCCAACAGATTTTGATATTGTTCATTCATTCAAGTATTTATTAATGTATACTTGGCCTTATTCTGAGTACTGAGATACATCAGTGGGACAGAACAGACACACTTTCTGCCCTTCCATAACGTAACTGAAATATTCTGTAGTATACAGAAATATTTTACACAAAAGTGGAAAGCATCCTTTTTTAAGTACAAAAATCAGAAGCTCTGTATGTATGTGTGGAGCTTGCTTACTGCTCTTTTTCCTCTAGAGTGGGGGGTGTTTCTTTGTTCTTACCTGGAGATAGAAGGATGGTGTCTATTCCTGGCTGACCAGGAATATTGGGAAGGAGGGTGGGTGAGGAGAGGGGGCTGGGACCCTGTGAATATCTGACCTGATACCCTTGATTCAGTCCCATACTTCACTCCAGCCTTCAGTTTGCTTTGTGTCCTAGAACTGAGGGCTTTTCTGGTTCAGTTTTCCCAGAGGGTAAATCTCTAGTCTTCATTTGAAGTGGTTTCCTTGCTGAATTGACTTGGGAGCAGTCGTCTGATGTTTTAAGTGCTCCCTAAATAAACTAACAACAAATTCCTTTTTTTTAAAATTAATTTTTATTGGAGTATAGTTGCTTTACAATGTTGTGTTTCTGCTGTGCAGCAAAGTGAATTTTACTTATATACCCTCTTTTTTTTTTGGATTTCCTTCCTGTTTAGGTCACCACAGAGCTTTGAGTAGAGTTCCATGAGCTATAAAGTCAGTTCTTATTAGTTATCTATTTTATGCATAGTAGCAATAGTGTATATAGGTCAGTCCCAGTCTCCCAGTGCATCCCATCTTTCCCCTTTGTTTTTACTTCCATCCTTCTTCTGCCGCCTTCAGAGGTGCTTGCTTGGTGCCTCTGTTCCCCAGTGCTTCTGAGGTTTGGGGCCCTGTCTCAATTTGTTTCTTTCGACTTTTCTCCTCTGTAGAGTCAGAACTTGTCCTCCTCTTTTTCATCCTCCAAAATAAATATCTCTGTGCTCTCATCTTCCATTCCTTGTGACTTTATGTCTTTTTTTAGTCTTTAATTTTAGGAAATTTTAAGAGGGACTATTGGAGAAGACAATAGCAACCCACTCCAGTACTCGTGCCTGGCAAATCCCATGGGTGGAGGAGCCTGGTAGGCTGCAGTCCATGAGGTTGCTAGGAGTCGGACACAACTGAGCGACTTCATTTTCACTTTTCACTTTCATGCATTGGAGAAGGAAATGGCAACCCACTCCAGTGTTCTTGCCTGGAGAATCCCAGGGACGGGGGAGCCTGGTGGGCTGCCGGCTCTGGGGTCGCACAGAGTCGGACGCGAGTGAAGCGACTCAGCAGCAGCAGCAGCAGCAGAGAAAAATATGTGTCTAGTTTGCCATACTGCACCAAAGACCTGTTTACTATATTATATCATGTATTTTTGAGCATCATTAAAAACAGAAATCAGTTATTTTCTTTTATGGGGTTATACTAGCAGTTAGTTAAAATTGAAAATGATACGTGTATGAAATTATGTAAGAAGTGGTTCTCGTTGGTCTTGATTGACAGATTCTTATAAAAGAGTTGGTTGAATTAGACGCAAATGATGTCCTTACACAACCGTGAGGACGAATTCTGAGCGCACCTTGGTTGTTCATGGCTTTAGTTTCCTCATTGGGTCCATCTCCATGCTCCCTTGCTCCTTGCAGACTCTTATCAGGCGCTAGCTAGACAGTGTCTTTTCAAAGTCATGAAAATTTGTACCTGAATCGACTCTGAGTGTAGCCCATGTCTGACTAATACTAACTTGCTTTCATTCATCTTTAGGGAACGCTTTCTCACATTTTCAGAAATAACTTTTGCAAAAAAGTTTTCATTACTTCACAGAATTCTCAACCCAAACTTTTCTTCCTTTAATGATCAGACTGTGAAGATTATTTGGAAACTCTGTGAACTTTGCTGTCTCACTTCATCTGTTACTTCCTGGCTCTGTGTCCTCGTCCATATCCTCATACACTCTCCACCTTCCTTTTTGTGTCAGAACTTGTATCCTTTCTCTTTTTTAAGGCTGTGTGCATGCTAAGTTGCTCAGTCATGTCTGACTTTGCGACTCCATGGACTGTAGCCACCAGGCTCCTCTGTCCATGGAATTCTCCAGGCAAGAATACTGCAGTGGGTTTCCATTCCTTTCTCCAAGGGATCTTCCCAACCTGAGGATCAAACCCACATCTCCTGCTTGGCAGGTGGATTCTTTACCGCTGAGCCACCTGGGAAGCCCCCTCAAATATTTGTGTACAATTTACTCCATAATCTCTGAAATTTCTCTCTGGAATGATACAAGTGATTTTTCTAGGCAGCAGACTATATTCTTCACATTCATTCATATCCTCTCTGAAGCATTCCTGTAGTTCAGCATGCATTTGAGTACCCTTTATTGGCTAAATGTTAGGAATAGAAAGGCAGATTTTTCACAGGAACTTATTAATATTTCCTTCCTCTTGGAATTACTCATTAAATGGTTTCTGTGACATGATACTTTTCTTCTTGTCCCATTTTAGCTACTACTTTCTTGATGTTTTCTCAGCATCTCCTTTTCTCTGTAGGACAACTGGGGGGAGGAAGCAAGGGCTTTGGAGTTGCATGAGGCCAGTCTTGTGTGATTTGGGGAAAGTTAGTTAACATCTTGGAGAAGGCAATGGCAACCCACTCCAGTACTCTTGCCTGGAAAATCCCATTGGCGGAGGAGCCTGGTGGGCTGTAGTCTATGGGGTCGCTAAGAGTCGGACTCGACTGAGCGACTTCCCTTTCACTTTTCACTTTCAGGCACTGGAGAAGGAAATGGCAACCCACTCCAGTGTTCTTGCCTGGAGAATCCCAGGGACAGGGGAGCCTGATGGGCTGCTGTCTATGGGGTCGCACAGAGTCGGACACAACTGAAGCGACTTCGCAGCAGCAGCAGCAGCAGCAGTTAACATCTCTGAGTCTGTGTTAACTCATCTGTTAAATGAGGAGCAAAATTCTTCATAAGTTTTTGTGAAAATTATTTATTATGGGCCAACTATGTAACGTGTCTGATGTTACACACACATAATAATCAATATATATTTCTCTCTCTCTTTCATTCACCAAGTTTTTTTTTTCTTCTCTTTCCTTACTTTTTAATCATAATGATCTTATTAAATCTTTTCACTTCAATTTAGATTCCTCTGGGATTAACTTTTGAATCTATGTGCATAATTATTAATATTTACAGATCATTGTTTAGAAGAGGGCTTCTTAAGCTATGAAGGCTTTTGAATCTGTCTGTAGTTTTTTTAGTGGGACAGAGAAGGTAAAAACATATAAAACTCCATGCTTTGTCATCTTGATTATTTAATGTTTTAAAAATTTGAGTGACTTTCCTGGAAATTAAACTTTGACTTTTAAAACTTGAAGGCTTTTTGGTAAGAATGACAGCTTTCTGAATATATGCTATTGACTTCTGTCTGATAGACTAAGAAAACTTGAAACATTCAAGTTTATTTATTCATTCACTGGAATAAAACTTTAAAGTCCAACATAACATGCCACTTGAATCATATTATCAGTTTTTGCACTGCATATTCTTTCAGAGTTGTTCAGCTACACACTCATTTGTCCAGTTGTATCTGTCATACTCTGACACATTCAGTTCATTTGAAAGGACATTAAAATGCACCTTAATTATGTAGGGAAGACATTTGGTTGTCATGTTATTGAAATAGTTGGAGTGCATAAAATCTTTAAAGATTGAATTGAGTTGAAGTTAAGTGCTGTTAACTTTTAAAATCTGATACAGACATTTTATACAGATAAATTCTAAAGATGAAAAATTTAGTGATATAAAATGTAAAAATAGTCATTCAAAAGATAAGATAGAGTGCCAGTGAATAAGGTCACAAGATTAGAGGTAGTACATAGAATCTAAGCTAAATCAGAGCTAAAATAGAGAGGTTTGAAATGTCAACTGAAGCGACTTTCCAGAAAGGCAAACTATCCACGAAGGACCATTCTTGCTCTTCAGATAAAACAGTGTCTCAGATACAAAAATTTGGCAGAAGCATTTTAGTTGATATCCAGTGTGGGGAGGGCCTTAGGGTTATCTGTTGTTCCTTAAATTAGCCAGTCATTTGGCCAGCTAAGACATCCCTGTTCTTACACAGGGAGAGATAGCATCACCATTGACACAGAAAATTCATAAAGAATGAGTTGGTACTACCAACTCCGAGGCCAGCTGGGAGAATCAAATAATAATGTATATGAAAGTGTCTTGAAATGTACCCACAGTGAAAGTATTAGTTGCTCAGTTGTATCGGACTCTGCGACCCCATGAACTATAGCCCACCAGGCTCCTCTGTCCATGGGATTCTCCAGGCAGGAATACTGGAGTGGGTGCTATTCCCTTCTCCGTAGGATCTTCCTAACCCAGGGATAGAACCTGGGTCTCCCACATTGCAGGCAGATTCTGTACTATCTGAGCCACCAGGGAAACCCCAATGTACCCAAATCCACACTGTGTAATCTGTTTGAAGGACAAGCAGTTGCTCAAGGGTCTCAGTCAGGGACTGCTATTATAGTCAAATAAAAAGGGAATGTTTTAGTTAATCATCTGATAAACATTTATATATTAATGGTTAATATTTTTGTAGAGTTTTTAATTTTAATCCATTTGTATGTACTTTCAGGTCCATGCAAACATAATTAAAATGTTTTGATTTCTGGGTATAACTTACAGACTTTTAGGCTTTCTTTTGCCTCTGTAAATAGACACACACAATTTAATTTATGTTGAACAATTCATATTATAAAATAGTTAACATTTTTTTAATCTAAAAAAGGAAAAGAAAGAAAAGACATTAAAAAATAAGACATTCCCAGAGAAGACTTCTCAACTGCCCTAGAAATTGCCAGAGAAATTCTGACTAATTTCTATCCCATATACTTTTTGCCAAAGAATCTTTAGAAATTCACTGAATGAGTGAGGACTACTCATAGTGGACAGAAACCTTTTGTGAGTTATCAGGATAAGATGCCAAAAATTGCTTGGTTTCCAGTTCTATTTATAAAGTGCAGAGCAAAAGAGAAAACAGAAGATCTGTTTGATGTTGATGGGAAGGAAGGAAAGACGTTTGATAAGAGTTCTGGTTAGCGTTGGTCTGTCTTCGCAAGAGTTGGTCTCCTGGGGTTGAAAGATCAAAAGTGAGTGCATAAGCCTGTGCTTCAGGGAAAAATTATAGTGTGATTAACAGAAATGAAACAGTCAGAAAGAACGATGGAGGAAGGAGGGGAGGATGAAAGATGATTCAATTTTCTCTAAATGAAAACATTTTTATTGAGGCAAAACATATATATATATATATATGTGGGAAAGTGTACAGCAAACAAAATAATTTACTATATACTATGGATGCTTTAAAGTACTAGGGCTTATCTCATAGAACTTCTGTGAGAAAGGTTGGACTTGTAAGAAATGGGTCATCGAGTATGTCCATATGTAATTTTACTGAATAACAACAAATCACTCTCCAGACTGTTATACTTATTTACAGCAGCAGCAGAGGAGAATTCACATTTTCTCCACAATTGGAGAATTGTTTTCTTTAGTGATAGTTGGGCATTTCAGATTAATGACTTTGTAAGGGTATCTGTCTGTAATTAGCATTTGCTTATTTCTGATCACTAGCGAAGTTGAGCATCTCTTTAAATTCTTATTGGTCATAAGTTTCCTTTTGTGTTTCTTGTTCATCTGTCTCACACATTTTTAGTTGAGTTGCTTATCATCTTTTCTTATTGATTTGTATTGCAGAAAGATTATTCTCAGACTTGTTAAAATGGCAAGGAATGCTTTAAGATTATAGAAGTAGGGGTCAACTCTGTTGCTATAGAGTAGAGAGGTGGGGCTCAACTTGGAAAATAACAGAGACAGCTGAGGATTTATGTCTAACAGGCAGAGTGAGGCAGTCAGTGGATAGAGAATTGCTAAGTGGAGACATTCAGAGTAGGAGGGATTCTTTTTTCTTTTTTTTGGCTGCACTGAGCTGCAGGAAGAACTTCCCTGACCAGAGATGGAACCCATGTGCCCTATAGTGGAAGCACAGAGTTTTAATCATCGGACCACTGGAGAGTTCCAGGAAGGATCCTTGTTAAACCAATTTGACAGAATCTTGCTAAAGGCAGACCAAGATGATCAGATATCAAGAATACAGGGATTCTTACTAAACTGACTTAGCATGATCCCTGCTACAACTGGACTCTGTACATATGGGCAAAGAAGCCCGAGAGTGAGGTCTAGTTGAGAACTAGACTCAGAGGATCCTGGCTAAAGTTTAGTCAAGGATAGTCTTTGTCATTTAGAGGAGTTTTGTATATATTTTGGTTGCTAATCTTCATTGATTAAATGGATTACAAATATATTCTCAAAGTCTATGACTTCTCTTTTCATGTCATTTAAATTGAATTTTTTCAAGTTTTAACTTTAAGGTAGTAAAATACATCAGTACTTTCATTCAAGATTTTTACTTTCTGTATTTTGTTTAAAACAGGTTCCCTTTGCCAAAGTAAAGAAGATATTCTTCTGTATTTTTTTTCAAAAAGGTTAAAGTTTAATATTCCATGTGGAATTTATTTTTATGTATAAGTAAAGGACCCAGTTTTTTTCTTTCTGTATAGATAAGCAGTTAATCTAGCTTCTGTTATTGAATAGCACATCTTATTGCTGCCATATGTCAAGTTTCTGTATATCAATGTGCTTATATGTAGACTTTGATTTGTCTTTCATTTGTCTATTAACAAATTTCAACCTTATTATCTCAATGCATTATTATAATTTACAGTGAACATTGAATGTCCTAAGACAAGGCTCTTTACCTTGTTGTTTTCAGTGAAAATTATTTTTGTTCTTTCATGTCAATATCATTTTGGGGATTTTTATTGACATTGCATTGGACTTACAGATAAGTTGAGGGACAGCTAACATTTTTGTGAGATTTCAGAATTTCTTTGTTTTGTAATTTTCTGTAGAAATGTCTTTAAAGTGTTCTGGTGGATTTATCCCTAATTACTTTGTAGCTCTGTGAGCATTATAAATGGTATTGTTTCCTACTCTGTTTTCTAATTATTATGTAGAAGTAAATTGAATTCAGTGTATTGATTTTAATCCTGCAGTATTGCTGAAGTCTTCTATAATTCTTTGTGTTTTATTTGTTTGCTCTTTTGGATTTCCTATGTAGATGTCAGTGAGTAAATAAGCAAGTTTTTTCTTTATAATTGTTATAACTCTTTTTCTTGTTACATTGGCAAGGATTCACAGGATACTATTGAGTAGAAGTAGTGATAGCTGGTGTTTTGTCCTGTTTCTAACTTTGATGGGCACATTTTTAAGTTTGGAAGGTGGCTGGCTCTGGTTTTTTTCTTTTAATAGATACCATTAATTAGATCAAGAAAGTTCTCGCATATTCAGAATTTACTAAGTATTTTTCTCAATGTTGAATTTTATTGGAATTCTTTTCTTTTTCTGTACTATAAACAAGTATGGATAATCTATACTTAATTTTTTTTCTTCTAAAATTGAGGAGTCTTAAAGTACAGTGAAAGACTAAATGAGTAGATAATATTTTCTGGCAAAAATGGTGTCATTACAAACTCTACAGTATTATTCACTAGGTATCATTGATTAGTAACATGAAAATTAGAGCAGCTTTGCTTTGTCAAAAGAACTTGAGCCAAAATAATGCCACGTGCAGCAGCATGGATGAACCTGGAGAGTATCATACTAAGGGAAGTAAATCAGAGAGAGAAAGACAAATAGTGTTCAATATCACTTATATGTGAAATCTAAAAAAGTGATGTAAATGAACTTATTTACAAAGCAGAAATAGACTCAGAGACGTAGAAAACAAATTTATGGTTGCCAAAGGAGAGGGATAAATTGGGAGTTTGGGGTTGACAGGTATATACTACTATATATAAAATAGATAAACAGCAAGGACCTACTGTATAACATGGAGGACCATATTCAATATCTTATAATAACCTATAGTGGAAAAGATTCTGAAAAAGAATATCTATATGTATATAATATATAGCTGAATTACTTTGCTATATACCTAAAATGAACACATCACTGTAAATCAACTATATTTTCATAAAAACTTTTAAAGAAAGAACTTGAGCCAGATAGATCTGAGTTGAAATTTTGACTCACCACTAGTCAGGTTACTGTACTTTCCTAAAACTAATTTTCTTTTCATCTTTAAATTGGCCAGTGTCTCTCCCAATAAGGATTATTTTGAGAACTAAATCAAATATTTAAAAAGTAATGAATAAGCGTAGCTGTGAAGTAACATTTTATTACTACCACTACCATACTACCAAACACCACCATCTTGCTGAGAAGGTGTGGGGATGAAATGAGAGCAGCAGCAGCCAACCCTCAAAGCCACAGAGTTCTCTATTTCAATCGCAGAATAATTAGGCAACTTTTGATTTCAAGTAGGAGAGTTGGTATAAAGTTGTGGGCTCTGGTCAGGTTTATAAGCACACATCAGCTGGAAGGAGGAAAACATTTTATGCCGTGGGTTTTCTGTGAAGTTATGGTGGGGTACATTGTGAAGGTTCAAAATTGATGGATTGCTTTAGTATAGGAACAATTTATAGTCAAGAGTTATGTTTATGAAGGTTTCCAGAATAGTTGAGAACAAGGTTTTCATGGATGTTTGCAGAAAACAAAACCAAATAGCAAGTCTGAATAAAGGATATGAAGGCAGTTGAACTCAGAGGTTATTTGTTTTCCCTTTAGACCAAACTTCTCAGTGTCCAGGTACATTAGAAGAGACTCTGGTGCACAAAGTCCCACTTAGTAGGCAATTCTGTCCTCAGGGACACTGCAGAGGAATATAGAAGGAAACAGCCGGGGGCTGGGGTGAGATGGAGCGGTGCTAGGTTTCCAGGTGTAAATAGAAGACGTCTCATAGGTCTTCAGCATATCGTACTCTCCTTGATAAAGTCTTTGTTTGCATTGCCCTAGCACAGAGTAATGACTGAGAATACTTGATAAAGAAAATAAATGCCCAGGGGTGAAAGTAGAGAGTGCTGTAGTAGGTACCTTAACAGCTATTGTGTTTAATCCCTACAACAGTCCTGTGAAATAGGTGTTAAGTCTGTTTACAGATTTAATTAAGACTCAGTTAAATAACTCACATAGATAATAAATGGCAAAGTTATGATGAGATCCCCTCCTGGGGTCTTGATTTGTAACCTCCTGTTCCTTCTGTATACATGCATGACATGACCTTCCTAATGGGAACATTGCTCTAGTATGAACTTACAAGTGAACCTCTGCAGTACAACTTGAGGATTGCCGTCAGAGTGAAACCTCATTAATTTAGATTCTACTTATATATCATAACTAATAACTTATGATTTGTTATATTTTCCTTTTAGACTGGGTTGGAGAGTACTTGAAGGTGAAAGTGAAAGTCACTCAGTTGTGTCTGACTCTTTGGGACCCTATGGACTGACATACAGTCCATGGAATTCTCCAGGCACGAATACTGGAGTGGGTAGTCATTCCCTTCCCCTTAGAGTACTTTGGGTATCCTCTATCAAAATTGCTTTTGAAATAATTTGTTAGGAAGATGCACCTAAAGTTTTCAAGTTCTCTAAAGAAACACCAAGTTGTTATTATGGAATTGAGATGCCATATTAATCTTACCCATACAACATGGTGGGTTTTCTGAAGGCCTTCTGCCACACCTCATGCTGGCTGTGGATTTTGTTAGTGTGAATTCTTGGAAGCAATAGAAATGTACTTATCTAAACGTGTTCCATATTAAATTGCTTTCACTAATCAAGCAGGTCTTATCCTTATTTAGAAGAATTAGTGAAGTTTTACTCAATTAGGCTTGATGTCAAGTTAATTTTTCCCCCATTAGTATAATGAAGAATTGCTGTGTTGCTTTGTCATGTACGCTGATTAAAACATTGAGAATGAATGCCAATACATTTTTCTTTTGAAAAATGAGAAAAAAAAAAAAGAGATTCAAATAAATTATTCTGGGCATCAGAAAAAGTTGCTTAGTTTTATTGTGTCCTTGCTTAATTTTATTATGCAAGGCAGCATAAGCAATGGAAAAAATATAAATATATATTCTATTGCCAGTGTGTCTTTTAATATCAGCTTTTTCAAATGTTTTTAAGGTTGAGTTATAAAAGATGTCCATATCATAAACACTGAACTTGCCAAAATAGGCCTCTTTATATCTCCTGTTTGCTCATTTAAAAATATTCATGTGGTGCTGTGTTCTTTACATGCTACATCTTGCAGTTTGGGAATACTGGATCAAGACCTGGTGAGTAAGTTTTACTCAGTGGATTGCATGATGGAAAATTTGCCAAAGCATGAGAATTTTAGTGTAATAAGTAAAAGTCATGTCCTGAGTAGAAGCTCTTGGGGAGGTAAAATTTATTTTATATTCTATTATTCCATGTTATATTTATTCTGTATATTTCAAAAACAAGAATCTTAAATTAGAAAGATCATAAGGCTGAAGTATCTTGCAAATGAACTGTGGTCTTGCCAAGATGTTTTTTGTTTGATACTGCTACAGTCCATAGCAGAACATCAGCAGATTGTTATACACGTGCACACACACACACACACACACACACACACACACACACATACACACATCCCTTTAGGTATTTATCTGCTTATCTTTTCCTATCCAGTTTTATGTCTGAGGCAAATGTCCTGATCACACAGCACTTTTACAACTATCAATACTTCACTGGTTATCTTAGTGAATAAAAATAATCGAAAGTGTTTAAGACCAAATTAAGTATTTGCTGTTAATAAATGTACCATCAGGTTACAGTCAGATCGTTGATGGGAGGTTAAATTTGATTTTCCTGTGTACTTGATTTTTAGATAGGGGATTTTAGTCCCTTTTTGAGCATTTCAGTGCAATTAGGTTAATAACTCATTTCTGTTAGTTAAGTTGTGACTTTCTCCTATCTAACTTTGCTAGCTATGTTGATCAGTGGCCCAATATACCCAGATCTGTTATAAGTTTGAGTTTTTTTCAATTAAAAGGAGAGACCTTAATGTGTAATCCTCCATTTCTTTCTTTTTTTTAATATTAAAACTTGATTATTCAGTTGGTAATTTTTTTCAAAACTTAACCTTTTTATTTTGTATTGGGGTATCGCTGATTAACAATGTGGTCAGGGGAACAGTGAAGAGACTCAGCCATACATATATATGTATCTGTTCTCCCCCAAACCTTACTCCCATCCAGACTGCTTCACAACACTGAGTAGAGTTTCATGTGCTAAACAGTAGGTCCTTGTTGGTTCTCCATTTTAATATAGCAGAGTGTACATGACCTCATTTTTTAAAAAAATTATTGTTTGCTTTTTATTTCTGACATCAAGTATCAGAGCATTAAAAGTAAAAAAAAAGAACAAACTTTATTGAATCTTCTTCTACTTAAGATTATCAAATTGCTTAATGAGCATGACTTTATTAAAACTTTACAGCAACTCAGTGAAGTCAGATTAAAGAAAAAAAAATTCAATAGCTCAGAAGGCACCAGTAAAGATTACTTTTGAAGTGTTAGTAAACCATGCATCTGGCTTGATGCTTTCTAGTTCATCTACTTTTATTATTAGGTTATAAAATATGTATCAGAAAAACTGAAGTGAGAGATCATCAATAGTTTTCTAGGTTGTAAAAAAAGCAAATCGAGAGATTGTTTTACATCTGGAAAGTAAAATTGCAAAAATTCTTTACTGGGAGGGTGTCATTTTTGCAGAAAATTTCTCTGGATTCTTTGTAGTTTTCGTGACTTTGACCAAACTTTCAGTCACTTAACTTATATCTTAAAATAATAAAGGCAGTCTTAAAATAAGCCTTCTTTTGGGGTAACGTTTCATGTTCTGAATGATATCCTGGTCTATAGGCCAAATCAGTGAGGCTGTGTTAATGGGCAGGAGGATGGTATTCAGTTTTTCATTCTGTCATTCACTCATGTATCCTGTGATCACACGCCCAGTGCCGATCTTTGTTCCATACCCTGGAGATATTGTGGCAAATTAGAAAACGTTTCTGATCTCTGGCACTCTGCGGGCACACAGCCTAACCTTACAGGATTACAGATGCTGTGCAGGGAATTGAAATGTGGTGATGTGATGAGGTCAGCATATCCAGTTTGGGTGGTCAGGGACATATTTAAGCTAAAATACCGACGGACTATAGGAAGCAGCTATGCATGCAAAGATCAGGGAGAAGAAGGTCAGGGCTGTGGAAACAGAAAGTGCAAAATCTCCAGGGTGGGAAAGAGTCTGGTTGGTTTTAGGAATTGAAAGAAGATCAGAAGTGTTACTGTGTTCTATTTAAATAAGTATTGATCATCTCAAATAAGCACCTAGATCTAAAATTACATTTTACTAAATGTAACAATTTCAGGAAGGGACAGTCAGAAAACTGTATTTTTCTCCCCGTCTGTACTTCAGTCTGTAAACAACAGATTATATGGAGTAGATTTGAAAGCTGGAGGATGGTGTTTTATCCCCTCAATGATTGGAGGTATTATTTTAAGTGTGTCTGAAGTGTTAGCAAACCTCAGCACATCAGCTTAGTGTATTCTACTCAGAACCAGAGGTACTTGAATCTGGTACCTTTCGGGATGGAAACTGGCAATAGCAATAAAATAACGCATTATTGTAGCAATAAATTACTGAACTCAAAATTTCTTATCTGGAAAAACTCAGTCCTTCTGAGCAGCCTTTTCTGCCTTCTGTTGTGTGGGCTTAAGAGTCAAATCATCTGGGTTCAGTGGCTTTTCCATCTCCAGTGAGGTGGATTTTGGTCCTGGCCTTACCTCTGCCACCCACGTTACTTCATCTGTGATTGGATGTTAGAGGGACTCATTGCAAGGCATTTAGAAGAGTACCTTTCAAATGGTAAGCACTCAGTGGTGTTAGTTGCTTTTGCTGCTACTATGATTTCCAGGCTCCTTTCCTCCAACATCCTGACCACTCGGGGTACTCAGGGGCCAGCTTGCCTGCCAATGGACCAGACCCAGTGGCTGCAACTGGGACCCTTTTGTCCCTGGTCTCCTCCTGATGCAGACAACTGGCCAGAGTGCCCCGACCGGTAAGGAATAAGAGACTTTATTGACCTCTCTCCCCTTCCCTCTTTCTTTCCTCTCCTTAACCCTTCCTCTCCTTCCCTGTTTTTCTAGTCCCCCAGTCCTGGATGCAGGAATCTGGTCGAAGGGCCCTCAGCCTGAGCTGAGGATTGGAGACTGATCACCTCCTCTTGGCAGAGAACTTGAATTCTGGTTCTGGTCTGGTCTGATTTCTGGTACGGCCGAGTTCCAGTCTTCCCTTCTCTGGAGACCCAGGGAAAAGTCCCATAACACCTGGGTATCTGTAGGTGGCAGGAGACGTCTGTAAGGCCACCCCTTTCGCACCCCCCTCCCCCCTCCTCCCCCTTCTTCTTTCAACCTGGCTTCCTTTCCTCCCTTGAAATCTTGGATGTTAGTACTTGGATCTGAAGTTCTGTGTCTCTATAGGAGGTTTTCTGAGAGACTGTATTCTTGTATTTAAGGGCTTCCCTGGTGGTGCAGAGGTTAAAGCGTCTGCCTGCAATGTGGGAGACCTGGGTTCAATCCCTGGGTTGGGAAGATCCTCTGGAGAAGGAAATGGCAACCCACTCCAGTATTCTTGCCTGGAGAATCCCATGGACGGAGGAGCTTGGTGGGCTACAGTCCACGGGTCGCAAAGAGTTGGACACGACTGAGAAACTTCACTTTTGCTTTCACTTTCCTCCAACAGTCTTCTTAAAACCATGTAACTATCCTTGAATTAGATGCAAAATAGCTGCTAATTAAAGTCTTCAGTCCTTTGGTGGTCACCGGAATGGCTATAGAGGCGCTGACATCTGCTGACAAAAGTGAGATTTTGGCATTCCGTCAGTCCATTCAGTTGAGCAAAAGAAGTCCCCTCTCCGCCTGATTTATTTTTAAAAATTTATTGAACACCTCCATATATATATTCAGTTAATTTTTGGATGCACAGTGCAACAGGCATGTGGGATCTTATCTTAGTTCCTTGACCAGGGATTGAATCCAGGCCCCCTACAGTGGAAGGGCAGAGTCCTACCCATTGGACCACCAGGGAAGTCTCAGCTGTGTTTCATTTGGGACTGAAATGCAGACAAAATCCTTGTCTGCCAGGAGCTTTTGATCTGGCTCCACGACGTTAAAGAATTGGTAAGAAAACAAAGAACAACAAAAACACTTCTGTACTTTCTGAGTTTTTTTTCTTTTTAATGTAGATGAACCAGTTTGGAATTGATTAAGGGACATTTTTCTATGCAAACCCTTTCCACATTGTATAAATGCCCATTATGTTTGCTCTTTGGAGAGACTGGAATAGATGCTGCATAAGACAATGGTCTGTGAATTTGTCATGAGAAAAAAATGTACTTTTACTATTACTTCACCTTCATCTATTCAGACACTAAGCATTCAGAATGCTTGTAGTGCTACCTACTAGATGAACAGGAACGAATAAGAGGAAATAAAACCCCACCTTTCCTGGAGATCATAGCCATAGCTTGTTTGGCATAGAAGTTTAGATACTGTCTCTACTCTTTTCTAGAGGTATGACTCTGAGCATTACTGAATCTCTTTATACTTCACTCTCCTCATTTATAAAGTGGGACCAATAACCTCTTAAGGTTATTGTGATGATTAAATGACTTGTACTACTACTACTGGGCTTCCTTGATAGTTCAGTTGGTAAGGAATGTGCCTGCAATGTAGGAGACCCCAGTTTGATACCCGGGTCAGGAAGATCCGCTGGAGGAGGGATAGGCTGCCCACTCCCGTGTTCTTGGGCTTCCCTGGTGGCTCATCTGGTAAAGAATCCACCTGCAGTGCAGGAGGCCTGGGTTCGATCCCTGAGTTGGGAAGGTCCCCTGGAGAAGGAAAAGGCTACCCACTCCAGTATTCTGGCCTGGAGAATCCCATGGACTGTATAGTCAATGGGGTCGCAAAGAGTTGGACATGACTGAGTGACTTTCACTTTCACTACTACCCCTGGTGGCTTAGACGGTTAAGCGTCTGTCTACAATGCGGGAGACCTGGGTTTGATCCCTGGGTCAGGAAGATCCCCTGGAGAAGGAAATGGCAACCCACTCCAGTACTCTTGCCTGGAGAATCCCATGGAGGGAGGAACCTGGTAGGCTACAGTTCATGGGGTCTCAAAGAGTCGGATACGGCTGAGCGACTTCACTTTCACAATTTCACTATTATAATTATTCCTCTTCTGTGCTCCCTGAGTATACCCTATGTCTTTCATGCTCAGTTCCTCAGTAGGAAATTTCTTTTCTTGACTATAAAGAAATAATTGTATATGGGACTTCCCTAGTGGTCCAGTGGTTAAGATTCTGAGCTTTTAATGGAGTGGGTGCGGGTTTGATCCCACATGCCAAGTGGCACAGCCAGAAAATAAAAAATAAAAACAACGAAACCCAACAACAAAAAGCAAACAAACAAGCGGAAACAAAGCCAAAAAAATCACATCTTTGTTTTTTAAAAAAGAATATATATGTATGTATGACAGAGTCACTTTCCCATACAGCGGAAATTAACACAACATTGTAAATCAACTGTACGTCATTAAATTCTTCTTTTCTTTAACTGGTGAACGAATCCTCAAAGAATCATATTTATATCTTTAAGAGGAAAGGAGGTCCTGGTACCCCATCCCCTGTGTACTGTGTAATTCTCACCCCTCACTCTCCACATACTAAGTGAAGATGCGCCGTTTTACTAAATTATTGAGATATATAGAGACCAGGGACTGGTTGCCGTCTCAGAGGACAAGGTTGACCCTTTGTGGCTCACTTTCTTCACTGCTGGCAGACTGCCTGTTTCTTAACACCTCCAGTACGCTCATCATCACTTCTTCTGTTGCAGTGACTGCAGCTGGCACTTGCTCTCGTCCTTCTTGTCATCTGTCATCCCTGGTCTCTTATCACTGTCCTGAGCTTCTTGCCCTAAGAAACTTGTGCTTCTAGTTCTCTGCAAATCAGACAGCCCACCCTCATCTTTTGCAGGCCTGGGTAGTCAATCACTTGTAGTGCAACGGGTGGGGTCTTCTGTATTTCAGTTCATTTCACATAATTCATGTCAGATGGTAATTACACCACAGGCAGCTGCTGCATGGGAGAGGTTCCCCTACCACATCCCACCCTTCCCATGGGTCCTCATCTGAACTATTCTGTAGGACTTCATACTGAGCAATGTAGGTATCCCTGCCTTTGGGGAACCTCATTTTTCAAGAGCGCAGCAACAAATTTCTCCAACTTACATGAAAACTTAACCAATTTCCTAGTGCCTTCTGAGTCTCTTTAAGACTTCTCAGTAATAATGAGGGTGTGTGTGGGATGGGGAGTACATTATGCAGGCTCTTTATAAGAAATGGTGTTCTGCTTCCCGAATGTATCAGAGCATTAATGCCCTCCTGGTCTGTAGAAACAGTAGGTTTCCTTTCAGAGTGGTGTAAGTGGTCCATTAGGACAACTGTAAATACTTAATTACTATATACTTTAAGTTTCATTGGCAAAATAGGAGCATAATTTCTTGAAAACCCCTCAGATTTCTCTTAAATTATTTTTGTAGGATAGTAAAGTGATATGGTCCCCAACTGAAAATGAGAAACTATTATTTCAACTCCTAAGGAGCTAAACAATGTCAGTCTAATTTCACAGAAGGGGCAGAGGGAAAGGAAACCATTTTCAAGGTTTCTGGAAATTGTTATTTTCTTGTTAATGGTTATTTTCATTGCAAGGAGAGTTTTGAAAATGGTTATGAAGTTTTTTCCTGAAACCAAATGACTAGAGACTAAGTACATTTGAATTATATTTGGTTATAAGCATTAAAGAATAAAAATAATTTCTCCTTTCTCCTGTGAAGTTTGATTTTGGTTTTTGTGAGCTGAGACTGACTTTTTAGGGCTAGAGGAAGGATAAAGGAACCATCAGCTATAAAATCCATTGAAATCACTTGAAAATAAGTTATAAAAACAAAATCTATTGAAATTTTATATTGTATATTGCTTTTAGGGCTTCACGTGGCTCAGTGGTAAAGAATCTGCCTGCAGTGCAGGGGACCCAGGTTCCATCCCTGGGTTGGGAAGATCCCCTGGAGGAGGGCATGGTAACCCTCCCCAGTATTCTTGCCTGGAGAATCCCATGAACAGAGGAGCCTGGTGGTCTACAGTCCATAGGGCCACACGGAGTCTGACATGACTGAAGTGACTAAGCAGCAGCAGCAGAATAGTGCCTTTAACTCTTTATATCTTTGTGTCTATTTAATCCTTTTTGCAAGTTTTTCTGTTGAAATATATTTAATGGTATATACAGAGTCAGGGATTGCTGTATGGGGAATGAGCAGATGAGTTTGAATCAATCATCCTTTCCAGAAGAGATGGCATTTTCAAGGAAACATACAAATTAGAAAGTGGGCAATTTACAAAATTCGGGGCAAGGTGTGGGTTAACCACAGGGGAAAGTGCAGTAAACTTGAAACTTGAAATCGTGGAACTGTTAGCAATCTTATGTCCAAAGGGAAGGGGGAGGAAGAAGTTTACTAGAACTTGGAGGGAACTAGTTTTGTATAGAAAGCCACTGTTCAGTGGAGCAGTGATCTTTCATTAGGGTCATAGCCAGCCTAAGTTACCCCACCAAGGAGGGAGCCTAGGGAATAAATACCCTGGTCCCCCTCTCTTCTTTCTCTCCAAGTTTGTGTTAGAGCACTTTGGGAACCCCCATGAATAGTCTCCATCCCCACTAATCTGACTTCTTTGTGTATGGGCCATTAACTTTGTGTATGGGCCATTGAGATGGCTGATGAAAGATGCCCCAAATGATATTTACAGTCTTCTTGTGCGCTTGTTATTGAGACCATCCTCGGTGGTAGCCTCTTATGAGATTCAACAGAACAGAATGGTCTTCACATTCTGCACCTTTTACAGGTGGTCTGTCTATATATTTTTTCCCAGATCTCTGCCACCAGTTTCCAATTTTGTTTTTTGAGTCTCTGTTCACCTGGCCCGCTCTTTGAGCTCTCCCTCGTGAGTTAGTGTAGACCATTACTTCTACATGAAATCCAGCATCACACTTAAAAGTTCTGCCCACTTGGAGGATTTATCTTTATCTTTATCACTATACTTTAAGTTCATTGTGAGTAAGATTCTATAGCTGGTTGGTGCTGGAACACTATTCACAGTTAACTGGCCATAGGAAACACCCCAGGTAGCCTTACTGTTGTTGAGGAAAGCGAGATGCAGTATTAGGCTTAGGTTATGAGGGTCTGAATCAACTGCCATTGTGATTTGCTTGTATCTTCAAGTCTGGTATGGGCTTGTTTTTGTTTATAAATTTGATAATGGAATGCTGGTGTGGGCAACTGAATTTATGGCTTGTTGGATCAGATAACTTCCAGTTCATGTTGCGTATGATCTCTCATTCACTTGATGTCCCATGGGCACAAGGTAAGTCTCTCCCAGGACGTAGGAGCAAGCAAGTCACAGCTTTTGCGGTAAAAATTGTGTGTGTGCATGCTCAGTTGCTTCAGTTGTGTCCGACTCTTTGTGACTCTGTGAACTGTAGCCCACCAGGCTCCTTGGTCCATGAGGATTCTCCAGACAAGAATACTGAAATGGGTTGCCATGCCCTCCTCCAGGGGATCGTCCCAACCAAAGGATAGAACCTGCATCTCTTATGTCTCCTGCATTGACAGGCGGTTTCCTTACCACTAGTGCCACCTGGGAAGCCTTGAGATAAAGAATGAAAAGAAAGTGAAAGCGAAGTCTCTCAGTCATGTCCGACTCTTTTCAACCCCATGGACTGTAGCCTACCAGGCTCCTCCATCCATGGGATTTTCCAGGCAAGAGTACTGGAGTGGGTTGCCATTTCCTTCTCCAGGGGATCTTCCCAACCCAGGGATCGAACCCAGGTCTCCCGCATTGTAGGCAGACACTTTACCATCTGAGCCACCAGGGATAGATAAAGAATAGTTAATGGCAAAAGAGGGCATGGCTTTACCCTAACATCTTAGGGATCTGTGCTGTGAATTCTCTGACCAGGGCTTGCCAGAAGGTTCTTTTCAGCATCTCTATCTGCTACAGACTTTTCTAATAACACTTAGTCTGCTGGGTTGTAAGAACCAAATGGCAGGAAAACTTACAGCACAGCCTAGATCTTGCAGAGCCCTTCCTTGTCCTGGGTTTCACTTCTACCTGTGGGTAACCACTGTTCCATTTCCCCATACTTTGAATATATGAAAAACCCAATTATATTCCATTTTGAGGCCTGTTTTTTTATGGGCATTTCCAGCACCAGTGATTCTATCAGGATCCAAAAGGAAACAGACCACTCAAAGTAGAATAATTTCAGAAGATTGATTTATAAGGTGTGAGTTGGGTAGAAGAGTAGTGCCTGAACCAGGGACCAGTAATGGCAAAATTATTACCACCCCTGGACCCAAAGGAGGGAGAGGAAGGAGCTTCTGGGAACAGAGTTCTCTTGAGAAGAGCTGTGTTCTCCATTTGAGGGTCATTGACGGCTTGAGTCGACCGCACAAGGGGGTATCAAAGGAATAAAGATCTTGATTTCTCCTTTCTTTCTCCCCCTGAATTCCCTGTAAGACTTCCTAGTTGTCCATCTTAAATGGAAACCAGAGGACAGGAAGCCTGTAGCAGTGGCCCATTCAGGAAAAACAGCTTCAGGACAGACAGCAGGGTGAGAGGGTGGGAAATCATTCTGAAAGGGCTAATGGGAATCTTGGATGTTCCTTTGGGGACTGTGAATTCCAACAACATGCAGGTTCTTTTTATTTATGTTTCAGTTCTCGGTTCTTTGCAGAGTTCCTGCCTGCTCTAAAATAGGTGTTCGGTAAATAATTAAGGACCTTAATCCCAACACCTTCTGTGTGATGTTGAGCAAGTAATTTATGTTCTTGGATTGCCATTCTCCTTGTCTCTAAAATGAGGATACTATATTTGTTCTGTTTTACTCATGAGGATGTTGTAAAGGTCAAAAGAAAACAAAGACACTAATTTATGAAAGCGCTTTGTAAACTGAAATGCTAACTATGCAAGATACTACTTTACATCTTAGAGATTCCTTTCTTCCTATTGGCGGTCAGTTGTCTGATTCAGATAAACTTATTAACTCAGACTGCATACTTTTTACGGTGGATTTTACCTTCTGGCTAATTAACCTCCTGACTCTTAGTAGTTGAAAGTTCAGTAGAGTATATTTATGTCCAAGCTCACGCTTCCTTGTTAACAATTTTTCTTTTTTCCTTTTTTTTTTTTTTTTTTGTTTTAGTATTTATTTGTTTGTCTGTGTTGGGTCTTAGTTGCCATAAGCGAGATCTTTTGTGCACAGGCTCAGTAGCTCCGAGGCGTGTGAGATCTTGGTTCCCTGACCAGAGATTAAACCGGAGTCCCCTGCATTGCAAGGCAGACTCAACCACTGGAGCACTGGGGGAGTCGCTCCTTGTTTCTTTTTAATATGTTGCTTCACCCGCTCACTTTTCCAAAGCTCCTTTTTTGCATAGATTTACTTTTTCTCCCATTTTCTCCAATCATCTTGATCAGTATGCAGGAGACTTTATTTAAGGATCATATGAGAGCAGTTTTTTGTCATGCACACTTTTCTCTTAGGCAGTTTTTGTTTCTCTTCCTTTTAGTAATGCTTTATTCCTCTGTACTTTGTTAGATAAAATGATCTATGTGACAATAATAACCATTTGTGGCCTACTTGGTTTACAGACAGGTCATTTAATCATCACAATAATCCTGTGGAATGGGTAGTATTATTTTCTCTATTCTACAGATAAGGAATCTAAAGTCAATTCCAAGTAATTTTTTTTTTAAGAGCAGTTTTAGGTTCATAGCAAAGTTGAGAGGAAAGTACAGAGATTTCCCATATATTCCCTGTCTCCACACTTGTGTAACCTCCCCCATTATCAATATCCCTCACCAGATCAGTACATTTGTTACAAGTGGTGAACATCCATTGACACATCATAATCACCAAAAGTCCATCGTTTCCATTTCACTCTTGGTAGTCTACATTCCATGGGTTTGAGCAAATGTGTAATGTATCCGTCATTGTAGTATCATATAGAATATGATACTGCCCTAAAATTCTCCATGCTTCACATATCCATCTCTCTTTTCCCGCAACTGGCAACCACTAATCTTTTTATTGTCTCCATATATAGTTTTGCCTTTTTCAGAATGTCATATAGTTACAATCATACACTATGTAGCCTTTTCAAATTTGGCTTCTTGTATTTAGTAATGTGCATTTAAGAGTCATCCATGTCTTTTCATGGCTTGATAACTCATTTGGGGGCTGGGTGACTTTAATAAGATTCTGTTGTCTGGATGTTTCATAGTTTATTTATCCATTCACTTAATTAAGGATATCTTAGTTGCTTCCAAGTTTTTGCAATTAGGAAAAAAAATACTGTAAACATCTGTATACAGGTCTTTATGTGGACATAAGTTTCCAACTTCTCTGGGTAAATATCAAGGAGCATCATTGCTGAATTGTATGGGAAGAATATGTTTAGTTTTGTAAGAAATTGCCAAACTGTCTTCCAAAGTGTCTGTACCATTTTACATTCCCACTGGCAATGAATGAGTGTTCCTGCTGCTCCAAATCCTTGCCTGTATTTGGTGGTGTCAGTGTTACTGAGTTTGGCCATTCTAATAGGTGTGTAGTGTTATCCTGTTTCAATTTGCTTTTCCCTGATGACATATGATATGGAGCATCTTTTCATATCCTTATGTGCCATCTGTAAGTCTTCTTTGATGAAGTGTCTATTAAGGTCTTTGGCTCATTTTTTAATTGACTGTTTTCTTATTGTATATTTTGCTTCAGTCTTTATCAGATATCAGATATTTGTCTTTGGCAAATATTGTCTCACATTCTGTGGCTTGTCTTTTCATTCTATTGGCATTGTCTTTTGCAAGGAGAAGGTTTAAATTTTAATAAAGTCCAGGCTATCAGTTATTTCTTTCATGGATTATGCTTTTGGTGTTGTATCTAAAATGCTATGGCTGTACTCAGGGTCATCTAGGTTTTCTCCTATCTTATCGTCTAGGAGTTTTAGAGTGTGGCATTTATAGTTAGGTCTGTGATCCATTTTGAGTTCATTTTTTTGTGAAGGGTGTCAAGTCTGTGTCTAGACTCTTGTTTTTTTTTTTTTTTTAATATGGATGTCCACTTATTTCAGCACCATTTAAACCTTCTCCTTGCAAAACACAATGCCAACAGAATGAGAAGACAAGCCACAGAATGCGAGAAAAGACTTTCTCCATCGTATTGCTTTTGCTTCTTGGTCCAAGATAAGTAGACCATGTTTATATGTGTCTATTTCTAGGCTCTCTATTCTGTTCCATTGATCTATTTATCTATTATTTCATCAATACTGCACCATCTTGATTACTGTAGCTTCATAGTAAGTCTTGAAGTCAGATAGTGTCAGTTATCTAACTTCTTTCCTATCTTCAATGTTGTGTTAGCTATTCTAGGGATTTTTCATTTTCATATAGATTTAGAATAAAAAAATGTCGACAAAATAACATTCTGAGATTTTGATTGGGATTGCACTGAGTCTGTTGTTCAACTTGGAAAGGATTAACATTTTGACAACTATTCATTGTCTTCTAATGCATGAGTGGAATAATTCTTCTTTGATTTCTTTCATCATAGTTTTGTACCTTTCCTCATATAAGTCTTCCACATATTTTGTTAGATTTATACCTGAATAGTTAATTTTAGGGGGTACTAATATACATGCTATTATGATTTTAATTTCAAATTCTACTTGTTCATTGCTGGCATACTGGAAAGCAACGGATTTTTATATGTTAACCTGCATCCTGAAACCTTGCCAGACTTGCTTATTATGTTTTAGGAGCTTTTTTGTTGATCCTTTAGCATTTTCTACATAGACAGTCATGTCCATTTGCCAACAAAGACAGTTTTATTTATTTCTTCCCAATATGTATATATCTTTTATTTCCTTTTCTTGTCTTACTGCATTAGCTAAGATCCAAGTGACTTTCCAAAGGACATGGATCTATTAAGTAGCAGAGCCATTACTTAAACTCACACCCATTTGGTGCCAAAGCCCATACCCTTGAATCATTAAGCTAGCTTGCATTCAATCCCTCTTCTTTAACTCTCATCTCTCTTTATTTGTGGCCTCTTAAAATAATATTTTATAGTTTTTATGTTACATCAGTTTCTCTTTTATGGGCATAGATTTTATGTTTAGCTTTGCATGTAATTTTCATCTTTTGTTTATTTGTACTTCCTTTTGCCATCTTAATTATGGTTTTTAGGGGGGTTCTACTTTCCTTTTTGACTTGGTGCTTTTTTTTTTTTTAATCAGAATTCTTGCTCTGTAAAATTCTTTCAGCATGGTATATGGAATTTGAAATTTAATTTTAACTGCAGTGGTTGCTTACTTTTACCTTCTTATCAGTAAAATAGAAGATAACAAACCATAAAAAACATTTTTATTAATCATGGCTCACATTGCCTCCCCCAGTGCAGAGTGAATTCTGATAGTGTTCATGCCGATCTTTGCAGCCATTAATTTAACAAAAAAGGATTTCACTTAGTAGGACTATCAGTTCAGTTCAGTTCAGTTCAGTCGCTCAGTCGTATCCCACTCTTTGTGACCCCATGAATCGCAGCATGCCAGGCCTCCCTGTCCATCACCAAATCCCGGAGTTCACTCTGACTCACGTCCATTGAGTCCGTGATGCCATCCAGCCATCTCATCCTCGGTTGTCCCCTTCTCCTCCTGCCCCCAATCCCTCCCAGCATCAGAGTCTTCTCCAGTGAGTCAGCTCTTCTCATGAGGTGGCCAAAGTACTGGAGCTTCAGCTTTAGCATCATTTCTTCCAAAGAAATCCCAGGGTTGATCTCCTTCAGAATGGACTGGCTGGATCTCCTTGCAGTCCAAGGGACTCTCAAGAGTCTTCTCCAACACCACAGTTCAAAAGCATCAATTCTTCAGCACTCAGCCTTCTTCACAGTCCAACTCTCACATCCATGCATGACCACTAGAAAAACCATAGCCTTGACTAGACGGACGTTAGTCGGCAAAGTAATGTCTCTGCTTTTGAATATACTGTCTAGGTTGGTCATAACTTTTCTGCCAAGGAGTAAGCGTCTTTTAATTTCATGGCTGCAGTCACCATCTGCAGTGATTTTGGAGCCCAGAAAAATAAACTCTGACACTGTTTCTACTGTTTCCCCATCTATTTCCCATGAAGTGATGGGACCAGATGCCATGATCTTCGTTTTCTGAATGTTGAGCTTTAAGCCAACTTTTTCGCTCTCCTCTTTCACTTTCATCAAGAGGCTTTTTAGCTCCTCTTCACTTTCTGCCACAAGGGTGGTGTCATCTGCATATCTGAGGTTCTTGATATGTCTCCCGGCAATCTTGATTCCAGCTTGTGCTTCTTCCAGTCCAGCGTTTCTCATGATGTATTCTGCATAGAAATTAAATAAGCAGGGTGACGATATATAGCCTTGACATACTCCTTTTCCTATTTGGAACCAGTCTGTTGTTCCATGTCCAGTGCTAACTGTTGCTTCCTGACCTGCATATAGACTTCTCAGGAGGCAGGTCAGGTGGTCTGGTATTCCCATCTCTCTCAGAATTTTCCACAGTTTCTTGTGATCTACACAGTCAAAGGCTTTGGCATAGTCAATAAAGCAGAAATAGATGTTTTTCTGGAACTCTCTTGCTTTTTCCATGATCCAGCGGATGTTGGCAATTTGATCTCTGGTTCCTCTGCCTTTTCTAAAACCAGCTTGAACCTCAGGAAGTTCATGGTTTACGTATTGCTGAAGCCTTGCTTGGAGAATTTTGAGCATTACTTTACTAGCATGTGAGATGAGTGCAATTGTGCGGTCGTTTGAGCATTCTTTTGCATTGCCCTTCTTTGGGATTGGAATGAAAACTGACCTTTTGCAGTCCTGTGGCCACTGCTGAGTTTTCCAAATTTGCTGGCATATTGAGTCCAGCACTTTCATAGCATCATCTTTCAGGATTTGAAACAGCTCCACTGGAATCCATCACCTCCACTAGCTTTGTTCATAGTGATGCTTTCTAAGGCCCACTTGACTTCACATTCCAAGATGTCTGGCTCTGGATTAGTGATCACATCATCATGATTATCTTGGTCATGAAGATCTTTTTTGTACAGTTCTTCCATGTATTCTTGCCACCTCTTCTTAGTATCTTCTGCTTCTGTTAGGTCCATACCATTTCTGTCCTTTATTGAGCACATCTTTGCATGAAATATTCCCTTGGTATCTCTAATTTTCTTGAAGAGATCTCTAGTCTTCCCTAGTCTGTTGTTTTCCTCTATTTCTTTGCATTGATTGCTGAAGAATTCTTTCTTATCTCTTCTTGCTATTCTTTGGAACTCTGCTTTCAGATGCTTATGTCTTTCCTTTTCTCCTTTGCTTTTTGCCTCTCTTCTTTTCACAGCTATTTGTAAGGGCTCCCCAGACAGCCATTTTGCTTTTTTGCATTTCTTTTCCATGGGGATGGTCTTGATCCCTGTCTCCTGTACAATGTCACGAACCTCAGTCCATAGTTCATCAGGCACTCTATCTATCAGATCTAGGCCCTTAAATCTATTTCTCACTTCCACTGTATAATCATAAGGGATTTGATTTAGGTCATACCTGAATGGTCTAGTGGTTTTCCCTACTTTCTTCAATTTGAGTCTGAATTTGGTAATAAGGAGTTCATGATCTGAGCCAGTCAGCTCCTGGTCTTGTTTTTGTTGACTGTATAGAGCTTCTCCATCTTTGACTGCAAAGAATATAATCAATCTGATTCGGTGTTGACCATTTGGTGATGTCCATGTGTAGAGTCTTCTCTTGTGTTGTTGGAGGAGGGTGTTTGCTATGACCAGTGCATTCTCTTGGCAAAACTCTATTAGTCTTTGCCCTGCTTCATTCCGCATTCCAAGGCCAAATTTTCCTGTTACTCCAGGTGTTTCTTGACTTCCTACTTTTGCATTCCAGTCCCCGATAATGAAAAGGACATCTTTTTTGGGTGTTAGTTCTAAAAGGTCTTGTAGGTCTTCATAAAACCATTCAACTTTAGTTTCTTCAGCGTTACTGGTTGGGGCATAGACTTGGGTAACTGTGATATTGAATGGTTTGCCTTGGAAATGAACAGAGATCATTCTGTCATTTTTGAGACTGCAGCCAAGTACTGCATTTTGGACTCTTTTGTTGACCACGATGGCTACTCCATTTCTTCTGAGGGATTCCTGCCCGCAGTAGTAGATATAATGGTCATCTGGAGGCCTGGTGTGCTGCAATCCATGGGGTCGCAAAAAGTCAGACATGACTGAGCGACTGGACTGAACTGAACTGAACTGAAGTCATTGTTGTTTATTACACTGTGCATTTAAGATATATCAACTATTGAATTAATTAAATAAGGACACAAGCTGAGGTGGCTCAAATGTCCTATGTAAGCAATCCAAAAGCTAAGCCTGTAAATGCCTCAAGGTTATAAAATCAAAACCTAAGGACAGTCAGTTCCTAACATCCAACTAGGCATTGAGCTGTAGTCAACCAATAATTTCCTCGCTTTACTTCCATCTTTTCTCCATTAATGTGTCTCCCTGAGCTTCCCATCCCCGGAGTGCTCCTAACTACCTCTGGTTTGACACTGCTAGCTTGGAATCCATTCTTGCTTGAATAAACTCTTAAGTTATTTAATTTGCCTCAGCTTATGTTTTAACACTGTACAGTGAAAAGACCACATTTTAAAACCAGAAGGAATTATCTTTATGCTGATAAGAACTGCCTTTTAAAGTAAAAGGAGATTAATGTTGCTTCCTGTGTTTTTGAGAGAAGGGGATGTTCCCCTTGCAAATTGCTGGTAGCTCAGTGGTAAAGAATCCACCTGCAATGCAGGAACCACAGGAGACATGGGTTAGATCCCTGGGCCTGGAAACTCCCCTGGAGGAGGGCACGGCAACCCACTCCAGTGTTCTTGCCTGGAGAATCCCATGGACAGAGGAGCCTGGCGGGCTACAGTCCATAGGGTCACGAAGAGTTGGACATGACTGAAGCAACTGAGCATGCACGCATGCACAAACAAAACATCCCTCAAAGATGAAGATTTGCCACTAATGAAACAGTGAAAATTGTGTGGCAAGACTGGAAGCCAACTTTGAAAGAATAGTCCCCAAAGTGTTTTGAGCAGTTAAGTGACATCAGAAAAAAGCACCACCTCTCAGATGATCGCTCTGAAGGAAGCCCTTTTCAGCTGATATATGTTGCACAATATTTAGAGTCAGTCGTGCACTTTACACCTTGTTTCTCCAAGGTAAATAGGCTTCTTGGAGATAGAACCTGTGTTTCCCACTTCTGTGCACTTCCCATAGCATTCAACAGACTGTTGTATAAATTGCAGATGTTCAATAAATATGTTGATTAGCTGCTGAGGTAGAGTTGAGGGGAGGCGAATTAGGAATAAAATGTTCTCCAGTTAATTGCAAATTGCTTCCCTACTTAAAAATGAATTTGCATTTTATTATCTTTTCCCACAGTTTCTGGAATATGCTTCAGTTGGCATCTGTCATTTGATTTTATACAATTTTGTAAATTTTATGGAAATTTAAGTTCTGTTTGAAAAAATTTGTTATGGAAATTAAAATTCTTACAAAGAATCTGCTCTAGAATTTTCTGTTGTTTCATGGTGGAAAGAAGTGTTGTGTAAAGACAAGCCTGTTTTAATCATACTTCATGTAATTTGTTAAGAGAATCATTGAAATTTAGAGCTTGTAGGGACCACGTTATTATAGCCTAAACACCCAGAACTCTACCTGGAACACAGTGGAAACTTACTAAGTCATTGAAAAATAAATGAATAATTTAGTGCATTCTCTTCACTTCACGATTAAAGACACTAAAGCTCAGATTACTTGCTCACAGTTACAGGGTTGGCACAGGATAGATTAGAATACATACTCCTTGATGTTATCATGCTTTAAATGTGGATTTCACATTCAAATTATAACATGGAAAAGAATTTAAATTCAGTCTTTGAAAAACTTCTTTTACTTTAAAGTGTATGAATAAATCAAATTCTTAGGTTAATGTCTATTAATATTACATTTTAGGAAGGGAGTAGGAAGAATTTGTTCATACAAGTCAAAAGGATTGTTTGAAGGGAAACTAGAGTAAAATGTCTTTTAAGTGGTTTGTTCAAGGCCTGTCAGTCTCTTCCTTTCCTTTCTCCAAGTTTTTTGCCTCCATTTTTTATGATTAGTGGTTCCTATGAACTATGAAAGACTTTCTGTTGGAAACATCTGTCTCTCTCAACACATAATACATCTACTTCTCTGTATTGCTTGGACTTTCAAGAAGTGTCGGTTATCCTGGTTATCCTGTGGATTGATTTCCTGTTATTTTACAGGATGGAAAAAAAGAGTCAAGCTCGTGTACTTGTTTAAAGGGGCCGAAGCTCTCAGAAATAGGGACGATCGCCTGGATGATAACGCTCAGTGATGCCCTCCACAATTTCATCGATGGCCTGGCCATCGGGGCCTCCTGCACCTTGTCTCTTCTGCAGGGACTCAGCACCTCCATAGCCATCCTGTGCGAGGAGTTCCCTCATGAGTTAGGTAAGCAGTTCTTCTCACGTCCTACAAGTCCGTTAACTTCTTGGTTTAAGGGGAGGGAGACGTTTTAGATGACACACTCTTAAAACTCCTGCTGATGTCTCGAAGTGAAGGAGCCTTTTTAGACGTTGGTTATTATCTTTTATTTCATCCAAAAAGAGAAAAAAGTATTTAAGTAGAAAACAAATCTACTCAAACTATTTAAGTAGAGAACAAATGTGTGAACACCAGTGATGGGGGAAGAGGTGGGGTGGAATGAATTGGGAGATTTATATATATATATATATATTTTATTGATTGTTGTTGTTCAATAGCTAAGTCATGACTGACTCTTTGCAACCCCATGGCCTGCAGCACACCAGGCTTCCCTCTCCTTCCCTTGGGCAAACTGTCTCCCGAAGTTTGCCCAAGTTCACGTCTGTTGAGTTCAGTTCAGTTCAGTCGCTCAGTCGTGTCCGACTCTTTGAGACCCCATGGACTGCAGCACGCCAGGCATCCCTGTCCATCACCAACTCCCAGAGTTTACCCAAACTCATGGCCATTGAGTCGGTGATGGCATCCAAACATCTCATCGTCCTCTGTCGTCCCCTTCTCCTCCCACCTTCAATCTTTCCCAGCGTCAGGGTATTTTCCAGTGAGTCAGCTCTGGTGATGCCGTCCAACCATCTCATCCTCTGCCACCCTCTTTACCTTTTGCTTTCACTACTATTGACACTGTGTATAAAACAGATAACTAGTGAGAACCTGCTGTGTAGGTCAGCAGGGAACTCTGCTGGTGCTCTGTGGTGACCAAAAAGAGAAGGAAATCTAAAAGAGGGAATACCTGTTTGCTGCACAGTAGAAACTAGCACAACATTGTAAAGCAACTATACTCCAGTAAAAAGTAATTAAAAAAAAGAAAAACTATTGACTTAATATGTTCTTCTTCTTCTAGGGGACTTTGTGATCCTCCTCAATGCAGGAATGAGCACTCGACAAGCCTTGTTATTCAATTTCCTTTCTGCGTGTTCCTGCTATGTTGGGCTAGCTTTTGGCATCTTGGTGGGCAATAATTTTGCTCCAAATATTATCTTTGCCCTTGCTGGAGGCATGTTCCTCTATATTTCTCTGGCAGACATGGTAAGAAGTTTAAAGATTTTGTTGTATTTTAAACTTGGAAATAAACATCTGGGTTATGAATTGACTGCTGCTGCTCTGTTGATTGTTCTGTGCAGACCCTTATAAACAAGGATTTCATCTCTTAGAACCATCACTGCATTTATGTTTTTCTTCATAGAATTTAGTGCCTCATAATGTATTTGTGTTAGGTCATCACTTTTTTCTTTTAAAATATAAGAACAGAATCTATTAGAATTATTCAGTTTAAAGAAATAATATGAATAAATGATGCTATATATACTTACGGCAGCTTTGCTTTTTTCAGAATGGCTTCACATATTTCATCCATTGTATCTTTGTAACAGTTTTCTCAAATCAGGCAAATGGAATGACTGCAGACTCTGGAGGTCTCCTGAATGCTTTGGCACATTGCACCACTGTGTACATAGCAAATCACTTGGAAATGTGTTTTGAAAATATGACATTTACAGATCTCTTCATGAGCCTTTTCAGTAGAAGTTTTGTGCTGAGAAAGAGTGGATTTTAAGTACAGAACTTGGGGTTTAATTGCTTTCACCGCCATGAGATTGTTATAGTCTTCAATTCAAAGACAGTACCATTTATTTAAAAAACCTTATGATTTTGTGAGGGATAGAACAAGCAAGTGGAAACAAATTGAAGAGAACCAGAATTAACTATATAGTGGTTTCTAAAAGCATATTTAATCAGCTATTATCGATTGATATTTTTATCAAATTGGTAAGGCATTGTAGATGGTTGAGGGAACAGAAAAGCACAGTTTTTTGTCTACAAAGAGGGGAACCTGTAATTCAACAAACAAAACCACATACGTGATTACATAAATACAAATAAAAACGGAAATGAACGGAAAAACAGTATATGTGATGCAAGATGATAATAGGGGTGTCTAAGTTAGGAAGGCCTAAGAGAAGCCTTCCTATGAAAGTAAGAAAGCGGAAACCTCAAAGATTTAGCTCGTTGAAAGACGAGGGAAAAGAGGTTTTGGTAGGCGTGAAGATTTTGAGGATGGAAAGAGGCTGGATACATTTGAGGTCTGAATGATGTGGTTGGAGCAGAGAGAGCAAAGAAGAGAGGGAGAGGAGGCATAAAATGAGGTTAATCTCAAGCCACTGATTGACTAACCTGGGGAACACAGTTTTCCTACTCTTGTTGATGTCTGATTACACTGGCTTTTGCTCTTATGCTCTCTGTACTAAAACATTTAAACCACGGACAGAAATGCTCACCCCCTCCCACCCCCACAGGAATCTATAATAACTGTTTTATGTTTGACCACAAGATGGCAACAGTTATCTAACAATATATCTTTCCTCTAGTTTCCAGAGATGAATGATATGCTGAGAGAAAAGGTAACTGGAAGAAAAACCGATTTCACCTTCTTCATGATTCAGAACGCTGGGATGTTAACTGGATTCACAGCCATTCTGCTCATTACTTTGTATGCGGGAGAAATCGAATTGGAGTAATAAGAAGTGAAAGATGGTGGTGTTAATGAAGGCATTTAATAAATAAAAACAGCTCCAGAGGGATTTTTAAGCTGATCCTATTTAGTTAAAAGATAATTTTGTTTTTAGCTGTATGTCAGGAAAACTGATTATTGGTGTCAGGATCTGTGAAACAGACCATCATTTGTTGTTAAAAATGCTTTAAAAAGCTTTTGGTTCCAGTCTGAAAAGCCTGATACATGAGTTCTTTGGTAAATGCTGACTTTTTTTTTTAATGTTTCACGCATATTAAAAAACCATCACAAAGCAAGAAACATACATTCTATAATCATTTTGACACCAAAACCCAGAGGAAAATATAAACTAGGCTGTATAAGCCTTTAAATCTCTATGGTCAGATCAAATGTTCAAGTAGTTTCAGAGTGGTTTCTTTCAATTAATTTGTTCTAGTGCTTTCACAAGCAAGTACATAAAAATGTGGAAGAGAATCAAAATATACAAAACACAGATATAAATGATTCCAAGGCCTTAATGAATCTAGGAGAGAAAGATTGCTCATAGGTTTTGTTTTGTTTTTATGTTACAGATAGGGACTTGTAGGATGGCTTTGAAAACCACCTTGAAATAATATGAAATCAGTAAAATTTTGTTAACTCTACTAATTTCAGACTCAGATTCTTTTTTTTACCCCTCTAAGTGTAATGTAAAGCTGATGACAGCTCATCGGCGGTATCCAATGTATTTCCTTTGTCAAGGTGAAGAAATGTTGGTTTACAGAAAGAAACTGAATGTAATTTTAAGCAATTTACTTTTAAAGATGAACATAACTATTTAGCAGAGGATGTTTTAAGTAAATGCAAAATAACAGCTGAATGGCTGTATGTCAAAGACTAAGATATATGTTTTTTATGGGTGTCCAAGAGACAGAAAATATTTCTTTTGTATTCAGCCTATGTTTTTCCTATATGGTATATTTTGCAAAAAAAAAAAAAAAAAATCCCACACAGCATGATTATTTTTCTACCTTTTATAAAAGATAGAGCCTGTTTATTCATTTAGTAGATATAGAAATTTGGTCTATAATTGAACATCCTGGCCCCAATCTCACTCCCAAATCACTTAAGGGAAGATGATTTAACTGAGAAAAATATTTGACGGAAGCCAACAATGACCTCGGGAATTATACTGTCCCACAGGCTGTAAAATTGTGTCACATAGCAATAATGCAGACGTGATGAGTGTTTAGCATGTATGTTAATGTACATTTTCTTCTGACAATTTAAAAATATTGTTTGACCAAATAGTAAACACCTTTGAAACCTTGTATTGTGTCATTCATTATTCATTTTAATGGATAGTTTTTGAGTGACTTTCATGTACCTGGTATTACGAGGAAGAGAAATAAGTATGTTTATTTCAAAGCTATTCAGCAAATAAATACTATAAAGATTAATCATTGTTCATTGAAATCAGTATACATAGAATCTATTTTTGTCATTTCACGTGTTTGCATTCAACCTTAGGAAATAATCTTTACCTTTTCAAAGCACCGATTGTATGTCTGGGTTGAGAAGCGATTTAAGAAGCTACAACGTGGTAGTATATATGTATCCTGTATGTCTTTGTCTCTATTCCTGCCCTGCCAATAGGTTTATCAGTACTATTTTTCTAGATTTCCATATATATGTGTCAATATGCAATATCTGTTTTTCTTTTTCTGACTTACTTCACTCTGTATGACAGACTCAAGTTCATCCGCATCACCAAAATGACCCAATGGCATTCCTTTTTCTGGCTGAGTAATATTCCACTGTGTGTATGTACCACATCTTCTTTATCCGTTCATCTGTCAGTGGGCATCTAGGTTGCTTCCATGTCCTGGCTATCGTAAGTAATGCTGCAGTGAACCTTGGGGTACATGTGTCTTTTTGAATCATGGTTTTGTCAGGGTATATGCCCACGAGTGGGGTTGCTGGGTCACTGGCTTCCCAGGTGTCTCGGTGGTAAAGAATCCACTTGCCAAGTGGGAGACATGGATCAGGAAGATCTCCTGGAGAAGGAAATGGCAATCCGCCCCAGTATTCTTGCTTTGGAAATCCTACGGACAGAGGAGCCTGGTGGGCTACAGTCCATGGGGTCACAAAGAATTGGACACAACTCAGCAACTAAACAACAAATAACAAAATGGTATCTATACACTGCACGCGTGCGTGCTCAGTTGCTTTAGTTGTGTCCAGCCCTTTGTGACCCCATGGACTGTAGCCCATCAGGTTCCTCTGTCCATGGGACTCTCCAGGCAAGAATACTGGAGTGAGTTGCCATATCCTGTTCCAGGGGATCTTCCTGACCCAGGAATTGAACCTCTGTTCTTGCATCACCTCTGGCAGGTGGGTTCTTTACGACTAGCACTACCCGGGAAGCCCATATATACACTAGCAAGTGTGAAGTAGATAGCTAGTGGGAAGGTGGTGTATATATATATATAGCACAAGGAACTCATCTCAGTGCTCTGTGATAATGTAGAGAGGTGGGATGGTGAGTGGGGAGGGAGGTTTTAGAGGAGGGGTTTTATGTATACGTATGGCTGATTCACGTTATTGTAGAGCAGGAACTAACAACATTGTAAAGCAATTATACTCCAATTAAAAAAGTTTTTTTAAAAGCTGCAACGTGATATTAAAACAAGATAGTTTAACAAACTCATCTGGTGTTGATCAAAATGTATGTGGACTGTTTGGATGCTCTGTTAGTCTCTCTATGTATTGGTCTTTTGGCCATTTTTCTCAAATATTAGGAGAACAGAGGCGATAGGGTATGACAACCCCCAAAATAGAAATTGCTACTTATTAGAGGCTATGGTTCGAGGTAGAAGGGAGGATAGGGGAAAGCATGATTAAATTTAAATTATCCTAGATAACAAAATATAAACCTGTCAGTCAACATACCTTATACTGAGACATTCATTATGCAAATTGAATATTCTATAATTTCAGGCTTTAAAGATGCTATTATGACAAACCAAAAATGATTTCAGTGCATTGTATGGGGGTGTATACTTTTATTTTTATATTATTGAACTTTATAACAATTGATTACTAATTTGGCATTTTTTGAGTCCTGAATCAGCCCCTGTCTTAGTCTGTTTAGACTTGCTATAGCAAATACCACACACTGAATAGGTTATAACCAACCAAAATCTATTTCTTACAGTTCTGGAGGCTGGAAGTCCAAGATCAATGCACAAGCACGTGTGGTGTCTGCTTTATAGATGGCACCTGCTTGCTGTGCCCACAGATGGCGGAGGGCCAAAGTATCTCTCTGGAGCCGCCTTTATGAGTGTGCTATTCCCATCCATGCTCCCCCGACCTTATGATCTAAGTATTTTCCCAAAGCCTTACTTTCCATATCATCATCATTGGGGATTAGATTTCAACATATGGGTTTTGGGGGAAACATATAACATTCAGACCATATTCAGACCTCTGTTACTTACACTGGTAAGGGAAGGAAAATAACATTCTCAGGGAAAGTAGAGGTTCATAGCTACAGCATTGCTCAGCAGAGCCAGCGGGAGACTCCAGTCTCTAGGTTGCATTTCATTAAGTCCTCTAGATGCTTAGTGTTTCCAGCCTGCCAACCCAACATCTAAAGGGGCTTCTTTACCTAAGAGCTTAAGGTCTTTAAAAATGAATAAATTGGGAAGAATCAAAACAGCTCTATGAGTTTACCAGAAAATTAGTGTAGGTGTATTAACAGAACTAATTATTGATGGTCTGTGCCAGCGGAACATTAACTGCAAATCTGTCCTCCAGGCTCTGATTGGCATTGTCTTCCTTTGGGGCTTATGTTGTTTTTTAGCAATAGGTTGGTTTTTTACCATGATTTCCAGATTCCTTTGTATTTATTTAAGGTCCATCACCCAGAGGAGCCTGGTGGGCTACAGTCCATGGGGTCGCAAGAGTCGGACATGACTTAGCAACTAAACCACTCCCACCACGCACAGGACAAGAGGTTCTAGCCGTGATAAATTCCTTAATATCGATGTTGCTACAGCTGCTTTCTCACTGACACTCTGCCTTCCCGCAGTTGTGGGCTGCCATACTCATGTAAGATTGCATTGCCCTTAGCTTGCTTTCTGTGCCGAGTGTGCACAAAGCGTTCTCTCATGGTCAGTCTGTGTACCAAAGGCTCCCAACTTCCGTGTCTCATGATCAGCATCTTCACTAGTAAAATTTCAGGCAGCTGGGCTTCCCAGGTGGTGCTAGAGGTGAAGAACCCACCTGTTAGTGCGGGAGACATAACAGACATGGGTTTGATCCCTGGGTCGGGAAGATCCCCTGGAGGAGGAAGTGGCAACCCACTCCAGCATTCTTCCCTGGAGAATCCCATGGACAGAGGAGCCTGGCAGGCTGCAGTCCACGGGGTCGCAAAGAATCAGACACGACAGAAGCAACTAAGCACGCAAGGCAGTTGGATAAACTGAAAATTCCTAATAACCTATTTCATTAATTCTAAGACAGGCATTGCTTCCTCCCCTCACTCCCGCCCCCCGCCCCCCCCCCCACCCCCGCCTTGTCTGAACACTTCTGAAGGATATGCTGAAATCACTAGCCACCAGGTGCATTGTTAAGGAACTTACAGTTGCGTGAAAAGGAAACATGGGAATCTGTATAGCGCTGGGAACTCAGCTCAGTGCCCTGTGGTGACCTAGATGGGTGGGATGGCTGGGGGGAGGGAGACCCAAGAGGGAGGGGCTATATGTATGCATATAGCTGATTCACTTCCTAGTACAGCAGAGACTAACATCATTGTAAAGCAACTATATCCCAATAGATTAAAAAAATAATCACAAAACAAGGGAAAAAAGAGGAAAATCATCAGTTGGAATCTGGGGTAAGGCCAAGAAAATGCCACCACTGTTGTGTTTAAGATTTGATGGTTTGATGGTGTAGAGTAATGGCTGTGCTAACATGTTAGCTTGACTTTTTTTTTTTTTTTTTCTATATAAACAGTGTGGAAGAAGTGGTGCAGGGCTGGCATGGCTGGTCCATGGTCTTTGGGAACCTGGGCTCCTTCAATTTGTAATCTTTGGCTTCTGACTAAGATTACTTCATGTTTTAAAGTGTTTGCAAGAGAGATCCCACTTTAAAGTCTAAATCCCACATAGCAGAAAGGAGGGAAGGGTAGAAGGCAAAATATCCACACCCAGATCTTTATCTTCCTTAAAGGTGCTTTCTCAGAAGTAATATACAATCATCTCCACTTACATTCATGTACTGGATTTAGTTGCAGGCTGTGCCAACCTGCCCGGGCAGCTGGGAAAGGGTGCTTTTTCAGCTGGGTATACCAACACAGGCTTCTGTTTCTAAGAAGAAGCAAAGAATGAATATTGGGCAGACCAGTGATTGTGTCAGGTAAAGACAGGCTTGCATCTGGTTCACTGGGGGAACTTACTCAAGACGGTTCTAACACAGCCAGTTCAGGGAACTGCTTCTTTTAAGAATTCTCATGACTTCTTTCAGGTTAATTCCTTGACACTTTAACCATTTTAATTATACTAGGCCACCTGACCAATCTTATATATTCTTTTTTCATATGTTTTTCCATTATGGTTTATTATAGGATATTGAATGTAGGCCCTTGTGCTATACAAACATTCTGATACAGCAGTTAAACACTGATATATTTATTTAAAGCATGATTTCTACCTCTTAAATTTAGTATAGTTGATAGGTACTTTTTGGACAGCCCTCCCACCTCTGCCACCTCCCTTGTCAAGATTTGGAGACAACTTCCTATTTGGGATATGCTCAGTTGTGTCCAGCTCTGAGATCCCATGGACTGTAGCCCACCAGGCTCCTCTATCTATCGAATTTTCCAGGCAAGAATAATGGAATGGGGTGTCATTTCCTGTTCCAGGGGATCCCAGTAAGGGGGCAGTAAGTCGCGGGTCAAACCTACGACTCTTGCGTCTTCTGCATTGGCAGGAAACCCTCCTATTTGGGGTAGAGTATAGCAAAATCTCCCTATGTTCCACCAGTAGTGAACAAAAGTTCCATAAAACTTGCAGATAAACTCCAACTCATTGTTTCACTTTGGAATACAAAAACATTGTAGATGTTTAATTTTTGTGTTTAGCACTGATAGTACATCAGAAGTGATGGTTGGTCCTCAGCCGTGACTTGAGGGTCACATCTGATGCTACTGAAATGCTTTGGAGCTGAAGAGGGCCTCAGTCGGTAACCTAACAACCTGGGGTCCGGAACAGATCATGGTGCTGAAATAATATTCTGTGTATAGAACCATGATTTTTAATAGCAAGAGCAGAAGAGCAGAAAGAGTAACTTATATGCCTTGACAAGCCATGCAAAATCAGACTTTTTAGATAACTCCAAGGAAGATGTTTTATGTAGGATATGAATCTAGGCCATACTTCATACACCATGTGTTCACAGAACAATACAGTTTCTTAGCAACCATTACCTGGTTGTCAAGTTATTACTTGATTTTTATAGACACCTGGCTTTTTTAGGCACATGCGTCACTAATACTTAAGCATAATATCCAGGTTAGTGCTGGAATAATTATATTTCACTTTTTTTCCAAATAAAACTTTAAAAATTAAGCATTCAAACTATAACTCCTTTAAAAAAATAAGGCAGACCACTGCAGGGAATGAGAAAAATTCTGAGCTTGTTCTTCTGTGAATGAATGAATTCATTTATTTGTTTAGTACAACATACATGTGAAGCCCAGAAGTTACAAAGATGAATCAACTCATGTCTGCTCTCAGAAGGATCATAAGGGAATAGTCATGTAAAAACCAATGATACCATACTTGTATGTGTTAGGACAGAGGACACAGACAAATATGCAGACAAATAGTAACTGAGCACAAGTGGGAGAATTCTCTTTAGGTTGGAGTGGGAACTGGTCAGACAAATCTTCACAGAGGGGGTTGTGTTTGACTATTTGACTTTGGTTTTAGCGAATAAGTCTAATTCCTTTCTACTTTTAGTGAATAAGTCTAATCCCTTTCTGACTTAACCTTTTCTCCCTTCCCATCACTTGACTCAAGATCTTCCATCTGTGACTTGAGATGGATCAGTTTTGCAATTAGTGTTACTAAATGATGCTTTGGGGATCACCAGGATGATACCCTTGGTATCAATACACTGCTATCATTTACACTGTATCTAGTTAATGGATTTCCCTTGACCCAAGTAAATATGTTTTGGTATTATTTACACCACTGTGGGCTTCACAGGTGGCTCAGTGTAAAGAATCTACCTATCAATGCAGGAGACGTGGGAGTTGTGGGTTTGAATCCTGGGTCAGACAATTCCCTGGAGAAGGAAATGGCCACCCACTCCAGTGTTCCTGCCTGGGAAATTCCTTGGAGAGGGGACCCTGGCAGGGTCCACGGGGTTGCAAAGTGTCAGACACGACTTAGCAACTGAGAAGGCATGCAGTACACCTCTGTACAGTGTGAGTATATTGGAGGTGGGAGGTTTTTAGATAACACGATAGTTAGTAATATAGAGAAAGACCTGCAAACAAGTAAATTAATACTAACTGAAAAAAATCAGGCTACTCAGCAGTATTCCCTCTGTAGTCCCAATTTTTCTTTATGGATGTGTGTATAGCATACACACACATATAGTATATATACACATGTAGTGTATATATATATATATACAGGCTTCCCAGCTGGCACTGGTGGTAAAGAGCTTGCTTACCAATGCAGGAGCTGCAAGGGATAAAACTTTGATCCCTGGGTAAAGAAGATCCCTTGGAGTAGGGAGAAAGCAATCCACTTCAGTATTCTTGCCTGGAAAATTCCATGGACAGAGGAGCCTGGCGGGCTACAGTCTGCAAAGAGTCGGACACGACTGAGTGACTGAACACATAGTATATACAGATGGGAAATATATTTTCCAATGTATTAGTAGCGGGTAACTCTGTGGGATTATGAGCTGTTTTAAATTGGTTCTTGGTAAAATATTAACATTTTCTCAATTTTCTTTGATAAACATGCATATATATATATATATACTAGTGTTTTAGAAGAAGAAATCTCAGCTGGTGGGATATGAATTATTCAAGACATTTTTTTAATACTTTCTCAGTTTTCTTCAGTGAACATTTATTTAAAAAAAAACAGCTAATAAATGTGAGTAGAAAAGAAGGAGAAAAGCTCACAATTTAGAGGACAGAAAATTTTAGGAGAGCATAGTAACTGAGATGCTTGAGATCTTGTGATGTTTCTTCCCTTGTCTATCAGTCAAGTTAGTGGTTGTATTCTCTGAAGCATTTCGCTTCCAAACCCCCATAATTCAACCCCCCTCACCAGTGATTGGTCAGGCGTATGACACTGTTTCTGATACCTGAGTTAGGATAGCATGTGCTGGGAAGTCATAGAAAGAAGAGATACCCTTTACTTCCCTGAGACATTACAGGTAGATGTGATGTCTGCAGCAGCTGTTTTGGCTAGTTACAAGTCGAATTGTGTCCATCCTCTCCTCCAGCAAAAAAAGACACATTGGAGTCTTAATCCCCGGTACCTCAGAAAGTGATCTTATTTTAAAACAGGATCATTGCAAATTAAATTAGTTAAAATGAGGTCATACTGGAGAAGAATGGGTTCCTAATTTAGTATGACTAGTATTCTTATGAAAAGGGGGAATATGGGCACAGATGTACATGCAGGAAGAATGCCATGAAAAGATGAATGCAGAGATTGTGGTGAAGTTTCCACAAGACAAGGAATGCTAAAGATTGTCATCAAACCACCAGAAGCTAGGAAAGAGACATGAAACAGATTTTCCCCACAGCCCTTAGAAAGAACTAATGCTGTGCACACCTAGATCTTGCACTTATAGCCTTGAGAACTGGGAGATACATTTTTATTGTTTCAGCCCCCTAGTGGGTGGTACTTTGTTATGACAGCCCCAGCCAAGTGAAAACATTTACCTTGAGGGGAAATAACATGAAGACAAAGGTGATGTGCTGAGGATACACGGTAGAACGTGGAACCATTATATAGGATAACATTCTCAGCAGCTGAACTAGCAAACCTCCTCCTTAGAGTCCCACTTCCTTGGACTTCCTGATATGCGTAGTAATCACTTTTTCTAGGCATGCAAACTCTTCGAGTTGCTTTTGGTACCAACTCTCCCTGTGTTCCGTTCTGTAATCCAAATACCAGTGTCCAACTCTGCATGAAGGCCACGCTCCTTCACAGTCTCCTGGATGTCTCTCTATATGCCTAAGCTCAAGAGAAATCATGTAGCATTTGTCATCTCTGACAGGATTATTTCACTTAGCAGTGTCCTCCAGAGGTTCATCTAAGGTATCACAGATTGCAGAGTTTCCTTCATTTTTCAATGCTGAATAATATTTCATTGTAAAAATGCAGTGCATTTTCTTTATCCGTTCACTCATTGATGGATATTTAGGCTGCTTTCATATCTTGGCTATTATGAACAATGTTACTAAGAACAAGATCCTGATTTCGGTTCTTTTAGATAAATATCTAGAAGTGGGATTGCTAGATCATAGTAGTTCTATTTTTAATTTTTTTGAAGAAATTTCTTATTGTTTTCCTTACCTTTCCTTCCTTACCGGCACCATTGCATTCCCAACAACAGTGTACAAAAGCCCAAATTTCTCCAAGTGCTTACTGTTTTCTATTTCTGCATGATTTCATTTATCTAAAAGCTTCCCAGGTGGCACAATGGTAAAGAATCCACCTGCCAGTGCAAGAGATGCAAGAAATGCAGTTTCAGTCCCTGGGTCAGGAAGAGCCCCTGGAGAAGGAAATGTTGCAAATGGGAGCACTCCAGTATTCTTGCCTGGAAAATCCCATGGACAGAGGAGCCTGGTGGGCTACAGTCCATAGTATTGCAGGGTCAGACATGACTGAGCAACTGAGTGCACACACACACACACACACGCATTTAATCTAGAAGCATGTAAACAGAGTCAAAATTGTGGAATCAGAGTGGAGTGGTGGTTGCCAGCGCCCAGGGGGAGAGAAGATATGTAGCTCATCAGAGGGCATAAAGTTTCAGTTAAGCAAGAAGAATAAGCTTTAGAAATCTGCCATGCAACATTATATCTACTGTTAACAATATTGTGTCGTACACTTCAATGTTTGTTGAGAGGATGGTGGTCATGATATTCATGGTTCTCACCACACATAACACACACAAAAGGTTCAAGAGAAAAAAAAAGGCGAAGTCACTTTTTCTTCCAAGATTTCCTGCTTCTGTGAAAACCAGAAGGAAGGGTGTCATCCAACTCTTGTCACCATTGAGAGCCCAGTCCAGACATAACTCCTGTCATGGCATTTAAATAGCTAACTTTTATGAGAAAAGCCATACAGATCGGTTGGTTAGTTTTTCATTGCTTTATGATTTTGAGGTATGGTGCTTCAGAGGGTGCCTGATTGTTGCAGGGCAGAAGGAGAAGAAGGTGTTTCCGACTGATGCTCTGGACTTGACTTTTGGGGACTGGAACCTCTAAAGCTGAGGAGATGTTGCCGTTTGCAGTCTCTGCTTTGGAGGGGGAGAAGCTTCCATGAGGCTGAGAAGACAGGAGTAGTTTCTAAGAGGAAGAGAGGAAAGGAAGGTGCTTAATGCCAGTGGGCCTGGAAATGGAAGAAGGTGGGGTTTCCTGGACTTGGAGGTGGGCGGTGGGTGGGAAAGCTGGCCCTCCGGAACTGCTTGTCCTTGGCCAGCCCTGTTTCCCATGCCAGCTGTTTCTGCATCGGCACTGGGTCCCCCTGCCTTCTGCTGATTGGGTTAAGATTCCTGGAACCGCCCCTCCAACTCCACAACCCCCCCTCCAACTCCACAACCCCTCATCCCCACCCACGCTGCACCTTCATGGCGCTTCTCTATATCTTTAAGCTGCTCAACTGACACCTCTACTGGGGAAAGGGATATGGACTTGGGGGAGGAGGATAATTCTTTACACTCACAGAAGCTATCCAGTCCTTGATTTCCAGGTGGAAATCCAAATTGGCTGCACCGCTTCCATTTGCACTGTGGGTCATGGGCTTGTATGAGCCCCTGACAACACCTTGGAGTTTCTGCTCTAGGATGCTGGTATGGAATCTCATTTACTCATTCATCCAAGAAATGATGGTGGGTGGATATTCAGGGAAAGGTATTTTTGAAGGTGGTATTTCTCTGCTGATGGATAGAGAATGGGAAGTGTCTTCCCTGAATGGGTTATTTATTGAACTGAAATGATCTCTGAGTTATCCTCACAGAACTAGTGAAGGTAAAAAACTTTCTTAAAAGGACTCAGAGGGGGCAAAAAAACTAGATCATTCTTCAACCTGGTTTTAAAATATAGAACTTGCCATTGCTATTTCAAGATCAGTATAAAAATAGGTAATGTTGAGCAAGGGGTATTTTATTAAATATAACACGTATTTTTTCAGTGCCAGTCCATTGTCAGTCAATCAATAAATATTAGCCATTAAATGCTTCTGCTATTTTAAATTATAGGTTATATTATTTATTTTACTTACATCGCCACTTACAAAGTGGTACTTCTGTTAAAATGATTTTTCCTTTTGAAGGAAATTTTCCTATGGGTATGGGTATAATTATAAAAAAAACTTTCTGGGATAACTATAGAAATATTTTGTGATGAAAAATTGCTATGAGCTTATTTCCTACTTAAACTTTTAGATTTGATCTTATATCACTAAAAACATTTCTCTATAGTTGTTTTTTAGTTTATCAATTTTTAATTATTTAGTTTTTTTAAATTGTAGAAATAGATGTGTTGAAGGGGAAAGGATTTTGGAATCAGAGAGACCAGACTTTTAATCCTACCTCTAATATCTATTTGCTATGAGAGCTTGGTTATACCTCTCTGAACCTCAGTTTCCTTATCTATAAAACAGGTATAATAATTTCTAGCTCACAGGGTTAAAAGTAGCCTGCATGAAATATGTCAGGTAAGTAGTAGACATTCAACTTGTACCTTTTTACCTCTTTCATTCTCTGAATATCTCCTAGGGATAATGAATAGTTTCTGTTTCATGGTAACAAGACCATAGAGCTATTATTAATAAATAACAATTATTATTAACAAAAAATTTTTTTAATTAATTGAGGGTATTTCTTAGGTTTCTCTATTACAATAGATTTGCTTATTTAGAAAATATATGTATATAGCAGGAATACTACTAATATTATTTTGGAAAATAAATATTTAAGTAATATTTTCAATTAAAATGTTGGTGTTTTGTAATAGGTACTTAAGATCAATGGAATTCCTGCCTGGATTCAGATGGATTCATGAAATGACTTAATTGTCATCTTGACCTTGCCTGACAGAGGACTTTGCTTTGATTTTAATTCTTCTTTGATTATTTCCCATTTCTTTGTAATTTGTGCTGGTTTTCAGACACACATTAGTCAAAATGCTACAGATTGTTTCCTTTCCTATACTGTCTCTGATAGAGGAAGTATGACTCAATGTTAGAATAATAATAATATAGCACTTTTTCTCATCAAAGTTTGAAACAAAGTGTCTTCTCACTTTATTTAACTTTCTCCGTCTCCATGAAATTATGTGAAACAGTTACCTATCCCCGTCTTGAAGGCGTGTCCTTGTGTGGGAACATCCCTGTGCAGTCTGTGTGTGCCAGTGGCTGTGATGGGAGGGCTGGGTGTGAGGAGAGCACAGGTTGTGTCTTCCCATGGGCGTGTGGCAGCTACTGCCTTGGTGGAAGGCACGGCTAGAACTGGCGGGGCTGAGCTTCTTCTCTGCTCAGTGATTGTCACAGCCCGAAGTGGGGCCTCAGGGAGGGAAGCAGGAGCTCTGAGGGAGTGGGGTTGCCCCTGGGTGTGATGGCAATTTGTCTTGGTTTGGGGCATCCCCAGAGCCTGAGGTTTGGGGGCTGCACTTCTGTGCCGATTTCAGTTTTCCCCTCATTTAGAGGCTGGGTTGGAGTCAGGAGGGTTGGCTTCACTCCCTCCCAAATGTGTGCCGCGAGGCACTCACTTGGGATGATAAGCTCCTCCCTGGAGCTGATTTTGCTTCTCTTGACTGTGCACACCAGCAATGGATTCCTCTTTGGTGATCAGAGGCAGAGCTGGGTGTCCCGGTTAGTTCTGCTCTCTCCAAGCATGCAGACTCATTGGCAGTGGCAGCCTCTGCCTCAGTGGAGCTGGAGGGGCCTGTGTGGGTGGGGTGGGGGGTGGGGATGCGGGGGGAGCACTGTGGCAGTCCTGGCAAGCTGTCCAGAGCTCCAGATAGTTCTCACTCTTCTGCCTCTGTGTTGTGACTGGGAGTAGCAAGTCTGTGTGTGCACACTCCAAGAGCAGAGTCTTGACTTCTTACAACTCTCCAGTGAGCTCCACTGGCTTTCAAGCCAGCTAAGTGGACTCATCTTCCCAGTGTCAGACCCCAGGATTGGGGTGACTAATAAGTGGCTCGAATCTCTTGCTTTGGGAGGGTGTCCGAGCCTGTGGTCTCCCTTTTCTCTCCTGGATTCCTTGGTGGGATGTGCGTCTTGACCAGATTGCTTCTCCTCCATTCCTACCAGACTCCATGTGGATCTTTCTTTACAGACTTGGTTGCAGAAGAGCTATTCTGCTGGTCCCCGGGTTGTTTTCAATGATAGTTGTGATATATGCAAATTGTAGTTTTCCCTGTGTTCGTGAGAGAAGGTGAGCCCGGTGTCTTCCTATTGTGCTATCTTGATCTCCACCCTCCTGGGATTCAGTGTTGATATCACCTTTGTATTTGTAAAGATTCTTCTTATTGTGCAAAGTACAGTTGGTTCTTACATGTTTTTAGATCCTGGAATTCTTTGACTCTCTGATAAATGTGAGGGTACCTCTCTCCATAGACAGCAGAAATAATACACACACATTGTCTACAGTTAATCTCCCCTTCCCAACTCAGCTAGTTAAAGAAACTGCAGTTTTAATAGCCCTGCGTGTGGAACACGTTATAGCACATCTGAAAGCAGCCTGGTCTTGCTGACTTACTGTTTTACGTGTAAGTGTGTGTGGATGTGAATACCTGAGACATAAAGCACAAGTCCTCCCCCCAGCAATGCACTCTTGATAATTTCACCACAGAGCAAGAATACAGGCTGATTAATTCATTCAAACTGTGTTCTACGGGAAAAAAAAGGTAATCTACAAAATGTTAACATCTTTTTCTAAGAAGAAAGAATGCTGTGTTCAAAAGGTTTAAGAAATGCTGCGTACGGTAGTCATCCCATGGAGATTCACTTGTGTATATCAAAGACTCTAGCAGTCCTGCAGTAGAGAAGCCAGCGTAACTCTTCTTGCCCCCATTTCTCCTCATATTATCAAACCACGTAGTATTTTTTCATATTTAATAATTCTTATTTGGATCACTTAGAAACACTTTTGGAAATGGTGCCTACTTTCATTCATTTTTTTGTGATTCTTACATCTGTCCCTTATCCCAGTGCCTACTGACAATGCTGTGGCTGTGTTAGCATTTGGGAGGAACTCTTAGGTCCCTCGCTGTTGTCCTTCCTCATGGTCATCTCTTCCACCTAGGCCAGATCTGAGGATCGTTGCCCTCTTTCTCTACTGGTCCAATGTCCAGAGATTGATATGGAGCTCAGTTTTCTGGGTTTTTTTTCTAAAGGCATTTGAAGATAATAGAGTTCAAATGCACCCTTTGTAGTAGTAACCACCTGTTTTTCTTTTTTTGTATTAGTTACCTCCATTTTCAGCAATTTCTATTTTTTAAAAGCTGTCTTGTTCAGTATGCCCATATAGTCAAAGCTATGGTTTTTCTAGTAGTTTTGTGCAGATGTGAGAGTTGAACCATAAAGAAGGCTGAGTGCTGAAGAATCGATGCTTTCAAACTGTGGTGCTGGAGAAGACTCTTTAGAGTCTCTTGGACTGCAAGGAGATCAACCAGTCAATCTTAAAGGAAATCAACTCTGACTATTCATTGGAAGGACTGATGCTGAAGCTGAAGCTCTAATACTTTGGCCACCTAATGTGAAAAGCCGATTCATTGGAAAAGACCCTGATGCTGGGAAAGATTGAAGGCAGGAGGAGAAGGGGATGGTAGAGGATAAGATGGTTAAACAGACTCATCGACTCAATGGACATGAATTTAAGCAAACTTCAGGAGATAGTAGAGGACAGAGGAACCTGGTGTGCTGCAGTCCATGGGATGGCAAAAAGTTGGATATGATTTAGCGAATGAACAACAACAACATTCAATATTTTGGTGACAGTTAAGGCTAGAGCTTGTCTAACTATAATCTCACCTTCCACCATCAGGCAGGTTTGGGAGATAAAAAATGTCATGGATGAGCACCATCATGGATGGCTCTGGGATTAAGAAGCCCAGGTTCAAATCCAGGTCCACAGTGACTAGTTCCAAGAGCGTGTCAATCTGCTAAACTGCACCTATAAAATGGTGAAAATAATGGCCTTACCTCATTGGTGCCATTACCTTGAAGTAGTTAATACAATGGAGTTACAACAAGGCATCTGTTTCTTGTGACCTGTTCATGGCTTGCTACACAGTAAGTTATCATTGCCATTATCATGGTTACTCTTTTGGTAATTTTACTGATTATATTCTCATTGTCTAGACTTGCCTGATTCCAGAATGAAGATAACTTTGATATAAACTGATCATATACCTTTAAATTCTAGTAGCCAGAGTTCCTGTTATGGAATTGATAATGTTATTTTGTTGTTGAATTTTTGATAGCAAGAACCTAGTAAAGAACACACTATTTTCTTTCTTGCTTATTTGAAAGCATTTCTCTGCCAAACTCAACCCAAGGGTAGAAGAGCTATGTGTGTGGGAATGTGTCAGGACGTATCTAACCAAGCTTCAGGAAGGGTGAAGAGGCAATTATGTTAAACCTTCTGGAAATGCCCAATCATCAAGAAAGTCACAGTTAATGGAAAAAGAACCCAGTTTTTATTCCTGTGTTTAGTTTTTCACTCCCAACCATTTCATTACATTTTGCCACAGAAAGAAGAAACAGCTTCAATGTAAGCTTACTCTCACAACCCAATAATGGCTCAGAAAACTGAAAGACAGTCAGGATTATACTTTCTGTTCTATGTGTATTTGCTCCTTCTATATTCTTTCTTGCCTCCCTTGCTGTGGGAATAGTTGCTTAACAGTTTGTTCCCTAGTATTATTTAACTATGTGTTTTAATTTTAGATATTACCAGATCCACAGATTAAAAACTGAAGCTCTCCTAGCTCTCACTTCCTTATTTTTGTAAACAGACTTAAAATAAATATTTCTATCTCTTCTACAACTAGTTTCACACTTTTTCTTATAGAAATTCTAGGCTTAAGTGGAATCACTGCTAATCACTACTGGAGTCACTGCTAATCACTATTGGATCAAGTTTTCCGCCATTTCTAAGTTCTCTACAAGGATGCAATACATAATTTGTTGTTATTTTATCAATTCTATTTCAATATACAGTTTACAATTACAATATACCAGTGATGTATTGTACAACTTCTTTCATACATGAGAAGGCCTGCCTGTCACTTCAATACATAAAAGAATACTTGATTAGATACTGGAATGGGAAAGTCTGTGTGGCAGCTTAACACTGTTATCTCAACCAGGAATTCCCTCTTGAACACTTCTAATGTGTGTGTGTGTGTTTTTTTTCCCATTTCACTACAAGTTTAGCAAGGCTTGAACTATTCATAATTCAGTATGTAGGTCCTTAATCTCTGATTGCTTAACAGTTTTAAGTGCAAAATAGTTTCCATTATTCAAGATGAGTTTCCTCCTGAAAGGAGAAAAGTGAAAGTGAAGTCGCTCATTCGTGTCCGACTCTTTGCAACCCATGGACTGTAGCCCACCAAGCTTCTCTGTCCATGGGATTCTCCAGGCAAGAATACTGGAGTGGGTTGCCATTTCCTTCTCCAGGGGATCTTCCTGACCCAGGGATCGAACCCAGGTCTCCCACACTGCAGGCAGACACTTTAACCTCTGCACCACCAGGGAAGCCCTTAAATACAAGAATCCAAGTACTAACATCAAAGATTTCAAGGGAGGAAAGGAAGCCAGGTTGAAATAAGAAGGGGGAGGAGGTGGGAGGGGAGGCGGGACGAAAGGGATGACCTACAGATGCCCAGTCATTATGGGAGTTTTCCCTGGGCCTCCAGAGAAGGGAGGACTGGAACTCAGCCCTATCAGAAATCAGACCAGACCAGAACCAGAAAGGAGAAAACGCTACTCATACTAATTTAGATTTATTTGCATTGATCATTATTTATTTTCATCAGTCAGAAATACAACCTTTTAGTTATTTATTTTTTTAAAATTATTTATTTATTTATTTTTTACTTACAATATTGTATTGGTTTTGCCATACATCAACATGAATCTGCCATGGGTGTACATGTGTTCCCAATCCTGACCCCCCCCCACCCCCCGACCTCCCTCCCTGTACCATCTCTCTGGGTCATCCCAGTGTACCAGCCCCAAGCATCCTGTATCCGGCATCGAACCTAGACTGGCGATTCATTTCTTATATGATAGTATACATGTTTCAGTGCCATTCTCCCAAATCATCTCACCCTCTCCCTCTCCCACAGAGTCCAAAAGACTGTTCTATACATCAGTGTCTCTTTTGCTGTCTCGCATACAGGGTCATCATTGCCATCTTTATAAATTCCATATATATGTGTTAGTATACTGTATTGGTGTTTTTCTTTCTGGCTTACTTCACTCTGTAAATCGGCTCCAGTTTCATCTACCTCATTAGAACTGATTCAAATGTATTCTTTTTAATTGCTGAGTAATATTCCATTGTGCATATGTACCACAGCTTTCTTATCCATTCATCTGCTGATGGACCTTTTAAAAAATGGAGCAGTTTGATTTGAAAGCAGGTGGGCTGGGGCCTATGGGGAACTGTCTCCTGTCAACAGGCCCCAGAAGAAAGTATGGAGAAGCTGCCTGTGGCTTAAGTGAAGCCCTGCTCCATACTCAGAAGCAATTTTCAGACATTTTTGTAAAACACGAAGGTTAATTTTTACATGAAATATTATTTGGACCCAGATGTGGAAACAAAGGCAATAGAAACCATTGAAGTGTGGGGGCTTGTCTTCTCTTGCCTTCCCTTTCCTCCCAAAATCACCTCTGGAGAACCTGAGAACTGTAAGTTTGCAAAGCACCGACAGGGAGTAAATGGGGCTTTCCTGGTGGCTCAGTGGTTAATAAGCTGCCTGAAATGCAGGAGCCTCAGGAGACATAGGCTGCAGATGCGAGTTCGGTCCGTGGGTTGGGAAGATCCCCTGGAGGAGGGCATGGCAACCCACTCCAGTACTCTTGCCTGGAGAATCCCATGGACAGAGGAGCCTGGCGGGCTACAGTCCATAGGGTCCCGAAGAGTCTGACATGACTTAGCGTGCATTTACTTGTACTTTTAGTGAACGCTTTGGATGTGTGTATTTGCATAGTCAGTTGTGTCTGACTCTGTGACTTCATGAACTGTTAGCCTGCCAGGCTCCTCTTGGGATCTCTGAAGTAAGAATACTGGAGTGGGTTGCCATTTCCTCCTCCAAGAGATCTTCCTGACCCAGGGATCAAACCCACACTTACTGTGTTGGCAGGCAGGTTTTTTACCACTGAGCCACCTCAGAAGACTCTGAACAAATGAGAGATTGACAAATTTTTCTGTACACAGCCAGATAGTATTTTGCACTTTGTGCCTCAAGGTGCAACACTGAGAATATTACATGCTTAGATAACATGAGAAAAAACAAATTTTCAAGAAATTTTTTTTTTACAAAATTCAAAATACAATACTAAAGGTTATTGAGTACATATAACTTTTTGTAATACAAGTTGGCTAATGAGAAAAATTGATTTTTTTCAATAACATTTTGCTTAATTGGAGTTCAAGGTAGTATTCCTTATCACCAAATTAATTGCAAATATTCATATGTGAAAACCAGTCTTAGCTTGTGGGATGTACAGAAATAGATGGTGGGTTAGATTAATTGTGTTGGTCATATTTGTTGATTCCTTCTCTAGAATAAGCTTAATTAAAATAGTAATTAAGAGATTTTAATTAACCTTCAAAGTGCTTTTATTTTATCGTCACAGCAATGAACCACTTTCTCATTCCTATTATATTGGCAATGCCTTTTCTCTTTGAAAATAAAATGACAATATCTAGTGTTGTAGATAGTTTCATAAAAAGTGAATCTTGTGTATCCTCTTGGTAAGAGGATTTTCTGGGAGAGAATTTGTCAAACTGTGTCAAAATATCTAAAAAAGGGCATTTACATTTTCACCCAGTGATTTCACTTCTAGGAATTTAACCCAAGGAGGATTATATTGAAGTATTTATGTGCAACAATAACAGCATTGTTTATCATGGTAAAAATTTGTGCCCATCCTGAATGCTTAGCAATAAAGTGATCAGAGAAAGAAATGATTGTAGAGACACAGAAGAGAATATTGTGAGGTACTGGAAATAGTGTTGTGAAACTTTGTTGACGTGGAAAGATTGTCTTAAGAAAGTAAGCTGCAGGCATTATGTGTAATATGATCTCATTATTGAATAAAAATATGGGAAGTACACACATAGAAAATTAAGCTAAAGAGCACACGCTAAAGCATTGATAGTACTTACTTGTGAGATGGGAATATAGATGATTATTTGTAGCAGTTTAATAATAAGTACTAGTTCTTGAGTACTTAGCAACTGTGAGCACTCAGAATGTTTAATATATATAATTTCATGTAATCTTTAATACTGTGAAATGGGAATGCTTATCTCCTCTGATGCTTATCTCAGGGAGCACTGAGGGTTGGAGAAGGTAAGTAGCTTCCCTGTTCAGTTCAGTTCAGTCGCTCAGTGGTGTCCGACTCTTTGCGACCCCATGAATCGCAGTACGCCAGGCCTCCCTGTCAATCACCAACTACCGGAGTTCACCCAAACTCACGGCCATCGAGTCAGTGATGCCATCCAGCCATCTCATCCTCTGTCGTCCCCTTCTCCTCCTGCCCACAATCCCTCCTAGCATCAGAGTCTTTTCCAATTAGACAACTCTTTGCATGAGGTGGCCAAAGTACTGGAGTTTCAGCTTTAGCATCAGTCCTTCCAAAGAATACCCAGGACTGATTCTTGTAGACCCAACAAAAATGGGGAACCTGGGATTTGTACTCAGATGGATTTCATTCCTGAATTTGCCCTGCTGTCTCACATGCCATACTGGTTCTCTTATTTTCTTCCTGATAATTTATATTGCTAAACTTGCTCTAAAGTATTAGCAGGTAGCTTTAAGAAAGTTGAAGATGAGATTATTAGGTATAATTACATTAAAAACACTGAATTGCCATGTAGAAGACTTAACCAATTCTTGTTCCATTACTGCTGATTCTGGGGACACCCCTTTGCCTGTCTTTTCTTCTGGTCCAGTGGGCTTCCAGGAAGATTTATATTTTTTATTTTTTAAACTGTTGTTTATTTAGTTTCACATGTGTTTTTATTGTAGTGAAAGTCATTTAATGTATAACATACTATTTTAATTATATTTAACTGCACAGTTCAGTAGCACTGAGAACATTCACATTGTGCAACTCTCACCATCATTCATCTCCTGAATTTCTCACCTTCCTAAACTAAAACTCTGTCCTCGTTAAACACTAACTCCTCTTCCCCCTCACCACACTGCCACACCCCCCCGACATCTACCAATGTACTCTCCGATTCTATGAATTTGACTATTCTAGACACTTTATATAAATGGAATCAAACAGTATTTGCCTGCATCTACTATATATTGGAATGCAATTTTAAGGTTAATATATGACCTACAAAGAGACTGTGCCTTCTTCCTCCCCCTCATGATATACAGTAGGTTCTCATTAGTTATCTATTTTATACTTAGTAGTGTAGATATGTTAATCCAAATCTCCCAATTTACCGTACCCTTACTCTCCACCCTTGGTGTCCATACAGTTTTTTTTTTTTTTCTCTATGTCTGTGTCTCTCTTTCTGCTTTACAAATAAGTTCATCTGTACTATTTTCTAGATTACATATATATCCATGAAGATTTAGAAGGGTAGCAGTCATTAGACTACTGCAAAGAATGGGCATTCCAGTTGCCTCTAAGTCTATAACCAAGACAAGAAATACATATTTCTCTCTAAGATGAAGAGTTATTGTTGTTCAGTTGCTAAGTCGTGCCCAACTCTGCAATCCCATGAACTGTAGCACGCCGGGCTCCTCTGTCCTGCACCATTACCTGGAGTTGGCTCGAGGTGAAAATGACAACCCACTCCAGTATTCTTTCCTGGACAAGACAAGAACAGTATGGAAAGATGAAGAATCATCTTCCATACTTTAATGGTAAATTCCTTAACTCTAAGAGACAATCGGGCTCTAAAGGCTGTTTATAATCAGTGCAAAAAGTGGGAGTAGTTATCAGTTGGTGATCAAGAGCCTCTCCCTCCCTTCTCCACTATTCCCTGCCCCCACTCCATACCACATTCCTTCAAAAGTGAACAGGGATAGTATTGGTCCAGAAGGGAAGTGTTAATTTATTCAAATTGAAATTAAGAGCTTATTTAATAATGTGTCCACCAGAAATAAATTATCACCTGGATTTAAGCTTCATATTTTTTTTCTCTGTATGCTAGGCTACAGACACTATAAAAATGATGGCTATTAAACTCTGACATTTTCCATTCACTGAACAAGATGAACTGTTCTTTCTTGCTAAATTACTCTTTAAGATAATCAGTCCTGTCACCAAAGGTCTGTGATCATCTTACCACTTTGGTTTGTGTGATTACTGGGTTACAGAGCACAGTCAATATGATCAATTCTTTTTCTGACCTGTTTTGTCACATCTTTTGTTCCCAGCTCCTTGAAAACAGAATGATGGGTAAATTCATCTTTCTTATGAGTTGTAAAGAACCATTATTTTATTTATTGAATGTACTCAAAATGGCCTATGGTGAAATGATCCCAGATCACATATAGACAGGTAGGGTCATATAAAGTTGTTACAAGAGACCCAAGAAAATTCTTGAAACACTGGTAAATTTAAAGTGATTATAAATCTAGGTACTAAAATAAATAAATAAATAAATAAATAAATAAATCTAGGTACTGAATTGAGGATTTACTGGTCATTATTGACAGAATCATTTTGGAGTGGGTGAAAAATCAAGTACAGTGAACATTAATAAATAGTTAAGTACAGTAATTGGGTATGATGTGAGGCATAAGGGGAACTCTTATCTAATGGTAGCTCTGATTTCCTTTTAGTTCACATTCATTCATCCATTAATTCAGCAGAATATTTATTGAGCACTGTTATGCCCAGAGTCCGAGTCCCCAAAACTGAGAGAATAAGACATCCACAGCAATGCAAAAGCATGAAGGGGTTTTATTTCTAGCTCGAGCTAGGGCTCCCGCCACATCCAATGCAGTGGAGTGGAGCAAGGAGCCCCGAGCCCAGATTTATAGCAGTATTTATAGGTTTAGAACAAAGACAGAGAGTTGGCAAGGGCTGATTGGCTGCAGGAGTTTCCTAGTATTTACTAATTGGCTAATCTTTATTGGCTGCAGGGGTTTCCTGGTATTTACCAATTGGCTATTGGCTGCAGGGGATGTCCTTAACGTCCTGATAAACTCAAACCAGGTTACGGGGAGTATGCTGACCAGACAAGTCCTGGCACCTGTGGGGATGACCTCACTGGGCAATGACTCAGCTTTTCCCGTGAGTCCTACCCTAGTCCCTGAAGCCTATCATGGTGTTTGTTAGGTCCCAACAAGCACTCCAGGCAATGAGGACACAGAGCTAAGCAGGACAGGCCCAATCCTATTCCCACAGAGCCTAGAATTTCCCAGATGGATGCCAAACATCTTGTAGTGCATGTGACTTGGGGTCTTCCACATATCATGAGGATGTATAACTGTCCCACCCCTCACTTACATAGACATAATCATGGTGAATTTGAAAATAAAAGATAGAGGACAGTAGAAAGAGTTGACTTTTCCAGCTGTATAAAATTTAGATTATCCTGTTTAAAAAAGACTCCAATGTGACTGATTAAGACTAAAAGGGAATTTCTAGTCTATATTTTCACAATATTTTTAAACTGGAGTTTTAATTCTCAAGTGAAATGGCTCAAAATGATGGTGAGGTATGGTTGTCAACAGTAAGGTCGTCCTGTCTCTGCTGGTTTTGCAAGACAGCATAGTGAATTATTGTTTGAGTTAAGCATTAATTTTTTTCAGTTCAGTATGTTTATCTTATTATAAAAATAACATTCAATAGAAGGATAATTTTCAAAGATAATGCTTTAAAAAGGAATTAAGAAAAATTTCTTACCTTTCTCACTAACATGAACATTTCCTTTATCAATTCTTCAAGAATCCTGACCTGGAATTATAACATTTTCCCAAGTAATTGGATCTTGACCCTCTTGTAGCCCAGTGTCAAAGTGATCCAGGTTGTCTTTTATCAGTTCTAGTCAATTAATTTCTGCATGAAGAACAATTAACCTCTGATTTCAGAAGCTTTGTCCTCTTATTTTTTGCACAGTCTCAGAGGACAAAAAATAAGGAACTTATTCAGGGCCTGGAGAGTTCAGATTCTTCTGTGGCTATGGCTTCTTGAAGAAGGATGGACCCAGTTGTTTTTACTGGAGCAAAGGAGAGTGAATGACTGTTGAGCAGGCAAGCTATGGTATGTGCCAAAGTTGGTTTTGGCAAGTTGAAGTTATCAATTCTGGTAAAAAATTTTTTTCCTCTTACATCTGTTAAAAATTCTTCTCACTTCATGGTATTCTGATTCTTTGGTTAATTGGTGGATGGATCCTGAAGAGATTTTTTAAGGGCAAATATGGAATAATATTAATTATGAAGCTAGTATATGCTTGGAAATATTTACTTACCATTATAGCTCATAGACCAAGTCTTTTAATCAATTAGTCAGTCGATCAAAGGATCAACAAAAGAGACACAGGCGGTACCTGAAATGGCATCATATTAACGGAGTGGCAAAATGTTTCCATAGAGACATGCTATAATTAGGGGAACTATAAATAGCTATTATCAAATGACTTACATATGTGACTAAAATAGGCCATAAACAAGCCTATTCACTTGAATATAAGCTTGTAAGATATCTTAAAATGTAAAAACAATATGCTTAAGTCTTATAAAATGGGCATTGATATTAACTTCTCTTACCAATTTTACACTTCAAAAAAATTGTAAGAGATACCTGATATATCACTATGGATAAGATGAGGAAGAATTGGTTGCGTCTGTGATGGCAAGTGGTGTACACGAAATCAGTGTGGCTACAAGTCTTGATTTTTTTCTAAATGCCAGCCTATACCTCTCTCAGCTTCCTTGAGTCACTGCCCAGAAACCAATGGATGGATGGGAAATACAGCAAGATGTGAAGCAGAGTGTTAACAGAAGCCATGAATGAAACGCATGATTTGTGAAGAAGCAGGACTGACTATAGGCATTCCTATAATTCATATAATTATATGATTCATATAAAATATCCTGACTGTCTGAGCTGTAAAATCCTTTCTTGGTTAATCTGGGTTTGATTTCTTTTGCCATTAGTACATTATATGAAATATGCCATATGGTTTTGAACTAAAATTAATTCAGCTTTGAGAAATTTTGTTATCATCCTTTCTTTGGTATAAATATCAAAGACTTCAAAAGCTCGAGACTGAGAATGATTTATTTTGATTTGCATTTAGCATAGTTTTGGTAGGAGTAAACTTAGAAAGGAAAGGAAAGGAAAGTGAAGTTGCCCAATTGTGTCCGACTCTTTGCAACCTCATGGACTGTAGCATACGAGGATCCTCCGTCCATGGGATTTTCCAGGCAAGGGTACTGGAGTGGGTTGCCATTTCCTTCTCCAAAGGATCTCCCCAACCCAGGGATCAAACCCGGGTCTCCCACATTGCAGGCAGATGCTTTACCATGTGAGCCACCAAGATGTTAGCCTAAATCACACATCAAAAGATTTTTATACCATAGAATAAAGTATGGAGGCTGGAATGAATGAGGTATTTTAAAAATATACCTCAATGTCTTATAAAGTGAAAGACCAATAGATTTAGCAACAAACCCTTCAAGGTTCACATCTAGCAGGCAGGGGTAATAGTCACATCTAGCAGGCACTGCCGAGAAAAAATGAGAAATACTCAAATTGACTTTTATCAAGATTAAAAGAGAAATTTCTAAAGTGAATTGGAAATCTTTTTATGATGGCTAGTTCAGATTTTTTTTTTATTGGACTCTTAAACTTATACTTTTTCTCAGTATTTAGGCCACAGTGGCTGACTAGCCCCCTTTGCTTTCATCAAGGTGACCCTTATGCCACTGGCAGTCATCATATTTCCCAAGTCCATTTCTTTCTGGGTTCCAGGACCACAGCAAGTTCTCATCCTTCTCCTCAAACTTCCAAAGCCGTTCACCTCCCCCACTTCTTATAGATGAGCTTATTTCCTGTTTCATTGAGAAAAAAAGCAGACAGCAAGGGCTTCCATAAGCTGTTACAACCACATCTACACAGCTATGTGCATCTGCTTTCTCTCCTAATGTTGTATATGAATAATTTGTTATGAAAGAAAAAAAACTTCTAATACCTCCATTACTTTCCTACTAGATCTCACCCCATGTCCTCTATTCAAGGACACTGCTCAGCAACTCTTCCCTCCTGTCCTTTGTAATCAAATTGACCCTTTCTATGCAAATCTTTTCTTAGATTGCAAATATTTCTTTAAAATTTCATATTTTAAAAAAGAAAGGAAGAAAGACTTGGAAAAAGTCACTTTTCAAGATCTTCCATTAGGTAAAGACTTGAATCTTTTATATTGATCCTCTCCAATTCCTCTTTTCCTGTTCTCTCCTGAATTCAGTAAAATCAGGGTTTTAATATTACAAGTACATCTAGCTGCTCTAGGGCATATCATCATTCATATCAACTCCCAGTCCTCATGGTACTGATCTCTGAGCATTTGACATTGCTGATTATTCCCACCTCTTTGAAATGTGTTCATCACTTGGCTTCAAGGATACTTCTACTACCTCATCAGTCACTCCTTCTCAATCCCTTTGATGGTTCCTATTCAGTTCTGATCTTTAAATGTTAAAGCGCACCCGTATTTAGACACCAAACTTCCTTTTTCTATTTACCTTCACTCCTAAGGGAATATCATCTAGCTTGGTAAGTCACACATTTATACCTCCAGCTCAGGTATCTCTTTGGCTTTTCAGATTGTTTGATACAACTCTCTACTTGGCATTGCCCCCTGGATGTCTAGCAGATGATTTAATACTACCATGTCTCAACACCTGCTTCTCTCAGTCTTCCACATCTAGTAAGAGGCAGCTCTATCTTTTCAGTTTCCCAGATAAAGAACCATGATTCTTCTCTTTCTTGAGTCCACATCTGACTCTTCCACAAATCTTTTTGGTTCTGTCTTGAAAAGTTTTCCAGAATCTTACTATTTCTTTTGCCATCACAACTGTCATTCTAGTCTTATTCAGTATCATTTCACTCCTGAGATCCTGGAATGCCTTCTACCTGGTTTCTTTTTTTCTGCCATTGTCTCTTGTACAGTCTGTTCTCAATCAGATGCCAGAATGATCCTTTTAAATCTAAACCAACTCATGTAATTTTTCTGCACAAAATCTTCTGGTAGGATCTTCCCATTTTATTTGGAATAAAAGTCAAAGGTCATGATATGTGCCCCCTCTGCCCGAATGATTATGTCTCATCTCATCTCCTGCTACTCTCTCCATCTTCCACTCCCTTCCAGACACAAGGGACTTGGGGACATTCTTCTGACAGGTTAAGAATGCTTCTGCCTCAGGGCACTTGCACTTGAAATTTCTTCTGCCTTGACTATTTCCCATCAATATGTGTAAGATTTGCTCCCTCATTATGTTCAGATTTTACTCAATTGTCATCTTCTTTTTTAAGGTTTTCTTATAAATCAGTTATTAAAACCTGCAACCATGTCATTCCTTGGAGAAGGCAATGGCACCCCACTCCAATACTCTTGCCTGGAAAATCTCATGGACAGAGGAGCCTGGTAGGCTGCAGTCCATGGAGTCGCTAAAAGTCGGACACGACTGAGTGACTTCAATTTCACTTTGCACTTTCATGCATTGGAGAAGGAAATGGCAACCCACTCCAGTGTTCTTGCCTGGAGACTCCCAGGCACGGGGGAGCCTGGTGGGCTGCCGTCTATGGGGTCGCACAGTCGGACACGACTGAAGCGACTTAGCAGATGTCATTCCTGGCTTTATATTTTTTGGTAGCACTCTTGTCACTATCTGACATGGCAGCTATTTGACTTCACTTTTATTGTCTGTCTTTCTTTCTAGAATGTAAACTCTATGATGGCAGGGATTTTTGACTTCCTTGACTCCAGCACATTGAGCACCACCTTGTACTTAAAAGGTGCTTGGGTAAACATTTGAATTTCTGAATGTATGATACAATTGGATGGGCATCCAAATGTAATTTGCATAGCTTTTCAGAAAGGCTGAATAAATCAATGATTTGAAGCATTAGGTTTCTGTCTTTTAACATAAGAATTCTATCTTATAAAAGTGAAAGATATTCTTTATGCTAATTAGATGGGCATTACTGTAAGGGGTGAGGGGAAATATGGAATGAAATAAAATGAGTGAAACCAAAGGTTACACTTGTTGTGAATTTACAGCCATTTTTTTCCAAAATAGATATTTGTTTCCTTTCAATTCCCTATTTTTTTTTTTTTTTCGGTTTCAAAACTGGATTATCTCTGTAGGTCATCTGTAGAAAAGTAGACTCTGTCCCATTTATAAATGATCTTTTGAATGCCAACATAAACAGCAGAGTGAAGGAAAGTTAGCTCCTTAGATTTTTGAGTAAATCCCAAGATCTGCATGAGTGGTTTCCAAGTGTAGGGTGCAGAATTGTGCCCTGAGGCTGTCATTCAAGACAGCTTCCTTGGCTCCACTCCAGTCTGGCTCTGCTAGAGGGAATCTGTGCTGTGACATTGTCCCCAGGGATCCTGAGGCAGGGTTCCATGGGCTTGGCTTTGAGATGTTACTCTGGTCACTCAAAAGATGTTCAGTATCTTTCCTAGAAATCAAGCAAAGCCTTATGGTAAGAAGAAAAGTGTCATGAATTTCACTCCTAAGAAGACCAATTAATTATCCTGCTATGAATTGTGGCTTGTCTGCTAACTGTCCCTTATCCCCAGGGTGCCACAAGGGCTGTGGCATCCTAGGTGGGGGAATGAGTAATTTAAATTGACCTGTGCTTGATCAATATTAACCTATCACTCTCACTAAAAAAATAATTCTAAGGAAATGTCACATAACTATAGGTGGTTAGAATCACTTCCCAGCTACGTTTGCTGACTTATCATCCACTCTACAAATGGTGACTTTTTTTTTTTTGTCTTAGCACTTTTGTCTCCTTGCTCCTTTCTTTATCTTAAGGGAATTAGGTGATTACAAGGGTCAGAGTATGAAACGCTGTTACCATGGAGACCAGAAGCTACTTAGCTCCTGTTCAGGCTGCTTTTCTCCCCTCTCTGACCAGCTGTTATTGCACCAAAGAATTTTTACCAAGTGGAGATATGAACCTTTGAAATCTTTCCCTTTAGCTTTAGTTTGTATGTGAGAGGAATGCCACCAAATGCTTTTTATTAGTTTGAGACAAAGTGCTAAGAAAACGTTGGGTTTGGAGTGGTGAAAATTCCTGTCACCATGGTGTTTGGTTTTTGGATTTGTAGTTATTTTGCATTGAGCGTTTGGTTAGCATATTATAATCATGAATGGGAAGACATGGAATGCTTTTAATGTACTCACCTCCTCCTATGAGAGGAGATGGAAATGTTGGCAATTGCAAATTGTTTATAAAATTCTATCCACCCTTTTGCGTACCTGCTTTATCCAGACCCTCTTCCAAGTGCTTTACATATATTATTTTATGTCACATTATATTAAACAATGAGATGGATTTTGTTATGTCCATTTTACAGGAAAGAAAATTGAAGCACATTGGGCTTAAATGACTTATACATGCAGACTTTCCAGTGAGGAAACCAGGAGTGGATCCTGGCTCACAGAGCCCGTACTTGGACCATGATCACGGCTCCAGAGAAACTACTGCTGAATCAATTGTGTATGTTGTGACAGTGCTGCTCTGTAACTATAATTAAGATCTGTTCATGTCAGACATGAGGGTGTAAGTCACAAGGCTAACCCAAGAGTTATCTGAGCAAGTTGTAAAATCTCCTAGATTAAGGGAGCAGCTGACACCTCTGGTGCTGCACCGCCATCTCTAGGTGCAGCTCTGATTTCAGCAGCGGCTGTGGTGGGCAGGTTTCTGGAAGTTCAGCCTCTGCTCAATGCAGCCAACCTCCACCTGGAGGCCAGTTTTGGATCTTCCTGTTGTTTCCTCCAGGGTCTTCTCTGACACTCTAGGAGTTTCTTATATTGTGTGCAAAAGCAGCCAGAAATCGTGGGAGAGTTAAACGGCCAGAGGCAACTCTCAGCCAATGAGAGTGGGGGAGGGGGAGTAGAGCATAAATGCTCCAGCCTCGCGTTGTCAGTTGGATGATTCTAGAAGGCATTCAGTATGCTTCTCAGAGGCCCTGGTAGAATCAAGAATCCTTCTTGGAGGAATCCATGTTTTACTCTTTACACTTCTGCTTCTGTTTCCTGGGCTCAGCTCCTAAATAAGCTACCTTCTCCCAAGTCTCTGTTTCAGGTTCTGATATCTGGGGGAACTCAAACTAAGAGATGTTTATATGCCTTCAAAATTGTGATGATGCAATACTGAGAGCACAGCCACCAAGGATGTGATCAAATCTGTGTGGTCAAGACACACTTGCATGTGTTTGGATCCAGGTTCTGTCACTTACATACCTTACAACACTATCAGTTAAATGAATGTTCTGAGCCTCAGTAATGTCAAATGGAAAAATGGGGAAAACACTACTACCTCACAGGATTGCTGTGAGCTTGCCCAGAACCCCAGCCTACCAGCCTCGGTGTGGCTCTGATTCTCCCCCCACCTTTAGGTTCCCCACCCTCCAAGACCAGGTGTTGGTTGATGCTAAATTGTGTAGAGGGAAGACTGACATGGTCGTGAAGACGCGTGTGTGGCAAATGAGAACTTAGAACATCCATTTCTCTTCTGAGAGAACAAGGTGAACTAAATGTTGACTAGAGATGTCTGTTCATAACATATGGCAAAGGATGTATGGAGCAATGTTTTCTCAGAATTCTTAAAAGGAATTTTATAAAAAGTGTCTGCTTTCCTCCATTCACCTTTAGAGGAAAGAACTGTGAGTTTACCGTAACATGTAAAACACTCTGGAGACACACACAAAAAAGCCAAAAACTTCTATTTAAATTATGCCTTCGTTAATCAAAATGCTTCTACTTCATTAAACTTTCTGTCTCCTGCTGTTAATGTTACAGTGAATGGGAACAGGAGGCGGATGAGTGTGGAATGGCTCTAGAGTTGTCACGGAAACAGGTGGTCCAGCCAATCAGTGAAGAGATTTGTGTTCATCCAGGAAGTCTTCAAATTGTCCCTAGGATTGTGTAAGTGAACTGCATAAGCATAGCTGGTAAGGTGGTGCTGTGTCCACTATGCAACCCCAAATCTACCTTGGTCAAAGAAAGGTTGTCTTGCACACACGATCTTTACAACTTCAAAGCTAGTAGCAGGTATGTATTATCTATCAAAAGCTGCTCCCTCCTCTGCTTTTGTAAATAGCAAGAGAGACAGTGGGGATGGCAATCATGACTGACATGTGTATTACTCTTTCCAGATTTCTAAGGAGTGTTATGTTCACTGACCCATTTGATCCTGTTTGACAGGCAGCCTTGGCTTTACTACATCAGTATCACAAAGGAGAACACTGAGGCACAGGAGGATTTGTTCAAGGTCATACAAGTGACAAATAGTTAAAATGAAACTAGACTTGTGAGCCTTCTGTGTAACTTTTTCCTATCTGCTAAGGCCTGGCCCAGAGATAGACTGGAAGAGGATAAAAGACCTCACTGACCTCACTGTCAGTTGCTTTGGAACTTGGAAGAAGTCCTGCTGGTCCTTTTGGAGGTCAGGTTGAAGTGTTATTTGTGGGTCCCACTCTTTTCCATCCTTACTTCCATATTTGCCTTTATCAAAACCAAATTCTTTTTTTGCAGCACAGATTTTTCTCCATTAAACCATTCTGAAGTTAATTTATACTCACATATTAACATATGTGTGTGTGTGTGTACTATATCACTTTAGTCATGTCCAACTCTTTGTGACTCTGGATGGTAGCCCACCAGGCTCCTCTCCATGAGATTCTCCAGGCAAGAATACTGGAGTGGTTTGCTGTGCTCTCCTCCAGGGGATCTTCCTGACCCAGAGATTGAACCTGTGCCTCTTAACATCTCCTGCATTGGCAGGTGGGTTCTTTATCACTAGCTCCACCTAGGAAGCCCATATTAATATATATCTCTCTTCAATGCCCACATTACTGATTCTCAGAGTTAATGAATAAGGTACCATGATGTGATTTTTAAGAAATAATATAGTTGGTCATTGAGGTGACCAACATGTATTTATGATATATATTTGGTCATGGCATTAGGAAGCAATAAACTGGAAAGTAAATAGCAGATACAATCAGTATATGAACACAAACAGATAACTCAGTAAACATTGTAATAAAACATGTGTTTGGGGAGTGGAACAAATTTTAATTATAAAGTAGGGATGAGAAGATTGCATGTATTATTGCTTTTATATTTACAACAAGACTATGAAGCAGATATTATCCTACTTTTCTTAATAGACTGGAAAACTGGGACATAAAATGTCTTTAGTCATCTTTCCAAAATCAAATAGCTCGTCTTATAGAAAGGATTTGAACTCAGTTTTAATTCTAAATCATATTGGCTTAAACAATGCACCAAATTACTTCATCCTTAGGAGTTATAATATAAAATACTTTCCATTTGCTCTTATCTACTGCTTTAAAGTATAAAGTAGGAAGTGGGGTTATTTGATCAAAATGAACAAAATGATCATTATCTAAGTAATTTTTTCAGTTCATATCTGTCTTATGGGCCTAGGTATTAGGAAAAAATTACCTCCTGTAGAATCTTCTGCTGGAAAACACCAACACGTTCTAATCTTAATATTTTCTGTGACCCACATGTGCCAGATTTGTGTTTTAATTGAATGTCAGGTTCACTTTTGGTTGATGAAATATGGCTTATCTTTTAAGTTTCACTTTACTACGACATTTAAGAAACTTTTATTTCTCCCTTTTTATACCCAAAATATTTTATCAACTTTTTATGTATGAAGTAGAATTTTTATACATGACTCTGTTCCCCTCAGACAAGGGTTTATAGAAGACAGTGTCATATTCAGTACATATTTTTACCCTTTATGATGCCTTGCCTGGAGTCTTAGGCATGGTAAGTGTACTATAGACAATTATTGAAATGAGAGCAAATACTTTCTCTTAGTTTAAAACCCTTTTTTAGCTTTGCCTTAAATGGAGAAAATTCTATTCTGAATTTAAGTTTTGCTTTGGCCATTCTCTAAGGAATTGCAGAAAAGAAGCACTCTAAAAGAGAGGGGTAGGAAAAAAAACAAATCTAGATTGATTAGATGATTTAAGCCTCCCAGACTTTTCCAAAGTTTGTGTAATCATCTCTTTTTTTGGCTTTAATAGTAATTTGGGCCAGATATTTATTAAAGTTTTAACATCGTGTCCAGTGTTACTAAGGGCTGTTTGTTATCACCTTGTGAAAGTTAATTGTATTTTATGAAAAATGGATAGAATATCAGGCCCAAAATAGATTGTGTTAACTCACTGGGTTCATTTATTTGCATCTTTAAAACCATTTTGGAGAGAAGATAATCTAATCTGAAGTGCTTGAGAATGACAGATTTTACATATTGTAAATAATGACAAAAATATCAATTTACATAATACTAGTGTGCTAAGAATTAAGAAAAAATTTATTTCCCTTTCACTAAAATTAGACTGAATATTTCTTTGTTTACTTATTCATTAAAATTTTTTCTTTATTTATTCCCTGCCCTTTCTTTTCAAGGGAGCTTTGAATTTCTTCGGTCCCTTCCCTTTCATATTGGTTAGAATCAACTCAATGCTTTAAAAGCCAGTTGGCCTCAGATCTTTTGGTTGGTCATTTCCCTGAAGTCTTTCTTTTGAAGAGGGAGTTAAAATGGCACTCCTTCTGCTCAGAGAAATACTCACTGTTGTGCAGTTACTCTGGTGAGTAACTGCAATAATTTCATAAGTTGAATGATGGTAAATTTGGGCAATTATAATAATAATATAATCCTGTTTTATTTTGTAGTTAAAATTGATAGTATTGTGGTATGTTTTCTTAAAAAAGGCTTGTGGGAGAAGGCAATGGCAACCCACTCCAGTACTCTTGCCTGGAAAGTCCCATGGATGGAGGAGCCTGGTGGGCTGCAGTCCATGGGGTCATGAAGAGTTGGGCACAGCTGAGCGACTTTCCTTTCACTTTTCACTTTTATGCATTGGAGAAGGAAATGGCAACCCACTCCAGTGTTCTTGCCTGGAGAATCCCAGGGATGGTGGAGCCTGGTGGGCTGCCGTCTATGGGGTCGCACAGAGTCGGACACAACTGAAGCGACTTAACAGCAGCAGCAGCAGCACATCTTATAGGATACCCGAGTCCTCTATGTTTTCACCTCTCTTGGTGCTTCTTTTTTTTTTTTTCCTTCAATTTTATTTATTTATTTACAGCAGTGCTAAGTCTTTGTTGTGTGGGCATTTCTCTAGCTGCAGCAAGAAGGTACTGCTCTCTGGCTGCAGCGCACAGGCTTCTCACTGTGGCAGCTTCTCCGGTTGCAGAGCATAGGCTCGAGAGCACAGGCTCAATAGTTGTGGTGCTGGGGCTTAGTTGCTCCACAGCATGTGGGATCTTCCTGAATCGGGGATACAACTCATGTCTCCTGTATTGTCAGTCAGACTCTTTACCACTGAGTCACCAGGGAAATCCTCCAGGTGCTTCTTGCATCTCAAATACAAGGCTCTATTTTGTTGACCCATCAGTTGATGATCCTTTTCACTGCGTGTGCTGTAGAGTCACAGGCATTCTGCTCTGTGAAAAACCATGCATTGTGTGGTGCTTTCTAGCAAGCTCCAAGGAAGGAGGAAGATAAAGTAGAGCTAAGTAAATTTGAGAGAAACCTCTAGCAGGGCCAATGGAGATGAGAGAGTAAAAGAATTTGTAGGTAAGTATGCATGACTTCAGTGGTTCATTGAAAATTAAATACTTATACCTAAGTTCTTATGAGAGAATGTGTAGACTGGTTTCTAACAGTAGGTGAAAGGGAGAAAGAAAAAATTTGGGGGGTTACTGAGAGCACTGAATAGATAGAAAGAAGAAATCAGTTAATTATCATTTAATCCATGCAAATGTTGAAACCTGAGAACAGCATTCTTTTCAAAACAAAATGTGCCCACATTTACCATCTAGAAGTTTGAAAACGTGAATAATTGTATTTGTAGAGAATTCACTGATTGACTTCCTGTCACTCCCCTCCCTTCCCTTCCCTTTGCTGAGGGTGATGGGAAAGGCTGGGAAGAGAGAGCAAGTCCAACAGTGAGCTTCGTGTTTGTTCCCTGTTCAGTCTGATGCTGGGCTTCCTGAGCATCTTAGAGTTCCTTCCAAGGAAACTGGATTAGACCAGATGTGATGTTGAGGATGGGGATTGATGTACTTATCAGCCACACTGATTCTGATGAGTCAGTGAGAGAAGCCAGAGGGCCAAAAAGCTCCCTTCCTAGGTGACAGCTTGAGTTGTCACATGTAAGTAGAGTGACTGCATAAATGGCCCATAGAATTTATTGTCCAAACTGGGACATATATGAGAGTGATAAGAGGAGCTATTAATGATTAAGTCAAGACTACAATTTTAAACCATTCCCAGCAAAACCAGGATACATGATCACCTTACATACAAATCACATTTTTTCTTGTTTGTTCTTTTGTCATTCTATGCCTGGGGCATAAATCTCTTCACTGCCTCTCCAGATTTTTCACTAAATAAGAGCTCACTAGGAAATTGGACATATGAAACAGAAAACATTCATGTATACAATTCAATTGGAACTACCTAGTATGAAGAGTATGACAGTTTAAATAAAGCATTTAACAGAAGGATTGAGTAGCTAAATGGATACAAAGGAAAATAAATGAGAGAGCTGGAAGAGGAGGTGCAGGATCTTACTCAAAAGGCATCAGGAAAAATGGGAATTTGCTGTGTGACTCAGGGAACTCAAACAAGGGGTCTGCAACAACATAGAGGGGTGGGAGCTGGAAGAGGGGATCAAGAGGGAGGGGATGTATGGATCAGCCAGTCAGTCAATTTAATTGCTCAGTCGTGTCTGACATTTGAGACCCCATGGACTGAAGCATGCCAGGCTTCCCTGTCTGTTACCAGCTCTTGGAGCCTATTCAAACCCATGTCCATCCCATCGGTAATGTCATCCAACCATCTCATCCTCTGTCATCCCTTTCTCCTGCCTTCAATCTTCCCCAGCATTAGAGTCTTTTCCAATGATTTGGTTCTTCCCATCAGGTGGCCAAAGTATTGGAGTTTCAGTTTTAGCATCATTCCTTCCAATGAATATTCAGGACTGATTTCCTTTAGGATGGACTGGTTGGATCTCTTTGCAGTCCAAGGGACTCTCAAGAGTCTTCTCCAATACCACAGTTCAAAAGCATCAATTCTTTGGCACTCAGCTTTCTTTATGATCCAACTCTCACATCCATACGTGACTAATGGAAAAACCATAGCTTTGCCAAGATGGACCTTTGTTGGCAAAGTAATGTCCCTGCTTTTTAATATGCTGTCTAGGTTGGTCATAACTTTCCTTCCAAGGAGCAAGCATCTTTTAATTTCATGGCTGAAGTCACCATCTGCAGTGATTTTGGAGCTCCCCAAAATAAAGTCTGTCATTGTTTCCACTGTTGCCCCATCTATTTGCCATGAAGTAATGGCACCAGATGTCATGATCTTAGTTTTCTGAATGTTGAGTTTTAAGTGAACATTTCACTCTCTTCTTTCATTTTCATCAAGAAGCACTTTAGTTCTTCCTTGTTTTCTGCCATAAGGGTGGTTCAGTTCAGTTCAGTTCAGTTCAGTTGCTCAGTCGTATCTGACTCTTTGCGACCCCATGAACTGCAGCACGCCAGCCCTCCCTGTCCATTACCAACTCAGGGAGTTTACCCAAACTCATGTCCATTAGGTAGATGATGCCATCCAACTATCTCATCCTCCCCTTTTCCTCCTGCCTTCAATATTTCCCAGGATCAGGGTGTTTTCAAAAGAGTCAGCTCTTCGCATCAGGTGGCCAAAGTATTGCAGCTGCAACTTCAACATCAGTCCTTCCAATGAATATTCAGGACTGATCTCCTTCAGAATGGACTGGTTGGAACTCCTTGCAGTCCAAGGGACTCTCAAGATTCTTCTCCAACACCACAGTTCAAAAGCATCAATTCTTTGGCACTCGGTTTTCTTTATAGTCCAACTCTCACATCCGTACATGACCACTGGAAAAATCATAGCCTCGACTAGATGGACCTTTGTTGGCAAGGCAATGTCTCTGTTTTTTAATAAGCTGTCTAGGTTGGTCATAACTTTCCTTCCAAGGAGTAAGCATCTTTTAATTTCATGGCTGCAATCACCATCTACAGTGATTTTGAAGCCCCCCAAAATAGTTTCCGCATCTATTTCCCATGAAGTGATGGGATCAGATGCCATGATCTTTGTTTTCTGAATGTTGAGCTTTAAGCCAACTTTTTCACTCTCCCCTTTCACTTTCATCAAGAGGATTTTTAGTTCCTCTTCACTTTCTGCCATAAGGGAGGTGTCATCTGCATATCTGAGGTTATTGATATTTCTCCTGGCAATCTTGATTCCAGTTTCTGCTTCTTCCAGCCTAGTGTTTCTCATGATGTACTCTGCATATAAATTAAATAAGCAAGGTGACAATATACAGCCTTGATGTACTCCTTTTCCTATTTGGAACCAGTCTGTTGTTCCATATCCAGTTCTAACTGTTGCTTCCTGACCTGCATATAGGTTTCTCAAGAGGCAGGTCAGGTGGTCTGGTATTCCCATCTTTCAGAATTTTCCACAGTTTATTGTGATCCACACATTCAAAGTCTTTGGCGTAGTCAAGAAAGCAGAAATAGATGTTTTTCTGGAACTTTCTTGCTTTGTTGATGATCCAGCAGATGTTGGCAATTTGATCTCTGGTTCCTCTGCCTTATCTCAAACCAGCTTGAACATCTGGAAGTTCACAGTTCATGTACTGCTGAAGTCTGGCTTGGAGAATTTTGAGCATTACTTTACTAGTGTGTGAGATGAGTGCAATTGTGCGGTAGTTTGAGCATTCTTTGGCATTGCCTTTCTTTGGGATTGGAGTGAAAACTGATACTTTTTAGTCCTGTGGCCACTGATGAGTTTTCCAAATTTGCTGGCATACTGAGTAAGTACAGCACTTTCACAGCATCATCTTTTAGGATTTGAAATGGCTCAACTGGAATCCCATCACCTCCACTAGTTTTGTTTGTAGTGATGCTTCCTAAGGCCTACTTGACTTTGGACTCCAGGATGTCTGGCTCTAGGTATATGATCACACCATGGTGATTATCTGGGTCATGAAGATTTTTTTTGTACTGTTCTTCTGTGTATACTTGCCACCTCTTCTTAATATCTTCTGCTTCTGTTAGGTCCATACCATTTCTGTCCTTTATTGAGCCCATCTTCCCATGAAATGTTCCCTTGGTATCTCTAATTTTCTTGACGAGATCTCTAGTCTTTCCCATTCTATTTTTTTTCTCTGTTTCTTTGCATTGATCACTGAGGAAGGCTTTCTTATCTCTTTTGCTATTCTTTGGAACTCTGCATTGAAATGGGTATATATTTCCTTTTCTCCTTTGCTCTTTACTTCTCTTCTTTTAACAGCTATCTGTAAGGGCTCCTCAGACAGCCATTTTGCCTTTTTGCATTTCTTTTTCTTGGGGATGGTCTTGATCCATGTTTCCTGTACAATGTCAGGAACCTTTGTCCATAGTTCATCAGGCGCACTGTCTATCAGATAAGGGTGGTGTCATCTGCATGTCTGAGGTTATCGATATTTCTCCTGGCAATCTTGATTCCAGCTTGTGCTTCATCCAGCTCAACGTTTTTCATGATGTACTCTGTATAGAAGTTAAATAAGCAGGGTGACAATATACATCCTTGACATACTCCTTTCCCCATTTGGAACCAGTCTGTTGTACCATGTCCAGTTCTAACTGTTGCTTCCTGACCTGCATACAGATTTCTCAAGATGCAGGTCAAGTGGTCTGGTATTCCCACAAGAGGCAGGTCAGGTGGTCTGGTATTTTCCACAGTTTGTTGTGATCCATACAGTCAAAGGCTTTGGTGTAATCAATAAAGCAGAAGTAGATGTTTTTCTGGAACTCTCTTGCTTTCTTGATGATCCAGTGGATGTTGGCATTTTGATCTCTGGTTCCTCTGCCTTTTCTCAAACCAGCTTGAACATCTGGAATTTCACAGTTCATGTACTGTTGAAGCCTGGCTAGGAGAATTTTGAGGATTACTTTACTAGCATGTGAGATGAGTGCAATTGTGTGGTAGTTTGAGCATTCTTTGGCATTGCCTTCTTTGTGATTGAAATGAAAACTGACCTTTTCCAGTAGTGTGGCCACTGCTGAGTTTTCCAAATTTGCTGGCATATTGAGTGCAGCACTTTCACAGCATCATCTTTTAGAATTTGAAATAGCTAAGCTGAAATTTTATCACTTCCACTAGCTTTGTTCATAGTGATGCTTCCTAAGGCCCACTTGACTTCACATTCCAGGATGTCTGGCTCTAGGTGAGTGATCACACCATCGTGGATATCTGGGTTATGAAGATCTTTTTTGTATATTTGTCCTGTGTACTCTTGCTGCCTCTTCTTAACATCTTCTGCTTCTGTTAGGTCCATACCATTTATGTCCTTTATTGTGCTCATCTTTGCATGAAATGTTTCCTTGGTATCTCTAATTTTCTTGAAGAGATCTTTAATCTTCCCCATTCTGTTGTTTGCCTCTATTTCTTTGCATTGATCGCTGAGGAAGGCTTTCTTATCTCTTTTGCTATTCTTTGGAACTCTGCATTCAAATGGATATATCTTTCCTTGTCTTCTTTTTTCCTTTTCTCCTTTGTTGAAGAGTTCTGACAAAAAATTGTCCACTGGAGAAGGGAATGGCAAACCACTTCATTATTCTTGCCTTGAGAACCCCATGAACAGTATGAAAAGACAAAAAGGTATGACACTGAAAGATGAATGTCCCAGGTTGATAGGTGCCCAATATGCTACTGGATAAGAATGGAGAAATAACTCTGGAAAGAATGAAGAGATGGGCCCAAAGCAAAAACAACACCCAGTTGTGGATGTGGCAGGTGACAGAAGTAAAGTCCAGTGCTGTAAAAAGCAATATTGCCTAGGAACCTGGAATGTTAAGTCCATGAATCAAGGCAAATTGGAAGTGGTCAAACAAAAGATGGCAAGAGTGAATATCTACATTTTAGGAAATAGTGACTGGAATGGGAGAATTTAACTCAGATGACCATTATATTTACTACTGTGGGCATGGATCCCTTAGAAGAAATGGAGGAGCCATCATAGTCAACATAAGAGTCTGAAATGCAGTACTTGGATGCAATCTCCAAAACAACAGAATGATCTCTATTCATTTCCAAGGCAAACCATTCAGTATCACAGTAATCCAAGTCTATGCCCCGACGAGTAATGCTGAAGAAGCTGAAGTTGAATGGTTCTATGAAGACCTACAAGACCTTCTAGAACAAACACCCAAAAAGATGTCCTTTTCATTAGAGGGGACTGGAATGCAAAAGTAGGTAATCAAGAACTACCTGGAGTAACAGACAAATTTGGCCTTGGAGTACAAAATGAAGCAGGTCAAAGACTAACAGAGTTTTGCCAAGAGAATGCACTGGTCATAGCAAACACCCTCTTTAAACAACACAAGAGAAGACTCTATTCATGGACATCGCCAGATGGTCAATACTGAAATCAGATTGATTATATTCTTTGCAGCCAAAGATGGAGAAGCTCTATACAGCCAGCAAAAACAAGACTGGGAGCTGACTGTGGCTCAGATCATGAACTCCTTATTGCCAAATTCAGGCTTAAGTTGAAGAAAGTAGGGAAAACCACTGGGCCATTCAGGTATGACCTAAATCAAATCCCTTATGATTATACAGTGGAAGTGAGAAATAGATCCAAGGGATTAGATCTGATAGACAGAGTGCCTGATGAACTATGGATGGAGGTTTGTGACATTGTATAGGAGGCATTGATCAAGATCATCCCCAAGGAAAAGAAATGCAAAAAGGCAAAATGGTTGTCTGATGAGGGCTTACAAACAGCTAAGAAAAGAAGAGAAGCTAATGGCAAAGGAGAGAAGGAAAGATGTATGTATACCTATGGCTGATTCATGTTGATATTTAGCAGAAACAAGTAAAATTCTGTAAAGCAGCTATCTTTCCACTAAAAAAAGAAATAATACTTAAAAAAAGGCATCAGAAAGAGATAAAGAGAAGGACCTTATGACAAAATTTAAGAATTAGGGAAAATAGAAGTGACATCAAAATTTGAATAAGAGGTGTTCCGATGGCAAGGCAATCAGTAGAGAGAAGGAAATGATTAAAAAATAATGATTAAGATTTCCTTAAACTAAGGAAAGATATTCATGCTTGAATTGACAGATTTCATGCAGTTTGAAATGGAATAGAAAACTGATAATTTATACCCATGCATATGATGGCAAAATGTAAGAAAAACTAAATCTAAGAAAATATTCTAATAGCTTCTAGAGATTAAAAGAAGATCCTCTCCATCTCACAAGGATTTTGTTATCAAATTGTGCAATATCAATGTTGAATAATAGACAACTACTTTTAGAGTATTGAATAAAAAGACATTTGAATATAGAATTTTCCTAGCCAGATTATTTAAATGCACAGAAAAAAAAAAAAAAAACCATGACATATATAATGCTTCAGAAGATTTAACACATGATGAGCCTTTTTGAAAATAGTCTAGGAAAAGAATCAGAAAACTCTGGGCCTTGGGTCAAAACTGATTGTAAACTGTATACCACAAGTTTTTGTAAATAACGTTTCACTGAATTCAGTGCCATACATTCACTATGTATCATCTATGGCTTTTTTCCTGCTGTGATGGCAGAGCTGAGCAATTACAATAGATGGCATGGTCTACAAGCCTAAGACATTTGCTATCTGATCCTTTACAGAGAAGTTTGCTAACTCCTGCTCTAGGACAGAGAATTCAAGCAAGAAGAGAAATAAATCTAGAATAGTTTTAGATAAGGGAAGCTAACAGAGTAACTATCTTGGTAAGCTTCACTGTTTAAACAATGAAAGATGAAAACAAACTGAAATATATCCCAGACAATCCGGATCTAGAGCATCTTATATGATGACTGCATTGCTGTGGAGGGGCCAGAGGTGGTAAGTGTATGCCAAAGTTTTCACATTTTTCGTGCTGTGTGAGTGCTAAGTCGCTTCAGACATGTCCAGCTCTTTGCAACCCTATGGACTGTAGCCAGCCAGGCTCCTCTGTCCATGGGATTCTCTAGGCAAGAATACTCGAGCGGGTTGCCATGCCCTCCTTCAGGGGACCTTCCTAACCCAGGGACTGAACCTGCGTCTCCTGTGTCTCCTGCATCGGCAGGTTGGTTCTTTACCACTAGCATCACCTGTCTTGTTCTGGCAACGCTGTGGTATGAAGGGTCACGAGTCTGTGCTGCTTAATGGCATCACACAGGAGAGGCATTATTTACACTACAGAAACATCTCAGAGAGTTAATTAGAGCCTGAGTTCTGGTCCTTCATCACTGTTTGACTAGCTAACGGCTGGGATGGAAGTGAGATCTAAGCTGAGTGGGCCCCCTGAGCTGCCCAGAGGAGGAGAGGAGCACTAGTGTGTATCCAGGGAGATAGGGCTGCTGCCTACCAGGGCTCCAGAAACACCCCCAGGCTAATTTAATTTCTTTTTCTCAGGGCAGGTTGCCTTCCTCTAATTCACACAAATTTGCACTGTGAGCTAGTTCCTGACATTATAAAAGGGAACAATCTAGCTATGATAGGCTTTAAAATGACAGGAAAAAGTAAACAGGTATGTGTCATCAATAAATTAGTGGCAACTACCACAAGTACAGAAATAAATCAGCAAAAGAATAGTTTGTTCATCCAATGGCAGATAGGCAAGGAGAGGGTGGGAAGCAAGGAAACATGGTAACTAAGGGTGTAAAATAGTCTGTCAGTAATAAATCCAAATGTATCAGGAATTAAAATAAATGTAAATGCATAAAACTGGTTGATCCAAAGACACAGATGCTCAGATTAGATTTTAAAATGATGATTGTTAGGCAAGAGAATCAAATAACTGTATCTCCATGGAAACATAGACTCAACATGGTAGTTGTCAAGTGAGTTATAACTCTGCTTTTTTTTTTGATATTGAATTAATTATTCAGAATCAAAGCAATTTCAAATATCCTGGAATCAGAAGTAGACATCTCACGGTTTTACCTTCCAATTAATGATTTGTTCCAGCAGTGACTCTGCTTAGCAGTCTTAATATGACTTGCTGATAGAAAAGAAAACTCACAAGATAGTTTTCAAGAGAATGTTTCACATGGAAACATTTCTGCAAAACTTAATGAAACAATACAAAATATCATAATCCAGGAAGTGGAATTTTGATTAACTTTCTCAGAACCAGATCTGTCAGAAAAGAGCTGTCAGCTGTGACACAGGATGATGAAAATATATGTTGAAACACAGAGAAATTATCTCACCTGTTTTGCAGAAAAGTTGACTCATTCCTTACGAAGGACAGAGAAACTATAATTCAATGAGTCTTTTATTACATGACTGCTTGTTCAAAATACTGGTAGATTTTTCCTATAAATTTGATTTTGTTCTGCTTAGTTTTTTGTTTTTAGGTTGCAAACTACTGAATATAATGTGCTTTTGTTCCAGACAGCAGGAACAGAAAACTTCCCCTGTTTTACGATTAAAAACCACATAAAAAAAAAATGAGAGCACACAATGAGCAATATATGTTTGGAGAATAATTATGAATTTCCAGCAGCAATGAGCACTTATTTCAAAAGTATATCTTAGTGCTAAAATGTAAAGTCATAGATGGCACATTCTGTTTTTTGGAGCTGGTGAAACAAAAGCTATTCTAAACAGTACTTACTGAGATTGATCACCACTTTGGTCCTTCACAATGCTGTCTAATATCTAAGAATGTTTACACTGCATAATTGCAAAATTTCCACTGCTTTGCTGCATCTGTACTGGTAATTGGAGAGAAAGACTACTGTCAGGGACTAGTCATTATTTCAGTATCCTGTTCATCTGAAAATGTTTTCTACAATAAAATGATTAAACTTCCAAATATCTCAATGCCATGAACATTTATGGCTAGAGAAATGGAAAAAAAAAAAAAAAACCCACATAGTTTTTTACTTTACAAAGGATCCTTAACAAGAAGCCAGATCAAGCTATTCCTATTGGTTAACACAATCAAGATGGTAAAAGACAAGACATATTATTTGTGACAACAGAAGAGTCTGGAAGCCAAATCTGTTAGACTCAAAGGTATAGTCAGCATCTTGTGTCCAATCATGAGTTAGATTAAGCCTAGAGACATGGTGGAAATGGAAAGAGGAACTATTGAAAGACTGGCTCATGAGGACAGAGCATCTCATGAGTTAAACCCTCAGCAGAATTGGGAAGAGGGGAGAAATTCTGAAGTTCTCTTACTGATATGACTAGCATTTTAGCCCTATTTACTGAGGACAGCAAGAAATCTTATGATTATTGTTTAATATTGCTGAAGCCCATTTGAAAAAGGTAAGTTCTGTGCACTTGACATTCTGCTGGAGATAATTAACTACAAAATTTCTAACAGTGTTGGCTTGTTAGGCTAAATTTTGGTTGCTTCATTCTAGCAAACAATATCAACATTTAATCAGAGATCTTTCCAAATATATGTTATATATTTTTTACTTCTCATTTGAAAACTATTTATCAAAAATGAACTATATGTCAGGAATTTTTCTTGGTGCAATAATTAATTTTAATTAGAATAAAGTCCGTCTATTCAAGGAATTAACATTTTAGTGTGAAGATAGGAAAATGAAAAAGCAATTACAATATGATATATAGTTTTTGATGTTTGGTGAGTCCATAGGAGGGTCATTCAACTTGATATCTAAGATCTGGGAAGGCTGCCTGGAAAAAACACTATTGTTCACTGAGATATGAAGCATGCATGTGACTAGCCAGGTAAAGGCCATTGAGGAAAGTTAGAACATAAAGAAGTGTATTCCAAGCAGAGAAAACTATGCAAGGATTAGTGGCTAGAAAAATTATGGTGGATCCCAGCAACCATATGGAATTCATTATAATTCAGGAAAAGGGCAGTAGGTTGGAGGAAGAAGAGAAAAAAGAGGATACTATTAGAACTACTTGATAATCTACTGTGAGAGGTTGACGGTTATTTTGAGGCGCTAACCTGCCATCTTCTTGGCCTGCCAGCTCCCCAGTTAAACTCTCTTCCTTGCCTCGACACCTCGTCTCTTGGATTCATTGGCTTATCATGCAGCGAGCAGAGAGAGCCTGGACTTGGTAACAGTCTGGCTTAGCCAGCCAGGAGCCTTGCTACTCGTGGCTAGCCGGCCTGTCAGGGAATACTGGGGCAAGACCCTAGCAGCTGCTGGGAACATTTGTTGTCCTGAGGTTCTTTCTTTCAAGATTCCCTGAAGTGGCACTACTGCTCCCAGTGCTTGGCAGTTGAGACAAAAGAACCAACAAACTTCTACAGTTGACGGACTCAGATTTTGTTTGTTGGAGAGGATAAATCTACTGGAGCAGCAAGCGGTGGCTGCGTGGTGCTGGAGAAGTGAGTGGTGGAAAAGAGATATCCCACGTCCAAGGTAAGGAGCAGCGGCTGCGCTTTGCTGGAGCAGCCGTGAAGAAATACCACACGTCCAAGGTAAGAGAAACCCCAGTAAGACAGTAGGCGCTGAGAGAGGGCATCAGACGAGGACAGACTGAAACCACAATCACAGAAAACTAACCAATCTAATCATATGGACCACAGCCTTGTCTAATTCAATGACACTAAGCCATGCTGTATAGGGCCACCCAAGATGGGCAGGTCATGGTGGAGAGGTCTGACAAAATGTGGTCCACTGGAGAAAGGAATGGCAAACCACTTTAGTATTCTTGCCTTGAGAACCCCATGAACAGTATGAAAAGGCAAAAAAAAAAAAAAAAAAAAAAAGACACTGAAAGATGAACTCCCCAGGTTGGTAGGTGCCCAATATGCTACTGGAGATCAGTGGAGAAATAACTCCAGAAAGATTGAAGAGACAGAGCCAAAGCAAAAAAAAAAAAACAAACCACCCAGTTGTGGATGTGACTGGTGATGGAAGCAAAGGTCTGATGCTGTAAAGAGCAATATTGCATAGGAACCTGGAATGTTAGGTCCATGAATCAAGGCAAATTGGAAGTGGTCAAGCAGGAGATGGCAAGAGTGAATGTCAACATTCTAGGAATCAGTGAACTAAAATGGACTGGAATGGATGAATTTAACTCAGACGACAATTATATCTACTACTGTGGGCACAAATTGCTTGGAAGAAATCGAGTAGCCATCATAGTCAATGAAAGAGTCCAAAATGCAGTACTTGGATGCAATCTCCAAAATGACAGAATTATCTCTGTTCATTTCCAAGGCAAAGCATTCAATATCACAGTAATCCAAGTCCATGCCCTGACCAGTAACAGTGAAGAAGCTGAAGTTGAACAGTTCTATGAAGACCTACAAGACCTTTTAGAACCAACACCCCCAAAAGATGTCCTTTTCATTACAAGGTATTGGAACGCAAAAGTAGGATTCAAGAAACACCTGGAGTGATAGGCAAATTTGGAGTACGGAATGAAGCAGGGCAAAGGCTAACAGAGTTTTGCCAAGAGAATGCACTGGTCATAGCAAAAACTCTCTTCCAACAACTCAAGAGAAGACTCTACACATGGAAATCACCAGATGGCCAATACTGAAATCAGATTGATTATATTCTTTGCAGCCAAAGATAGAGAAGCTCTATACAGTCAACAAAAACAAGACCAGGAGCTGACTGTGGCTCAGATCATGAACTCTTTAATACCAAATTCAGACTCAAATTGAGTAAAGTAGGGAAAACCACTAGACCATTCAGGTATGACCTAAATCAAATCCCTTATGATTATAGAATAAAAATGAGAAATAGATCTAAGGGATTAGATCTGATAGAGTGCCTGATGAACTATGGATGGAGGTTCATGACATTGTATAGGAGACAAGGATCAAGACCATCCCTAAGAAAAAGAAATGCAAAAAAGCAAGATGGCTGTCTGGGGAGGCCTTACAAATAGCTGTGAAAAGAAGAGAAGCAAAAGCAAAGGGGAAAAGGAAAGATATACACATTTGAATGCAGAGTTCCAAAGAATAGCAAGGAGAGATAAAAAAAGTCTTCCTCAGTGATCAGTGAAAAGAAATAGAGAAAAACAATAGAATGGGAAAGACTAGAATTCTCTTCAAGAAACTAAGAGATACCAAGGGAGCATTTCATGCAAAGATGGGCTCGATAAAGGACAGAAATAATATGGACCTACAGAAGCAGAAGATATTAAGAAGAGGCGGCAAGAATACACAGAACAAACATATAAAAAAGATCTTCATGACCCAGACATCCCACGATGGTATGATCACTCACCTAGAGCCAGACATCCTGGAATGTGAAGTCAAGTGGGCCTTAGAAAGCATCACTACGATCAAAGCTAGTGGAGGTGATAAAATAGCAGTTGAGCTGATTTAAATCCTGAAAGATGATGCTGTGAAAGTGAGGCACTCAATATGCCAGCAAGTTTGGAAAACTCAGCAGTGGCCACAGGACTGGAAACGGTCAGTTTTCATTCCAATCCCAAAGAAAGGCAATGCCAGAGAATGCTCAAACGACCGCACAATTGCACTCATCTCACATGCTAGTAAAGTAATGCTCAAAATTCTCCAAGCCAGGCTTCAGCAATACGTGAACTGTGAGCTTCCAGATGTTCAAGCTGGTTTCAGAGAAGGCAGAGGAACCAGAGGTCAAATTGCCAACATCTGCTGGATTGTGGAAAAAGCAAGAGAGTTCCAGAAAAAACATCTATTTCTGCTTTATTGACTATGTGGATCACAATAAACTGTGGAAAATTCTAAAAGAGATGGGAATACCAGACTACCTGACCTGCGTCTTGAGAAATCTGTATTCAGGTCAGGAAGCAATGGATAGAACTGGATATGGAAAAACAGACTGGTTCCAAACAGGAAAAGGAGTACATCAAGGCTGTATATTGTCACCCTGCTTATTTAACTTCTATGCAGAGTACATCATGAGAAATGCAGGACTGGAAGAAACACAAGCTGAAATCAAGATTACCAGGAGAAATATCAATGACCTCAGATATGCAGATAACACCACTGTTATGGCAGAAAGTGAAGAGGAACTAAAGAGCCTCTTGATGAAAGTGAAAGTGGAGAGTGAAAAGTTTGGCTTAAAGCTCAACATTCAGAAAACGAAGATCATGGCATCTTGTCCCATCACTTCATGGGAAATAGATGGGGAAACAGGGGAAATAGATGGGGAAACAGTGGAAATGGTGGCTGACTTTAATTTTTGGGGATCAAGAATCACTGCAGATGGTGACTGCAGACATGAAATTAAAAGATGCTTACTCCTTGGAAGGAAAGTTATGATCAACCTAGACAGCATATTAAAAAGCAGAGACATTACTTTGCCAGCAAGGGTACAGCTAGTCAAGACTATTATTCTCCCAGTAATCATGTATGGATGTGAGAGTTGGGGACTATAAAGAAAGCTGAGTGCTGAAGAATTGATGCTTTTGAACTGTGGTGTTGGAGAAGACTCTTGCTAGTCCCTTGGACTGCAAGGAGATCCAACCAGTCCATCCTAAAGGAGATCAGTCCTGGGTGTTCATTGGAAGGACTGATGTTGAAGCTGAAACTCCAATACTTTGGCCACCTGATGCGAATGCTGACTCATCTGAAAAGCTCTGATGCTGGGAAAGATTGAGGGCAGGAGGAGAAGGGGACGACAGAGGACGAGATGGTTGGATGGCTTCACCGACTCAATGGACATGAGTTTGAGTAAACTCCGGGAGTTGGTGATGGACAGGGAGGCCTGGTGTGCTGCGGTTCATGGAGTCGCAAAGAGTCAGACACGACTGAGTAACTGTACTGAACTGAACTGAACTAATGGAGTTTGAATCGCATGATGAAGGCCTGGAAGCCCCTGGAGGACTTAACTAGGGGATATGTGTTTCTATTTGTGCTTTAAGAATGTCATTTTGGAAGAAGTTTGAAGAGTGACCTGGAAAGGAGAAGACTAGACGCCAGGACAAAAGTCAGGAAGCTTTGTAGTAAACCGGGTAAGAGTTGGAGATGGTCCAATCCAGATGAATACCTGAGAGGTTGGGGAGAGATGAGGGTGTTAGGGTGATAGGAGGTGATGCTTGATCAGATACGCTAGGAGGAGAAGGTGAAGCTGATGCTGATGATTTGGGCAACTGGCGGGTGATAATCTGATTCTTTGATACAGGGGAAATTGTATTTTCTGTATTTTCTATATTGTCTGATACAGAAAAAGGAGACTGAACTCTCCTGAGAAGACATAGAATTTGATGCTTGCTTTATGCCTGTATTGCCTTCTGTTTCAAGGATTCTCTGTTGTTCCTTCACCTTGTACAGTTTGGTTATTTCAAGGCTTCTGCCATTATTTGCACATTTTTCCTTTCTTGCATTGCAACATGTTTTGCTTTTACTCCAGTGAGATATATCGCTGAGACTTTAAAGCCTGAGACTCAGTGGCTTAACACAGCCCAAGTTTATTATTTTACAGTTCTGTAGGTTAGAAATCTGACAAGAACCTAGACTGGGCTAAAATCAAGCTGTTGGCAGGGCTGTGATCTTTTTATAAGGGCTCTAAGAGAGAATCCATTTGTTTTTGCATTTTCCAGCTTCTGGAAGTCATTGACATTTCTTGACTTGTGGCCCTCTTCCTCAAAGCTGTCAATGGTGGGTAGAGACCATTGCATCACTCTGACCTCTTCTGCCTCCCTGCCCCACTTTTGAGAACCCTTGTTTCCACTGGGCCTATTGAATAGTCCATGATAGCCACCCTATTTTTTAAGTAAGCTTATTTGTAAATTTAATTCCATTTGCCATGGGAATTAAACATATTGATAGATTCCAGGGATTAGTGATTCCCTTACATGTTGGATTCCTGATCCCAGAAGAAGATTTAGGTTTGGCATCAGAGACCAGGCTTGAACATTCAGGGTTCTTATGTGGCAGAAGTTTTGTTACAGTGAAAAGGGGCACAGAAAGCTTCTGATATAGACATCAGAAGGGGTCAGAGAGTGCCCTGCTGATGCTGCTAAGTCACTTCAGTCGTGTCCGACTCTGTGTGACCCCATAGATGGCAGCCCACCAGGCTCCCCCATCCCTGGGATTCTCCAGGCAAGAACACTGGAGTGGGTTGCCATTTCCTTTTCCAGTGCATGAAAGTGAAAAGTGAAAGGGAAGTTGCTCAGTTGTATCCAACTCTTTGCGACCCCATGGACCGCAGCCTACCAGACTCCTCTGTCCGTGGGATTTTCCAGGCAAGAGTACTGGAGTGGGGTGCCATCGCCTTCTCCTACTGGCTGGTTTTAACAAGGTAGCCATATACTTTTTAAATTAGTTACTACAATAAATCAAAAGAATGTCTCAAGGTTGTAAAGATCTTACCAGACCCACTCCCACAGTTTACATTTTAAGATAACAGGATTAGAACTTTACAATAGAAAGATCTTACCAGATCCACACCCATAAGTTACATTTTAACATACCAGGTTAGTCAGAAGGTTTTCAGGAAGGAGAAACTGTCCTCAAGCAGGATATATTCTTATTATATAATCATTAGTACAGAGTTTAAACTGAATTGATGTGTAATTATCAGTTCCAGGCCTAAAGAAAAAAAAATGTTTTATGTGACTAAGACTAAGGAATGTAGAGGAAAAAAAAAAAAAAAGACAACTGTCCTTTCCCTCTCCTTGAGAATTCTGGACCCCTATCTCCTCCTCAAGAGCCCCAGACCCCTTTCTCCTCCTTAGGGACCCTGGACTTCTTTTCAACCTACCTAGGAATTGAGTCTCTTATTAGGACAGGACATCTTTGGGGGCAGGGGGGTCATTATTCTGCCTATTGCTCTTATGAAATCCAACAGTGTTTTAATTGTTAAGGTTTTTCTTCTGTTTTTCAGATTGATTTCATCAAGGTCATTGGTAATTTCCACATTGAAAAATACGATGGAGAATTCCCAGTTCTTAACTTGACCTAAGAGCAACTTTGATTCATGGATGGTTTACTTCTCCTTTATGACCAAGTTTTCACCTGGCTTCTAGGAATTTACATCCTCATGATTTCCCTCTGTTTCATGGGCTACTTCTTCTCAATTTCCCTTGCTATATTACCATTTATCCTGAACAAGCAATATTAGAATGCCCTTGAAATTTCTTTGACCTTTTCTCTTTGGCATCTATACTCACTTCTTGACAACGTCATTGACTCTTAAGGTTTTAAGTAACACTCATGCGCTGACAATTTTCATACTTTTATCTCCAGGCCTAGACTCCTCAAATTTCAGACTTGTATATTCAGCTGCCTCCACTACATCTTTACTTGAAAGTCTAACAACCATTTCAATGTCAACATATTAAAAACTGAATTCCTGCTCTTCTCACCCAAACCTGTTCCATTTGTGGTTTTTCTTATCCTCAGTTCAGTTCAGTTCAGTCACTCAGTTGTGTCTGACTCTCTGCAACCCCATGAATCACAGCACACCAGGCTTCCCTGTCCGTCACCAACTCCTGGAGTTTACCTAAACCCATGTCCATAGAGTCAGTGATGCCATCCAGTCATCTCATCCTCTGTCGTCCCCTTCTCATCCTGCCCCCAATCCTTCCCAGCATCTGGGTCTTTTCCAATAAGTCAACTCTTCGCATGAGGTGGCCAAAGTACTGGAGTTTCAGCTTTAGCATCATTCCTTCCAAAGAAATCCCAGGGCTGATCTCCTTCAGAATGGGCTGGTTGGATCTCCTTGCAGTCCAAGGGACTCTCAAGAGTCTTCTCCAACACCACAGTTCAAAAGCATCAATTCTTTGGCACTCGGTTTTCTTTATAGTCCAACTCTCACATCCATACATGACCACTGGAAAAACCATAGCCTTGACTAAACGGACCTTTGTTGGCAAAGTAATATCTCTGCTTTTGAATATGCTGTCTAGGTTGGTCATAACTTTTCTTCCAAGGAGTAAGCGTCTTTTAATTTCATGGCTGCAATTACCATCTGCAGTGATTTTTGGAGCGCCCCAAAATAAAGTCTGACACTGTTTCCACTGTTTCCCCATCTATTTCCCATGAAGTGATGGGACAAGATGCCATGATCTTCGTTTTCTGAATGTTGAGCTTTAAGCCAACTTTTTCACTCTCCTCCTTCACTTTCATCAAGAGGCTTTTTAGTTCCTCTTCACTTTCTGCCATAAGGGAGGTGTCATCTGCATGTCTGAGGTTATTGATATTTCTCCCGGCAATCTTGATTCCAGCTTGTGTTTCTTCCAGCCCAGCATTTCTCATGATGTACTCTGCATATAAGTTAAATAAGCAGGGTGACAATATACAGCCTTGACGTACTCCTTTTCCTATTTGGAACCAGTCTGTTGTTCCATGTTTCTTATCTTGGTTGATGTCAACTCCATAATTTCAGGTTCTTATGACAAAAAGCCTTGGAGTTGCCCTTGAATTCTTTTTTCATCTTTACATCTCATGGTCCCTCTGTCACAGGAACTTCTGTGACTCTGCCTTTAAAATATATACAGTATTCATCACGTCTCAATACCTTAACAGCTATCACCTTGGTTTAGAAACTGTTTTCAGGACCTCATGATCTAGATGGTATTGGTGAAAGTTGTTTTGCAACAAGTAGCACCATACTCAGAAGCATGATGTACAAAAACTGAGGAACTTGCTATTCTTTGTTTTTAATTTTTATTGAAGTATAGTTGATTTATGGTGTTGTATTAATTTCTACTGTAAACTGATTCAGAAATATATTTACATATATATATATTCTTTTCCATTATGATTTATTACAGGATATTGAATATTGTTCCTGTGCTATACAGTAGGATCTTGTTGTTTACCTATCCTATATATAATAGTCTGCATCTGCTAACCCCAAATTCCTATTCCATCCTGTCTCCACCCCTCCTCCTCCTTCTTGGCCACCACAAGTCTGAAGAACTTGCTGATCTTCATGTAGGCAAATCTCAATACATTTATCGTATCCTTTATATACCTTACAGATTCCTGGATAAATGCACTTTAATGTAAAAATATTTCTTCAGTTACATTTTTTAAGTTGTTTCATTTCTTAAGAAGAAAAGAAAGTCACCTGACTTTGAAATTTATAGCAGAATTTTATTGCTTTTCATGGCTGGCTAAATCCAGAAAAAAGTCTTGGATGTGTTTTTGGTCAAAGTAGATGCTGATCTGCGTGGATTTATGTTGCATTTACTTCAGCCTTTATCAGACTATATCAATACTTATGTCTAGTGGTTTGAATAAGAAGCTTAATGTTAGATCCTGATTCTATAAGCAGTCAAATGCCAACCTACAATATTTATTCACTCCATTATATACCTCCCAAATATCTAGATAATTTCAGACCACAATGATATCATTACGTTAAATTTGATACTCTGAAATAATTTTTAATCACAGAGAAGACTGCTTTTGATTTCATTATCAACTTGATTTCCCATGAATATCTGGAAAGTGAAATGTGCAGCCCAGGTAGAGATTGTGGCAAAGTTCCTGCTTCCATTGATATGATGAACTGTATCTCCAGGGTTTCTTTTCTGCTACAAAGTTTTGTATTTCTAGTTGCTGGTTCTGATTAAGTTTTTCCTTCCTATGGCATCCTCCTGGGGATTTCTGTTTAAGATAGTCTAAAAAAATTTTTCTTTGCTATTCTTTAGCTATCTTTCACAAAGCTTTCTTCAGAGTGTTTTGTTTTGTTTTGTTTTTTTAACATAAGTATTTAAATTAATTACTAGGGCTTGCACACTGGACCTCCCATACCAACTCTAATGTTCTCAGAATATTGATGAGAAGGCACAGCTTGTCCTCACTGATGGTGCTATGTTTTGGCTCTTTTCCAGAAAGATCCATCAAAAGAGACGAAGAAAAACCCTTGAGCTTTCTGAAACAAAACACCACTAAAAATTTCTTTTATGCATAGAAACAGCAACAAATAAAAAGTAAATAAAACTGAAGTACAGAAGGTCTTAATATTCAGAATGATACCTTTGAAAGAGCAATTAGAAGGGAGAGAGAAAAATGACTCTTTTAAGGCACTAGGCGCGGGCGGCTGTGACTGGCACACTAGGCGTGGCCAAGAGGAGCTACCCCACGTCCGAGATCAGGGGCAGAGGCCGGGAGGACCCCATGCCCAAGGGGCAGCAGCCAAGAGGAGTTACCCCACATCTGAGGTCAGGGGTGGTGGCCAAGAGGAGTTACCCCATGTCCGAGGCCAGGGGCAGCAGCTGGGAGGAGCAACCCCACACATCCAAGGAGCCGTGGCTGTGCCGGCACAGGAGGGCCTAGAGGAGCTATCCCACGTTGAAGGTCAGGAAGGGCAGCAGTGAGGAGTAAGGTAAGGAGCAGCGGCTGTGCTTTGCTGGAGCAGCCGTGAAGAGATACCCCACGCCCAAGGTAAGAGAAACCCAAGTAAGATGGTAGGTGTTGCAAGAGGGCATCAGAGGGCAGACACACTGAAACCATACTCACAGAAAAGTAGTCAATCTAATCACACTGGGACCACAGCCTTGTCTAACTCAATGAAACCAAGCCATGCCCGCGGGGCAACCCAAGACAGGCGGGTCATGGTGGAGAGGTCTGACAGAATGTGGTCCACTGGAGAAGGGAATGGCAAACCACTTCAGTATTCTTGCCTTGAGAACCCCATGAACAGTATGAAAAGGCAAAATGATAGGATACTGAAAGAGGAACTCCCCAGGTCAGAAGGTGCCCAATACGCTACTGGAGAATAGTGGAGAAATAACTCCAGAAAGAATGAAGGGATGGGGCCAAAGCAAAAACAATACCCAGCTGTGGATGCGACTGGTGATAGAAGCAAGGTCCGATGCTGTAAAGAGCAATATTGCATAGGAACCTGAAATGTAAGGTCCATGAATCAAGGCAAATTGGACGTGGTCAAACAAGAGATGGCAAGGGTGAACGTCGACATTCTAGGAATCAGCGAACTAAAATGGACTGGAATGGGTGAATTTAAATCAGATGAGCATTATATCTACTACTGTGGGCAGGAATCCCTCAGAAGAAATGGAATAGCCATCATGGTCTACAAAAGAATCTGAAATGCAGTACTTGGATGCAATCTCAAAAATAACAGAATGATCTCTGTTCGTTTCCAAGGCAAAGCATTCAATATCACAGTAATCCAAGTCTATGCCCCAACCAGTAACACTGAAGAAGCTGAATTTGAACGGTTCTATGAAGACCTACAAGACCTTTTAGAACTAACATCCAAAAAAGATGTCCTTTTCATTATCGGGGACTGGAATACAAAGTAGAAAGTCAAGAAACACCTGGAATAGCAGGCAAATTTGGCCTTGGAATACAGAATGAAGCAGAACAAAGACTAATAGAGTTTTGCCAAGAGAATGCACTGGTCATAGCAAACACCCTCTTTCAACAACACAAGAGAAGACTCTACATATGGACATCACCAGATGGTCAATACCAAAATCAGATTGATTATATTCTTTGCAGCCAAAGATGGAGAAGCTCTATACATTCAACAAAAACAAGACCAGGAGCTGACTGTGGCTCAGATCGTGAACTCCTTATTACCAAATTCAGACTCAAATTGAAGAAAATAGGGAAAACCGCTAGACCATTCAGGTATGACCTAAATCAAATCTCTTATGATTATACAGTGGAAGTGAGAAATAGATTTAAGGGCCTAGATCTGATGGATAGAGTGCCTGATGAACTATGGAATGAGGTTCGTGACATTGTACAGGAGACAGGGATCAAGGCCATCCCCATGGAAAAGAAATGCAAAAAAGCAAAATGGCTGTCTGGGGAGGCCTTACAAATAGCTGTGAAAAGAAGAGAGGCGAAAAGCCAAGGAGAAAAGGAAAGATATAAGCATCTGAATGCAGAGTTCCAGAGAATAGCAAGAAGAGATAAGAAAGCCTTCTTCAGTGATCAATGCAAAGAAATAGAGAAAAAGAACAGACTGGGAAAGACTAGAGATCTCTTCAAGAAAATTAGAGACACCAAGGGAACATTTCATGCAAAGATGGGCTCAATAAAGGACAGAAATGGTATGAACCTAAGAGAAGCAGAAGATATTAAGAAGAGGTGGCAAGAATACACAGAAAAACTGTACAAAAAAGATCTTCACTACCTGGATAATCACAATGGTGTCATTGCTAATCTAGAGCCAGACATCCTGGTATGTAAAGTCAAGTGGGCCTTAGAAAGCATCACTATGAACAAAGCTAGTGGAGGTGATGGAATTCCTATTGAGCTATTTCAAATCCTGAAAGATGATGCTGTGACAGTGTTGCACTCACTATGCCAGCAAATTTGGAAAACTCCACAGGACTGGAAAAGGTCAGTTTTCATTCCATCCCAAAGAAAGGCAATGCCAAAAAATGCTCAAACGACGGCACAATTGCACTCATCTCACACATTAGTAAGTTCAGTTCAGTTCAGTCACTCAGTCGTGTCTGACTCTTTGTGACCCCATGAATTGCAGCATGCCAGGCCTCCCTGTCCATCACCAAATCCCGGAGTTCACTTAGACTCGCGTCCATAGAGTCAGTGATGCCATCTAGCCATCTCATCCTCTGTCGTCCCCTTCCTCTCCTGCCCCAATCCCATTCAGCATCAGAGTCTTTTCCAATGAGTCAACTCTTCACATGAGGTGGCCAAAGTACTGGAGTTTCAGCTTTAGCATCATTCCTTCCAAAGAAATCCCAGGACTAATCTCCTTCAGAATGGACTGGTTGGATCTCCTTGCAGTCCAAGGGACTCTCAAGAGTCTTCTCCAACACCACAGTTCAAAAGCATCAATTCTTCGGTGCTCAGTCTGCTTCACAGTCCAACTCTCACATCCATACATGACTACTGGAAAAACCATAGCCTTGACTAGATGGACCTTAGTTGGCAAAGTAATGTCTCTGCTTTTGAATATACTATCTAGGTTGCTCATAACTTTCCTTCCAAGGAGTAAGCGTCTTTTAATTTCATGGCTGCAGTCACCTTCTGCAGTGATTTTGGAGCCCCCCAAAATAAAGTCTGACACTGTTTCAACTGTTTCCCTATCTATTTCCCATGAAGTGATGGAACTGGATGCCATGATCTTCATTTTCTGAATGAAAATGAAGCTTTAAGGTAACTTTTTCACTCTCCTCTTTCACTTTCATCAAGAGGCTTTTTAGTTCCTCTTCACTTTCTGCCATAAGGGTGGTGTCATCTGCGTTTCCCTATCTATTTCCCATGAAGTGATGGAACCGGATGCCATAATCTTCGTTTTCTGAATGAAAACGAAGCTTTAAGCCAACGTTTTCACTCTCCTCTTTCACTTTCATCAAGAGGCTTTTTAGTTCCTCTTCACTTTCTGCCATAAGGGTGGTGTCATCTGCGTATCTGAGGTTATTGATATTTCTCCCGGTAATCTTGATTCCAGCTTGTGTTTCTTCCAGTCCAGTGTTTCTCATGATGTACTCTGCATATAAGTTAAATAAGCAGGGTGACAATATGCAGCCTTAGTAAAGTAATGCTCAAAATTCTCCAAGCCAGGCTTCAGCAATACGTGAACTGTGAACTTCCTGATGTTCAAGCTGGTTTTAGAAAAGGCAGAGGAATCAGAGATCAAATTGCCAACATCTGCTAGATCATGGAAAAAGCAAGAGAGTTCCAGAAAAACATCTATTTCTGCTTTATTGACTATGCCAAAGCCTTTGACTGTGTGGATCACAAGAAACTGTGGAAAATTCTGATAGAGATGGGAATACCAGACCACTTGACCTGCCTCTTGAGAAATCTGTATGCAGGTCAGGAAGCAACAGTTAGAACTGGATATGGAACAACAGACTGGTTCCAAATAGGAAAAAGAGTACGTCAAGGCTGTATATTGTCATCCTGCTTATTTAACTTCTATGCAGAATACATCATGAGTAATGCTGGACTGGAAGAAGCACAAGCTGGAATCAAGATTGCCGGGAGACATATCAATAACCTCAGATATGCAGATGACACCATCCTTATGGCAGAGAGTGAAGAAGAACTAAAAACCTCTTGATGAAAGTGAAGGAGGAGAGTGAAAAAGTTGGCTTAAAGCTCAACATTCAGAAAACGAAGATCATGGCATCTGGTCCCATCACTTCATGGGAAATAGATGGGGAAACAGTGGAAACAGTCTCAGACTTTTTTTGGGGGGGGGCTCCAAAATCACTGTAGATGGTGACTGCAGCCATGAAATTAAAAGACGCTTACTCCTTGGAAGAAAAGTTATGACCAACCTAGATAGTATATTCAAAGCAGAAACATTACTTTGCCAACTAAGATCCGTCTAGTCAAGGGTATGGTTTTTCCTGTGGTCATGTATGGATGTGAGAGTTGGACTGTGAAGAAGGCTGAGTGCCGAAGAATTGATGCTTTTGAACTGTGGTGTTGGAGAAGACTCTTGAGAGTCCCTTGGACTGCAAGGAGATCCAACCAGTCTATTCTGAAGATCAGCCCTGAGATTTCTCTGGAAGGAATGATGCTAAAGCTGAAACTCCAGTACTTTGGCCACCTCATGTGAAGAGTTGACTCATTGGAAAAGACTTTGATGCTGGGAGGGATTTGTGGCAGGAGGAAAAGGGGACGACAGAGGATGAGATGGCTGGATGGCATCACTGACTCGATGGACGTGAGTCTGAGTGAACTCTGGGAGTTGGTGATGGACAGGGAGGCCTGGCGTGCTGTGATTCATGGGGTCTCAAAGAGTCGGACACGACTGAGTGACTGAACTGAACTGAACTGAAGGCACATCTATTGCTCTTCCTTCAGTTTAGGTTTTTCTATGCATTTTTAAGCAAGGTATGTGTGATGAACCCACAGCAAAGGTAGGCATTATGATCTTGGCCTTTGTGTTTATGCATTCCTGTGGCTCTCCTGTTTATTTAGCACAGGCTTCAATACCTACCCTTTTAATTTGGGATCTGACTCTCCAACCCAAACTCATCTTTGGAGTCATACTTGGAATCAGAGAAAGCAACTGCTTAGCCAGATTTAGCATCTCCATAATAGAGATGACAATATTTTTCTAGATACTTGAGTAAAGTGGCAGGTAGCATTTCTAAAAAAGGCTTTTCACAGCTACTGTCATCCTATCTTTTAAAATATCAAAGGTGCAGGTACCAATTGGCCTTTGGTACACATCCACAGTGGCTCAGATGGTAAAGAATCTGCTTGCAGTGTGGGAGACCTGGAATTGATCCCTGGGTTGGAAAGATCCAGTGGAGAAGGGAATGGCAACCCTCGCCAGTATTCTTGTCTGGAAAATTCTATGGACAGAGGAGCCTGGTGGGCTACAGTCCATGGGTTTGCAAAGAGTAGGACCCGACTGAACAACTAACACCTCATTGTCACTTCACATGTTACAGTCGTGCCCCCTTATCATAGAGGATATGTTCCAAGACCTGCAATGGATGCCTGACATCACGGATAGTACTGAACTCTCTGCAAATTATGTTTTTTCCTAAACATTCATACTAACAACTTAAGAAATTGATGTCAATGTATGCCAAAACCAATACAGAATTGTAAAGTAAAAAAAATAAATTAAAAAAAATTAAAAATAAATAAAAATAAAAAATAAATAAATACTGGGAAAAAAAAAAGAAATTGACAACTCTAGCCAATAATAAAATAGAACAATGATAACAATATGCTGTAATAAAAGTTATGTGAATGGGATCTCTCTCTCACATATCTCACGGCACAAATATAATGCCTTTTCCATCTTAACTAAGCACTCATCACACTGCAGCTTTAACCTTTGCAGTTTGAGGTGTGAAAGCAAGACTAGCATGAATTTCTTTTTGCTTTGTCACAATTTCACAGACTAAAGATTTATTCTTACTGTAGAGCTTAGCCACCTCAGCATACATTCCCGCCCCCCCCCCCTCCTTGTAAGTTGAAAACTTTCGCCTTTTTAGGTTAAAAAAAAAAAAAAGCACTTGTGGTTTCTTTGGCAAATCCGAATTTCCCATATCACTCCCCTGGGTCTTTGGAACCATTATTAGGTAAAATAAAGGTGATTTGACCAAAAGCACACCACAACAGATAATCTGATAACCAAGAAGGCTGCTAAGTGACTAACCTGCGGGATATTGGTCAGAGTGATGTTCCATGATCTATGCAGGACTGAGCCAGATGTTGCAAGGTTTTATCACACTACTTAGCCTGGCATGCAACTTAAAGCTTATGAATGGTTTATTTCTGGAATTTTCCATTTAACACTTTTGGACTGGGGTTGATAGCAGATAACTGAAACTGCAAAAAGCAAAAAATTTGATAAGGGATGGCACAATTGTATTCTTACAGTTGATTCTGAGCTGGACATAGACATTAAATGTATCTTTGGAGCTATCTGGGTTCATCTGCAGGCTCACTATTTACTGTGGTTGTTTAAACTTGGACACATTAAGATAACTTCTCTTTTTAAATTTCTTTATATATAATATGGGAAGAATTATAGTAATAGTATCTACTTTATATGATTATTGAGAGGATGAATATAACATTCTCAAATAAATGTTGGATAATATCATTGGGATAAGTAGTTCAAATTTTAGCAATGAAAATTTTAAATAAAGGTTAAAGTCAGATTATTGTCTTTAAAATAAGAATGCGACATTTTGAGGGAAGTAACCTATTTTAACTTCCAAAGTTCTGAAGAATATTAGCTTGAATAATTTTACCAATATTGAAATAAATCAAATGGTCAGAAGGGATACTGATGATCAGAAATAGATGCTGAGACATTCATAGGGAAATCAGTATTTTTCCTGGAAGAGTAAGTTCTGAAGCTCCAAACTAACATCAAAGTTAGTTTTGCATAAATCTATTGTGTAATGATGTTTAAGAGCTTGAAAATTTTAATTGCCATTAACAATTAAAAAAAGAAGATAATGTCTTGAACTTGAGTTCCTATTCAATTCAGTTCAGTTCAGTCGCTCAGTCGTGTCTGACTCTTTGCGACCCCATGAATTGCAGCATGCCAGACCTCCCTGTCCATCACCAACTCCCGGAGTTCACTCAGACTCACGTCCATCGAGTCAGTGATGCCATCCAGCCATCTCATCCTCTGTCGTCCCCTTCTCCTCCTGCCCCCAATCCCTCCCAGCATCAGAGTCTTTTCCAATGAGTCAACTCTTCGCATGAGGTGGCCAAAGTACTGGAGTTTTAGCTTTAGCATCATTCCTTCCAAAGAAATCCCAGGGCTGATCTCCTTCAGAATTGACTGGTTGGATCTCCTTGCACTTCAAGGGACTCTTAAGAGTCTTCTCCAACACCACAGTTCAAAAGCATCAATTCTTCGGCGCTCAGCCTTCTTCACAGTCCAAATCTCACATCCATACATGACCACAGGAAAAACCATAGCCTTGACTAGACAGATCTTAGTGGGCAAAGTAATGTCTCTGCTTTTGAATATACTATCTAGGTTGGTCATAACTTTTCTTCCAAGGAGTAAGCGTCTTTTAATTTCATGGCTGCATTCACCATCTGCAGTGATTTTGGAGCCCAGAAAAATAAACTCTGACACTGTCTCCACTGTTTCCCCATCTATTTCCCATGAAGTGATGGGACCGGATGCCATGATCTTCGTTTTCTGAATGTTGAGCTTTAAGCCAACCTTTTCACGCTCCTCTTTCACTTTCATCAAGAGGCATTTTAGATCCTCTTCACTCTCTGCCATAAGAGTGGTGTCATCTGCATATCTGAGGTTATTGATATTTCTCCTGGCAATCTTGATTCCAGCTTGTGCTTCTTCCAGCCCAGCGTTTCTCATGATGTATTCTGCATAGAAGTTAAATAAGCAGGGTGACAATATACAGCCTTGACGCACTCCTTTTCCTATTTGGAACCAGTCTGTTGTTCCATGTCCAGTTCTAACTGTTGCTTCCTGACCTGCATATAGGTTTCTCAAGAGGCAGGTTAGGTGGTCTGGTATTCCCATCTCTTTCAGAATTTTCCCCAGTTTATTGTTTTCCACACAGTCACAGACTTTGGCATAGTCAATAAAGCAGAAATAGATGTTTTTCTGGAAGTCTCTTGCTTTTTCGATGATCTAGCAGATGTTGGCAATTTGACCTCTGGTTCCTCTGCCTTTTCTAAATCCAGCTTGAACATCAGGGAGTTCACGGTTCATGTACTATTGAAGCCTGGCTTGGAGAATTTTGAGCATTACTTTACTAGCATGTGAGATGAGTGCAGTTGTGCGGTCGTCTGAGCATTCTTTGGCATTGCCTTTCTTTGGGATTGGAATGAAAACTGACCTTTTCCAGTCCTGTGGCCACTGCTGAGTTTTCCAAATTTGCTGGCGTATTGAGTGCAGCACTTTCGCACCATCATCTTTCAGGATTTGAAATAGCTCAACAGGAATTCCATCACCTCCACTAGCTTTGTTCGTAGTGATGCTTTCTAAGGCCCACTTGACTTCACATTCCAGGATGTCTGGCTCTAGATGAGTGATCACACCATCCTGATTATCTTGGTGGTGAAGATCTTTTTTTGTACAGTTCTTCTTTTTTGCGTTCCTATCAGTAATAGGTAAATAGGATAGGCTTGTGTGTTCATTCCAATATATAATGTTGACAGCCACAAAATCAACAAACACACAATTATCTACTTTTTTGATAGTTCATGACAGTTAAAAACTCTAAGCCTTTGGTTGGATTCCCACGAGTATCCCTAGAAACTGTTTCTAGATTACTCTCACCTCACTGTCCAAGAGGTACATTCTCAAGGAAAAGAAACCATAGTTCAGTTTATCCAAAAGATTATCCAAACACCTACCTCGTGAAAAGTTGGTGCCAAAGACTAAGTCGAAATACTGAGAAACAGAAATACAGAGGCAAATACATGCATTAACAAATACTCATTTAGAGCTGGCTATACTCAGGAAACTTAGAATGAATCTGAGATATTCTATTAAGTTTTAATTTATTATTTTATATTTTAAAAAATCTTTTAAATTTTAATTATTTTAAAATTACTATTTACTGGAGTACAATTACTTTACAAAGTTGTGTTAGTTTCTGCTATACAGCAAAGTGAATCAGCTATTGATTACATATATCCCCTCTTTTCTGGATTTCCTTCACATTTAGCACATTTAGTACTCCACCACAGAGTACTGAGTCCCCTGTTCTATACTGTAGATTCTTATTGGTTATCTATTTTTTACATTGTTTCAGTAGTATACATACATCAGTCCCCATCTCCCAATTCATTTCCCTCCCTTGAAATCAGTATGTTCATTTCTCTCTGTCTATGTCTTAAGTTGCTTTTTAATTGCTACCATATGGAGACTAATTTTCTGTTCCTGATTCTTTCTTCAAACTTAAACTGATTGTTTCCTCCTCTGAAATCCCAAAGAAATTTTTTTCTCACACTCATCAAGACCTCTAATTTTTATAGTTATTTAATTTACAAGATATAAATAGTTGTTCTTATAGTTTCAGTGACTGAAAGCAGAATTATTAGGTAAAATTCTCAGCTAAAACCCTTACTGTGAAACCTTGAGCAAATAATCTCATCATTTTGTGTGCCAGTTTCCTTGTATTTAAAATAGAAGGTAGTAAGTAACAGCACTCACATCACAGAGTTATGAGAATTGAAGGTGCTAATAACATGTAAATATACTTAGGAAAGTGCTTTCAAGAGTGATTTTATTATCTTTTTTGAATTAGCAAAAATTACAAATAATCACACATTTAACTCACATGAACTTACATAAAACACATTACCGAATAGTACACACAATATGATCTTGAAAAACTGGAAATGAAAGGATATTGGAGGAGATTGCAAGGAATTTTCTAATAACATGCAATCATACACATATGATCATTTATTTTATTTTCAATTTTATTTTCATGTGTGACTTGAAAACCTGCCTACAACAAACAATTACAAATTGTGATTCAGATATAGCAAACATCTTTTTGAATGCATAGCTGACTATACAGGAAATTTAGTAACAACCACATGGCCAAAACAAAGACTGAACTATCATAGAACTAATATTGTGGTGCCAAAGTGACTAGAAGACTTGAATTTAATGGCCACATGAGGTAGGGAAATAGAACTTGGATTTTAACAACACAAAGTAGGAACTGAGGCCTCTTCCAAAGCTGCATCCCTGGTAGTAGTAAGTACAAGAAAAAAAAAAAAAAAAACTACCTGCGAAGATGGGAGATAATAAGAAAGCTTACATATTTCTATTTAGTTCTTTTGTGGAAAAAAATCTCTTTATAATTTGTAATCAAGTTTCGGCCACATGTGTATGAAGCTTGAATTTACACTAACTGCATAGTATAAGAGTCACCAAACTGAAAAGTATAAGATAAACAAGATGCTCAGCTAGTCCAAGAGTGGTTGGCAGAAGCAAATGCAAACTCTTTTGAATGGGACTACCCTAAACTTAGATTTGCACAAGATTGTCTCAGATAGAGCCCCTCTCAGTCTAAATTATACACAGGAAATCTGCTTAAGGTTAGTGTTAACAGACACATGAACAGGAGGATTAGATACCTAAGGACTTGTTAAGAATACTGACTGGAACATGAGAGCTAATCAATAAATATTTAAGTCAATGAATGTGGTATATACATCCTTGTTTATTTCTACTATAGAGGCTGAGTTTTCCTGTACTTGACTGCCCTGTTTTTTTATTAAACTTTCCCTCAACACTCTGTGTAGACTTATCTTGAGGATTATTACGGTTTTGATGCTGTATTATCAATGTAATATATGTAGGCAAAGCAGGGTGTAAGAGGACTTTGTGGTAGAAGCTTGTGGAAGTTCTTTTTCTGATGACTTCTAATTTATTAATAAAGGGAGAGGCAAAGTCATTACTTGAGAGTGAAGAAAATGGAAATGGTATTAGAAGTCTGAAGAGAGTAGAATTCATCTGGAAAGTCATCATAAAAGTGATCTGGAATACAGAAAAGTGAGTTGGAAAGGGAAATATGATTAGATTACTAGAAAGGTCTAAGGACTCATTTGCAGTTGATAGTCAAGGATTTGAAGTGAGACCAGTCATCACAGTTTTGTTTTGTCTAGCACACCAGATACAGGGTAATATGGGAGACTGGATTTATCCAGTACTAGGGTTTTTTCAGGGTATAAACAAACAAAGGACAAAAGAGTTATGCCTTATGCAGAAGAATGATTGTAATAATGAACCATGAAACTCAAGATGGGAAGGAAGGGGAGTGAGGATATGAGGAAGTGAGTTTTAGTGGAGTGAAGGCGAAAGTGGGCTCAGAGAACATTTGAAAAAGAAAATAGTAGAAACAGTAGTATGCTTAAAATTGACATTATGGAGGACTGGAGATACTGGTAAGATCTTCTGTGTAGCCATTAGTGTCCAGTAGCTAAAGTGAGGTGGAGGAGGTCATATCAGGGGGAGGGCAAGTTAGGAATGGAAAGTCCAGAATAGAGGGGACTGTCTACCTTAGCACTTCTCTGCTCTGAGTGCATATTAAAATCACCTGGAGAGCTTCAGAAAATATGACCGTCTAGGCTATATCTCAGACAAATTAATCCAGAATTTCTGGAAGTGGGACTTAAGTACTCAGTTCAGTTCAGTTCAGTTGCTTAGTCGTGTTCGACTATTTGCGACCCCATGAATCACAGCACGCCAGGCCTCCCTGTCCATCACCAACTCCCGGACTTCACTCAGACTCACGTCCATCGAGTCAGTGATGCCATCCAGCCATCTCATCCTCGGTCATCCCCTTCTCCTCCTGCCCCCAATCCCTCCCAGCATCAAAGTCTTTTCCAATGAGTCAACTCTTCACATGAGGTGGCCAAAGTACTGGAGCTTCAGCTTTAGCATCATTCCTTCCAAAGAAATCCCAGGGTTGATCTCCTTCAGAATGGACTGGTTGGATCTCCTTGCAGTCCAAGGGACTCTCAAGAGTCTTCTCCAACACCACAGTTCAAAAGTGTCAATTCTTCAGTGCTCAGCCTTCTTCACAGTCCAACTCTCACATCCATACATGACCACAGGAAAAACCATAGCCTTGACTAGACGGACCTTAGTCGGCAAAGTAATGTCTCTGCTTTTGAATATGTTATTTTGGTTGATCATAGCTTTCCTTCCAAGGAGTAAGCGTCTTTTAATTTCATGGCTGCAGTCACCATCTGCAGTGATTTTGGAGCCCAAAAAAATAAAGTCTGACACTGTTTCTGCTGTTTCCCCATCTATTTCCCATGAAGCGATGGGACCAGATGCCAAGATCTTCGTTTTCTGAATATTGAGCTTTAAGTCAACTTTTTCACTCTCCTCTTTCACTTTCATCAAGAAGCGTTTTAGTTCCTCTTCACTTTCTGCCATAAGGGTGGTGTCATCTGCATATCTGAGGTTCTTGATATGTCTCCCGGCAATCTTGATTCCAGCTTGTGTTTCTTGGTCCAGCGTTTCTCATGATGTACTCTGCATATAAGTTAAATAAGCAGGGTGACAATATACAGCCTTGACATACTCCTTTTCCTATTTGGAACCAGTCTGTTGTTCCATATCCAGTTCTAACTGTTGCTTCCTGACCTGCATACAGATTTCTCAAGAGGCAGGTTAGGTGGTTTGGTATTCCCATCTCTCTCAGAATTTTCCACAGTTTCTTGTGATCCACACAGTCAAAGGCTTTGGCATAGTCAATAAAGCAGAAATAGATGTTTTTCTGGAACTCTCTTGCTTTTTCCATGATCCAGTGAATGTTGGCAATTTGATCTCTGGTTCCTCTGCCTTTTCTAACACCAGCTTGAACATCAGGGAGTTTACGGTTCATGTATTGCTGAAGCCTGGCTTGGAGAGTTTTGAGCATTACTTTACTAGCGTGTGAGATGAGTGCAATTGTGCGGTCGTTTGAGCATTCTTTGGCATTGCCTTTCTTTGGGATTGGAATGAAAACTGATCTTTTCCAGTCCTGTGGCCACTGCTGAGTTTTCCAAATTTGCTGGCATATTGAGTGCAGCACTTTCACAGCATCATTTTTCAGGATTTGAAATAGCTCAACTGGAATGGCATCACCTAGTGTTTTTAAAATGTTCCTCATGAAATCTAGTTCACAGTCAAAGTTGAGAACCACTGATAGATATGTGCATAAAATAAAAACAAAGAGAAAATGAGCCAAGAGGTAAAAACTGGGGTATGGGAGGTTTTTTACCAGGATGTCTGTTGATAAAAATACAAAGATTTATGAAATAGGGGTAGTACATTGATGTGAAAAAACTATATTCAGTCAACAAAATCCTTAAGAAGTTTGGATTCCCAAACCCCTTGAGAAAAGCCCAGTTTTTGAGATGAAGAAATAACCCCATTCTCTTGGTTCTGTTTTGGAGGATCTTTCTGGTACTTTGGTACTTCTTTAGCAGCTGTGTTGTTGTTCTGTCACTCAGCTGTGTCTGACTCTTTGCAGCTCCATGGACTGCAGCATGCCAGGCTTCCCTGTCCTTTACCATCTGCTGGAGCTTGCTCAGACTCGTGTCCGTTGAGTTGGTGATGTCATCCAACCATCTTGTCCACTGTCGTCCCTTTCTCTTCCTGCCTTCAATCTTCCCAGCATCGAGGTCTTTTGTAATGAGTTGGCTCTTTGCATCAGGTGGCCAAAGTATTGGAACTTCAGCTTCATCATCAGTCCTTCCAATGAATATTCAGGATTGATTTCCTTTAGGATTAACTGATTTGATCTCCTTGCAGTCCAAAGGGTCTCTCAACTGTATTTGTATTTAATTCTGCAACAGTGGTAAACAGAATAAAACTGGCTTTTAACATCAAAATTTTCTATAAAATACATAATGAAGGAAAGAGCACTGAAAAATGAATTAAGTACATACTTCTAATGCAGGATTTAAAAGTTCTGGAAGGTTCCTGCTTCCAAAACAAACTAGATTCATTCATGTTAAAATGCAAGTCTAGTAGGCAATGTTCACCTTAACACCCCACTTCAATTATTCAGGAAGCTTTGCTGGTTGCTATGGTTGGCTGAGGAAAATTCTCCAAGTTTTGTGTTAAAAGATGTCAGATCAGTCCTTCCTGACTTGAAATCTAAATTTTCTTTTGCCTTTGCCATCTCTCTTGATTCAGTTTTGTAATTCTCAGCAAAAGCTAATGTAGCTGCCAGGATTTTTCACAAATTTTCGTCATGGGTACTTTTCCCAGGCTTGGTCTTCCAGTCTATGTTGAAAAGGTAGAGAATAAATCTATCTCCACTCTTTTGATGGTTATGCACTGTGTGTACATTTTTAAGGATGTTAATCTAAATTCTGCATCCTTAAAAAAGGTCATGGGACTAGACTTTTTGATATGTAAAGGTAAAATTGTAGGTGGCAGAGATTATTACATTTGAGGGAATAGATGAGAAGGTAATGGTCCTCTTTTCCCATCTCTCTGTGTCAAAATTGGGCATTGGACATGGTGTTTTGTTCTACTACTGTACAATTGGAAGAGTCAGCTTTATGAGTAGATGAGAAGGCAGAGCTCTATGCCAGTATTTTAAGAGCCCTGCAATGTTTTTGTCACATTGCCGGAGTGCTACATTTGGAGGCCTAATAATATTGAGTGTTGGATTTTATTACTCTTTAAAGAGTTCGCACTTCAAATGTCAAATAGCAGTAGGAATCTACATCCTATGATTTGGAGGGCTAGGTATTTCATTTAGCTAAGCACAGAGAGGTACAGCATAGAGCGTCTTTCTGGTAGGAAGTCAGAATGGGTGGGAGAGGTGGGTGAAGATGGGAGAAAATCAAGAAGGAGCACAGAACAGGAATGGTGTGAGCTCTACATTAGAGTTTTGCCTTTTGCCAGACTTGCCCATAGGCCCAGAGGGAGTGTACTGAGAGTGGATGGCCAAGCAGACTCTTTTTCTTCATTAATTGTTTGCATGTGTTTGGGTGTGTATGGTGATATGTATGGGGCCATAAGTTAATATAATAAACAAATCCCTACAAAGGAATGTTTGAGCTGAAGACTCAGTGAATCATCAAGAAATGAAATTGGCTACTTTTAAATAAAATGTCAAATGCATGTGAAATTACCAAAGATGGAGAGTTACAAGAATATGAAACCTTTTTCAAGATCAATCTTTAATAAAATAGAATCTAGATAATGAATACATATTTCATGTTAGAAACTATTTAACAAAGGGACATCAAGTAAGGCTGATAATAAAATTTTACTGGCAGTCATCTTCTTGGAATTCTACTTTATGTAATTAAAGTATAGTGAGGAAAGAGACAGAAAGGTAAAGGAGTTCAATACGGGATCTTTTGACCTCCATTCTAATTTAATTGATTCATACTGGCAGAAATGCATTCTAGTGTTTACATGATTGTAATGGAACCACCAGTTATTATGTTTATGTTTATTCAAGACTCTGGGGTACCTTTATTCATCTGTTCAAAGGAAGTATTTTATTATAAAATATCAACATGATACTGCAAAATAAAAATAAGGGCCTGATTTTATATACACATACATGTGCTCATACATGCTCACTTCGCATTTCCTGATTCCTGACAGTTTTTTGAATGACTCCAACCTCTGGCATCTACCATCACCTCTCCTACTTCTGAAGTCAAATCTCCTTCTTCCTCCCTGTTATAAACACATTTGTGATGATGTCTTAGGCTTACTTGGATAATGCAGGATAATACCATTCAAGATTCTCAATTTAATCACATCTGCAAAGTTTCCTTTGCCTTTTAAGGCAACACATTTAGGGGTTCTAGGGTTAGAATTTGGACACCTTGGGAGCCATTAGTCAGACTACTGCACAATGCTTTTGACTTTAAGACAGAATGACAGATTCTGCAATAGCTAGACAGGTGACATAGGATGTTGACTAGGATTTTTTTGGTGTCTTAGGACTTTAACTGAGGTCATAAACCTGAGAAAGGTAGGTACATTCACATGTTAAGGAGAGATGCTTTACCACATCTGTAACTAAATTACTGAGAGATAGCAGAACCTCTCCAGGGACTAAGAATGGGAACTTTGAAGAGTGATTGGAGAGGAAATAGTTAAAACAGATGTCTCACTGGGTTAAGAGAACGATGGCATTTTCTCTCCCCTCCCAAGGAAGTGAGTGGGAAGTGGGGATTCTGGCACCTATCTCAAGCCAGTTGAGTAAGCCAGTTGAGAGATCCCAGAAGTAGGAGATACTAGAATCTTACTTCCTAGGTGAATGCTTGCATAACTGTAGAAAACTTTAAGCTTTCTTAACGTTTCCACCAGCCTGAAATCTGGCAGGAAGATTCTTTAGAGACCTTGACGAGTCTTCTAGAGCAGAGACATACGTAAACAAAGAAAATGGTGTTTTCTTTCTGCCAGTTTCCAGCCTGGAACAACTTGCAATAACAGAACAAACAGAGAAAAGAAAAGGAAGTCCAAACAAATGGTATCCTATGGTTTGATGGGTTAAAAATGCACAGATTCCCCATGGTCCATGCACCTGCCATGGAAGGACTTCTGCTGTCTCACTGAACCCTTGTCCAAGAAGAAGTGTTCCAGGGAGACAGAATGCCAGGTTAAGAAGCCAAGAGGTCCAGCTGAGAAGGCATGAACTGAGGGCAGCTGCAACAAGGTAACTGGACATGTGTTACTCCTATGGCGAACATCTCTGTGCTGGAGGCCCTTTGGTCCCAAATGTGCCTCCTGAGGGCATTTATTGTGGCAAATTATTCACACCTGTTACATCAGTTCAGTGCAGTTCAGTTCAGTCGCTCAGTCGTGTCTGACTCTTTGCAACCCCATGAATTGCAGCACACCAGATCTCCCTGTCCATCACCAACTCCCGGAGTTCACTCAGACCCACGTCCATCAAGTCACTGATGCCATCCAGCAATCTCATCCTCGGTCGTCCCCTTCTCCTCCTGCCCCCAATCCCTCCCAGCATCAGAGTCTTTTCCAATGAGTCAACTCTTCCCATGAGGTGGCCAAAGTACTTGTTACATAAGACATAATAAAAGCTTTATAATCTCTGCTAGAGAGAACCTTCAGTGAGAGATAGTATAGATGGAGGAAGGAAGGGGAGAAACAGATAAAGATGACTTTGTGATTGCAGTTATCTTATCCAACGATCAGATTTTTACTATGGGAAAGGGTGAAGTTTTGGAATGAAAGTCAGCTTGAAGTTCTAATTTAGACTGGATGGAATTTTTTTCTTCCTTGAAAGTGAATCACTATTACTCAAGTGAAATTGCTTTTGAAGCTGAAAGAGGTCAGAAAGGTACGGGATATGCCTCAGTTATTATCGTGGAGCAGTGAAGGGAGCTTGCAGCAGAGAGGACTGGTTAGCAATGGCTGGAGAAAAGAATAAAGAAATTTACTCCTTCCCATAGTCTACTTTACAAGTAAGAATGTGGCAAAGAACAGAGGAGAATAAAAGTGTGGCTATGTCATGGACACATATTAGTACATCCACTACTAAGTATGTTTCAAAGTTAAGAGAAGGACTTTCCTGGCAGTCCAGTTTGTGCTTCTACTGCAGGGGTTGTGGGTTTGATCCCTGGTTGGGGAACTAAAATACCACATTCTGCTCAGTCAAAAAAAAAAGTTAAGAAAATGCCCAACATTAGAATAAATCTCTAGGTTTCCCTAAAAACAAAGGGAAGCAAGAAACCAAACCAAATTACAACTAATGTGACCAAATGCCATTTTTCATTGAAAATAAAACATAGTTATTTACTGACAATTTACAGCTCCAAGCTTTACTGAAATTGTGTTAGCAGTTAAAAAATTTTTGATTCCTTTGCAATTAGTCATTAAGTGTAGGATGATATTTCTGATTTAGGTGAAAAAATTATACCCCACACTTTTTTTTTTCTTACCCCAATACATGACTCAAATGAAGAGGCAGCATTCATAGAAAGAAGAGCAAAAATATGGGAAGAATATCCAGTGTGGTATTTTTCTGTTCATTTAATCTAATAGAAACGTTAAAATAAGTCTTTGATGTGACAGATTAGGTAACAGCAATCTGGAAGACCTTTCTTCACAGCTTGCTTGTAGAGTGCCATTTCCTTTTGTTCCCTATAAATGTTTGGCCCACAGACCTCCCATTAGTTTAAAAGGGATTCAGTGTCTAAATATACACTAGAACATGAAAATGTGTCCTAGTAAGAAAAAACCTCTACTACCTCATGCAATAATGCTTCAGGGGAATCCTGAAAGATTAGCCATTAATTCCACTTCCTGTCCCTGTCAATGATTAGACAGAGGAAATAATATGGCTTTAAAATGAATCAGTTACACAGAGGACATTCATTAAACTGCCAACTCTAGAAAATAATAAAATATTTTTTTCTTCTTAAATCTAAATGAAAAGAATCAAAATGCAGGAGCAGGCTTTATTGAAATGCCAAAGTAAAGCAGAATTTGTCTTTTAAATGATGACTGTGTATCTGTTAAAAATATGAATGTGTACTTTATTTCATTCAACTAATGCCTTTGGGGCCTCAACTATTGCTAAGCACTGTTGTAGATTATAGAAATATGAACAAGATATACAAAACTTCGGTATTCACATGGTTTACATTCCAGAGTACAAAGATGGAGAATATATATAATAAATTTTATGTGTATATATTATATATTCACAAATACACATACACACACAAACTTATAGTGACATGTTTTGTAGAGTATGTATAATCAAGGAAGTGGAGGGAAGGATAAAGTTATTTTAATAGGGTGGTTCCAAAATTCCTCTTCAGTTAGGTAACTGAGTAAATACTTGAAGGAAGTGAAGGCTAAACATAGCAGTAAGTGGTAAGAGGTTTCTAGGCAGGGGGAGAAGCAAGCGCATGTTTTGCTTAGTAGACATTAAAGAAGATAGTATGATTAGCGGAGAGAAAGATTATAGATGACAGAGAGGAAGCAGGGAGGTAGATGACATAGCTCTCATAGGACATTGTTAAAGAATGAGGTTTTTACTCTGAGGGGAATGAAAGTAAATTGGAAGGTTTTGAGTAGTTGCATAATCTTGCTGGGACCAGATACCTTCCCTTCATGGCAAATAGAAGGGGCAAAAGTGGAAGAAGAGACACTTTTTATCTTCTTGGTCTCCATAATCACTGAGGACAGTGACTGCAGCTGCGAAATTAAAATACTCTTGCTCCTTGGAAGGAAAGCTATGACAAACCCAGACAGCATATTAAAAAGTGGAGGCATCACTTTGCCAAAGAAGGATGACTCCAAGGTTTTTTGTCTGAGGAACTGGAAGGATGAAAAGTGCTCTTTACTGAAATGCAGCAATCAGTGAGAGGGGCAGGTTAAAAGGAAATTCTGCTTCAGACTTTTATTAGATGTTAGACATTTCCATGGATCTATCTAGTAAGAAGTTGATATATGAATATGGAATCCAGAGAGAGATCTGGGCTATTTATATAAGTTTGAGAAATAGAAATATCAATGAATATGGATAAATAATATAAATATTATTTGGATATAATATGGATATAGATAGATATACAATCTAGGGACTGAACATGGATAAAGATTAAGTCCTCAAGGTCTCCAAAGTTTAGATTTGGGGAGTATGCATGAAACAGAAAAGTTAATGAAGCTGAAGGAAAATCATAAGTAGGTTATTCTAGAAAGCAAAGGATGGATGTTTTCCAAGGGAGCATGGTTGACTGGTTAAGGATCTGGCCAGTGATTTGGTCAAAGAGGAGTTCATTGGAATCTTTGATGAGAGCAGTTTTGAGTGGAAAGGTGATAGAAGGTTAAAGGCTTGTTATATTACAGTAGGTTCAAGACAAAAATGGGAATAAATTGGATATGGCAGATACAGGAAAACTTTAAAGAAGCTTTGTAATAATATGGGCTTCCCAGGTGGCACTGCCAATGCAGGAGACCCAAGAGATGCAGGTTTGATCCCTCAGTTGGGAAGATGCCCTGGAGGAGGAAATGGCAACCTGCTCCAATATTCTTGCCTGGAAAATTCCATGGGCAAAGGAGCTTGGAGGACGACAGTCCATGGGGCTGCTATAGGAGCAGTTAAATGAGAGATAACTGGAAGGTGAGGTCAAGGAGAGGTATTTTTCCATGATTTTTAGATGGTAGAAGTTATAGCAGTTTTTGTTTGTACACTGGTGGGAGTGTCACGGTGGCAAGTAGAAAATTGATGATGGAAGAGAGAAGGAGGAATTGCCAAACTGATGAGACTGTGTAGGCGACAGGCGATGGGTCTAGTGCACAAGAGGGATTGCCGTTAGACAGAAGCAGGGCAATCTATCTGAGGTAGTGGGTGGGAAGGCAGACTATGTGGGTGCAGATGATGGTAGAGGAATAATTGTGGAGTGGGCACCTCTGGAAATTCTTTTCTGATTAATTTTTTCAGTGAAATAGGAAGCACATTCTTCAGCTGAGAGTGAGGATGGAGGAGGCCCTAGGGAGTGGAGGTTTGAGAGAGAAGAGAAGGTGGGATGTAGTTTTCTTAGGAGGCTGGAAGCGTGAATGAGGTGTAGAAATAAAGGAGGATAACTGGTTTACACTAAGGGCTTGCTGTTGCCTAACCTGTCTTATGGAAGACCTGTTTTTTGTTAGACAATTTAAAACAAAGCAAGTCAGCCTTGTTTTATATAATTTCTCAATTTACAGGAAGTACATGGGGACAGGCATCGTATTGGTGGAAATATGGCTGTTTTCATGTCTGGGTTTTGCCAGGTGAGTATAATACAGTGAGAAAGGAGAGAGAGAGGAGTAGACATAAGCAAGGGAGGGATCTGATGATGAGTTATGGAATTTAAGAAAGGCAAGCATGGAAGTGAGACACATGGAGAGGGGCTGGATTCATAACTTAGAACTTGGTGAAGCCAGGAAGTGTTGGAGGTCAGTGTGATGGTCCAAGAGTGTGATGATTATCCTGGCTCAGACAAGGTCTAGACTACAAGGCATGCAGTGGGAAAGAATGGCCAGGCTAGGAAAATATAGTCTTTGGAGGAGAGGGGGATGGAAGAACCAAGAGGCAAGGTACAGTGTTGGTAGGGGTGTATGCACTGATACTGGAATCTCCAAAAATTATGCCAAGTTGTGCTGGAGAGAACAGTAAGTGAAAGCTAAAAATCTCATGGACTCAGTAAGAGTAATAGAATGATTCACCAAAAAAAATGATATGAATATATATCCAAGAACATTCAGTGAAATTTTGTCTGGAGGAGTGAAAAAAATTTGAATGAATTTAAGTGAAGTGAAGTGAAAGTTGCTCAGTTGTGTCCAGGTCTTTGTGACCCCATGGATTATACAGTCCATGGAATTCTCTAGGCCAGAATACTAGAGGGTAGCCTCTCCCTTCTCCAGGGGATCTTCCTACCCTGGGATTGAACCCAAGTCTCCTGCATTGCAGGTGAATTTTTTACAAGCTGAGCCACCAGGGAAGCCCAAGAATACTGGAGTGGGTAGCCTATACCTTCTCCAGCGGATCTTCCTGACCCAGGAATCTAAATACCCTTCAATAAAGTGAAAGTGAAGTAGTTCAGTCGTGTCCAACTCTTTGAGATTCCGTGGACTGTAGCCTACCAGGCTCCTCAGTCCATGGATTTTTCCAGGCAAGAGTACTGGAGTGGGTTGCCATTTCCTTTTCCAGGGGATCTTCCTGACCCAGGGATTGAACCCGGGTCTCCCGCATTGCAGGCAGATGCTTTACCATCTAAGCCACCAGGATAAGTGAAAGATTAAATAAACTATGGCAGCATATCCATACAATGGAATGCTATGCAACCTTTAAAAATGAAGCGAATAAACATATACTGACAAGGGAATATGTAAACAACGTGTGAAGTGGAGATAACGTTCACATATTAATATGAAAAGAAAAATGCAAAAAAGCAAAATTAAGAAAAAATTTAAAAGTTAAAAAGGTGTGATATACCCAGAGGTATGCATATGGCATATGCTTAAGGAAAGAATTACCCAGATGTTCCCAGGAGTTGAAATTGGCCAGGCTCTTATGGAAGGAGGAACTTTCACTTCTTTAGGTAAAGAGAAATTTTCATTTCTTCCAAGACATATCATTTTCTTTAAATGTTTTCTTGTACAAACTACTTATACTAGAAAATAAATAAATCACAGGAGTGTAGTATACAGCACAGGGTATATAGCCAATAAAATAATGATTTTGTATGATGCGTAATCTAGGGAAATACTGAATCACTATGTTATATATTTGAAACTAATACAATATTGTAAGCCATCTATACTTCAACTAAAAACTTAACGTTTTCTTATAAAACATAATGTAGATAAATAAAAGTGAACAAAACCTTGAAGTAGAGGTGGATTTACTCTCAAATCAACATTCATGACAAAACTACTTGGATCAGAACATACAAAATTGCCAATCTCCGTAATCCCCTCTGTGCTCCCCCTTCCTTACTGCTCCTCCTCTCTGTTCCAAAGTTAGAAACTATCATGACTTTATGGCCATCACATTTGTGTGTTTCTTTACACTTTACTACCTACACATGCATTTTCATGCATTGGAGTGTTGTCCTGCCTGTTTGTAAACTTCATACAAATAGAATAATCCAATATGAATTCTGTTGTGCTGACTTCTTTTCTTCAATGTAAAATTCACCCATATTGCAGGATATGGAAATTTTTTAAATTTGCCTTTTTTTGTGTGAGAACATTTAAGTTCTATTCTCTCAGCAAATTTCAATTGTATAATACAGTATTATCAACTACAGTAACTATACATTAGATTCTCAGACTGTTACTGAACCAGACTTGAGTCCGCTCACCTGATGAGCAGCAAAGCCAATCCACTGCACTGGGTTGTGGTGGAGGAAAGTACAGTGTTATCACAGGGCAAAGTGAGGAGAATGGGAAGCTCATGTTGTAAAGACCTGAATTACCTCATGGTTTTCAGGGGGCGGTTTTTAAAGGCAAAATGAGGAAAAGTGGCACAGGGTGTCTGATCAGCTTGTAGACATTCTTCTGTTTGGTTGGTGATGAGGTTACTGGATGGTATTTGGGGAATCAACATCATCAACCTCTGGCTTCAACTGGTCTGAGGTCTCTGTGCTTGTGGTCAGCATGCAGTTAACTCCTGCAACATGGTGAGAGTTTTAGTATATCTGCAAAACAACTCAAGAATAGAGCTTAGGATATTATCTACAGCCCTTCAGGAGGAACTAGAATTGTTTGATTTTGTTTTATGACTAAACTATTATTATTTTTTCTTGCTTGACTGCTTTCCTTTGTTTCTGTATTTTTTCACTTCTCTGGTTAAATTTGCTCTTTGAAACCTGGGGAAGGCCTAGGAGGCTAGTTTTTCTACAAATAAGAGGTGGGGGATATGGGAAGAAGTAGGGGTAGGTCTATCCCTGGGAAGCCTTGCAGGGTCCTGCTTAGAGTCAAGATCTTATTCATCTTATAACCTAAAGATAGCTGTTTTTATATAGTATTCTATATATACATATAAAATTCATTTGCCCATTTACTATTAATGGACATATGGTTTATATCTAATTGTGTATTGAAACAAATGTTACTGTTATGAACATTCTTGTACACAGTTCTTGGTACCTTGTGCATGCATTTCTGTTGCATACGTTTCTAGTAGTAGAATTGCTGAGTAATAGGATTTCTGTAGTTTAAGTTAAGTTGATGATAAACTGTTTTACTCCAAGTAGTAGAGTCTCTGTAGCTTCATAGGCTTTCCAACACTTGGTATTGTCATTAGATTTTTTTCCCCTAGTATCTAATAATGGGAGCATAAGGATATCACTTTGTGGTTTTAATTTGTATTGATATTCTTATCAGTGGGGGTTGTATACTAGCTATTTGAACAAGCTCTGACAATTTGCTTGTTCAATCTCAAGAGTGTTTTTTTCCTACTGAGTAGTTTGAGTTTCTCTTTTGGTTTTCAGAACATTTTTAAAAGATATAAATTCAAGATGAGTCCTCTTTTGACTCTATGTGTTGCAAATACAGGGGTCTATGGTTTGCCATTTTGCTCTGTTAGTGGTGACATTTGACAAAGAACTTTGATACAGTCAGATTGATCAGTATTTTCTGTGGTTCAGGATTTTTGTGTCCTCTTTAAAGAGTCTTTCCCAAAGTTAAGAGTGTAAAGATATTCTCTTACTGCTTTTTAGAAATCTATTGTCTTTGTCTTTCACACTTAACTACATAATCCAACTGTAATTGATTTTTGTGTCTGGTGTGAGGTAAGAGTCTAGTTACATTTTAGTTCCATAGCCACTTATATGGCTAATTGTTTCAGAACCATTTTCTGGGAAAACGTGTTCTTTCTCCACTATGGTGAAGGGCTTTGTTGTTTAGTCTCTAAGTCATGTCTGACTCTTTGTGATCCCACTGACTGTAGCATGCCAGGATCCTCTGTCCATGAGATTTCCCAGGCAAGCATACTGGAGTGGATTGCCATTTCCTTCCCCAGAGTATCTTCCCAACCCAGGGATTGAACTTGCGTCTTCTGCATTGGCAAGTGAATTCTTTACCACTGAGCCCCCAGGGAAGATTTGTGAAGTGCTAGATCTGCAGAAATCACGTGGCCATTTGTGAAGAATTTCTTTCTAGGGTTTCTATTCTTTTGAGCTATTGTTCTTATTCTTATGCCAATACCTTACTGTTTTAATTACTGTATCTAATATTCAATGGAGCAAATCCTCCCATCCATTTCTTCTTCTTTAAAAACATCTTGGCTAAATTTGGGCTTCCCTGGTCGCTCAGGTAGTAAAGAATCTGCCTGCAATTCAGGAGACTTGGGTTCGATCCTTGGCTCGGGAAGATCCCCTGGAGAAGGGAATGGCTACCCATGCCAGTACTCTGCCTGGAAAATTCCATGGACAGAGGAGCCTGGTGGGCTATAGTCCTTGGGGTTGCAAAGAGCTTAGCCCTTCACCTTTTTACATTTCTGTGTAAGTTTTACTACTGGTTTGTAACATTCCACATACACAGTATTAACATTTTTACAGGATTATATTAAATCTATATATCAAATTGAAGTGATTTAATATCTTTCTGACATTTGAGCCTTTGATTCATATCCATGGTATATTTTCTCATTAGTTGAGACCTTTCTTTCAGAAACATTTTATGATTTTCTGGGTTGAGAGTTTCCATGTGTTTTACTAGGTATATGATATTCATACACGTATCATCTGCAGTTGGTACCATGGCATACCACCCAGCGTCTCCCTCTGGGACCAGAGTACTTGTTCCTTGGCTGCTGGGGGTGTTAGAGATCGACAGCACTCAGCTGAATCTCCCTGAAACCTGCTCTCCCAAGACATTTATGAATTTTTATGTTCTTTTCCAAGAATCAGTTATTGGCTATGCTTAACTTATTGTCTCTTTTTATTTTATTGTTTAATTTGTGCTCTTTCCAGTGTTTAAAAGTTATCTATCTATATTTTTACCCTTTTCCTTTTCAAATTTCTGTAAGTCTCTGAAAAGCATCACATAATGGAGATTTTTGCAAAAATTTAGGTTTAAATCTACAACTAAATCTAATTTATTTCTAGCTCTCATATTTATACTTGTTTTATTTTGGTATGAGATTTTTTTTTTTTTAAAATCAGGCTTATAGAGACATATACATGCCCAAACTGTACAATTTAAAATTTGAGTTTGGTGCATTTTGACAAGTGAATATTAATTATACTACCATATAATTTGCAGCATATTAATCTTACCACAATTAAGATATAGCACATTTCCATCATACCTAGAAGATGCCTATTGCTTCACTATCATACATCCCTTCTCCAGTCTCCCAGAATGTGATAACTAATTATCTGATTTCTGTCGCTAAGACTTTGCGTTTTGCATTTTTTTGACTGTCATATACATGGAATCTTCCCTGGTGGCTCAGAAGTTAAAGCGTCTGCCTCCAATGCAGGAGACCCGGGTTCGATCCCTGGGTTGGGAAGATCCCCTGGAGGAGGAAATGGTAACCCACTCCAGTACTCTTGCCTGGAGAATCCCATGGACGGAGAAGCCTGGTGGGCTACAGTCCACGGTGTCGCAAAGAGTCGGACACGACTGAGCGACTTCACTTACTTACTTATACACGGCATCATACAGCACGTGACTTTTTGTCTCTGGCTTCCTTTGCTTCCTTTGCTTTCAAGATTTGTCAATGCTGTTGTATGTCTCACCAGTTAGTTCTTTCTTGAGGGATAGTATTGTACCATATGGACACATTACAATGTTTTTATCCTTTTTCTGATTCATGGGCATTTGAGTACTTTTCAGTTCTGGGCCAGTATGGATAAAACTGTTATAAACATTAGCAGACAGGTCATTTTTGTTGATCTATATAGTTTAAGTAAACAGATAAATCTGTATAAGCAGAATTTGTGTGTCATACAATAAGGGTAAGTTTAATTTATTAAGAAAATTCCAAAATTCCAAATTATTAACAAAATTCAAAAACATAGCATTTTATTTCCACCACCAGTTTATGAGCATTTTGGTTGCTTTGCATTCTTGGTTTCTCTCGGTATTGTCAGTTTTGGAAAAGAATTTACCCATCAAGTAGGTGTAAGGTGGTGTCTTATTGTGGTTTTAATTTCCATTTCTCTAGTGACTAAGAGCCCCATCCAGCTAATTCCTTGGAAGAGGGATCAGCACCCAGCCAGTGCTACCACTCTTTGTTGCTTCACCACCCTCTGTCCCATGGCACAGGGCCCTCTCGCAGGATGATCAAATAGGACCTCATATGTCTAGCATATGAGAGACGCTCCCTAAGCTGGGATAATAGGAGCAGGGACATTACAAAGACATTATTTTATTTATCTTCCAATAACACAGGTATTTCTGTTTTACAGATGAGGAAGTTGTGGGTCATCAACTTTATGTAATTTTCCCAAACCTATAAAGGTGGTAAGCAGAAATGCCAGAATTTAAGTTTGGGTTTTTGTGGTTCCAAAGCTAATGCTTGAGTTTACTCTGAAATTTATAGCTGATATAGAACTAAGAAGCCTCTTGATAAAAGTGAAAGAGGAGAGTAAAAAAGTTGGCTTAAAGCTCAACATTCAGAAAACGAAGATCATGGCATCTGGTCCCATCACTTCATGGGAAATAGATGGGGAAACAGTGGAAACAGTGTCAGACTTTATTTTGGGGCTCCAAAATCACTGCAGATGGTGATTGTAGCCATGAAATTAAAAGACGCTTACTCCTTGGAAGAAAAGTTATGACCAACCTAGAGGGCATATTGAAAAGCAGAGACATTACTTTGCCAACAAAGGTCCGTCTAGTCAAGGCTATGGTTTTTCCAGTGGTCATGTATGGATGTGAGAGTTGGACTGTGAAGAAAGCTGAACGCCAAAGAATTGATGCTTTTGAACTATGTTGTTGGAGAAGACTCTTGAGAGTCCCTTGGACTGTAGGGAAATCCAACCAGTCCATTCTGAAGGAGATCAGCCCTGGGATTTCTTTGGAAGGAATGATGCTAAAGCTGAAGCTCCAGTACTTTGGCCACCTCATGCGAAGAGTTGACTCATTGGAAAAGACTCTGATGCTGGGAGGGATTGGGGGCAGGAGGAGAAGGGGATGACAGAGGATGAGATGGCTGGATGGCATCACTGACTTGATGGACGTGAGTTTGGGTGAACTCCAGGAGATGGTGATAGACAGGGAGGCCTGGTGTGCTGCGATTCATGGGGTCGCAAAGAGTCGGACATGACTGAGTGACTGACCTGAACTGAAGTGATATCCCTTCAGGGTCCTTTTCTCTAGACTTCATAACATCTCTTTTTAAATCCTTATTTTCCAAAATTTTAATCAAATTCAAGGTTTTGTTGAATCATTTTTTTCTCCCCAAACTCTGAAGGTCACTCATTGTTTCCACACTATAATGTTGAATGAATAAATCCAAATTTGCTCCTTGGTGACAATTACTGTCACCATTATGTCAAGCTATTCTTGTTGAACCTATTGACTCTGAGGAAATGGAACCTGGGACTGTTGGCAGAGGTTGGCATAGCCTGTTATGATGCAGCTTAATGCACCCTGGGGGTTCATGGATGGATAAGCTACACCTAAGTAGGCCAGCTACACTTCATGGGCTGTCTTTCCTAAAAGAGATGCTGAACATACTGTATTTCGGTAATGTACATTCTGCAATAATTTAACACTTAGCCCTCACATACTGTTGTTCAATCATCAATATTCTAGACAAACATAATTCAATTTAGAGGGTTGTTGCTACCTATGGTCAAGTCATACCACTGTAAATTAGTAGTGGTGGTTGGTGCATGGTTTTATTCACTGCCCATTACAATTTACTCATGAGTTTTATTAAGGATATGAGGATTTTTTAATGTTTCCTTTCTATTTAATATCACAGTTAGCTTTATTACTTTTAGCAAGAGTTAAATAGTCATAATATATGGTATCTGTTGAGCTCATTTGCTGTTCTTTGATAATTTGTCCATAATAAGTCACTTTTAATGAAACTTATTTAATTGTAAAGAGAATACCTTGAGGGGAAACAAGTAAGAGCTAGTTTATAACATATGCATATTTTGGCACATACTATTGGCAACAGATGAGGTTGCATTTATTGAATTTAAAACTGAAGGGCATGCTGTACCCATGCTAAACTTGGTAGATCAGAGAACTTTGAACATAATTCTCATTACTTGTTCAGCTTTTAAGATACAGAAAGTAAGGGTGGACTATAAATGAAAGGGACTAACATTAAAAATTTTGAATGCACTGTTCTCCTTTTCCTTCTTGAGATCTCTGACCTAACTCGCTTTAGCATCAATTTACCTAGAAGATGGGAGTGGGCAGGTGGGCAGAGATTGTAACTTATTAGGAAGGAACACTGAGGAGAGACCAAGAGAATGTTGAGCCTCCATTATCCTGTCATAAGATCATCCAGCAAGATTGTAGTTCTAGCCTTCTACCTTGAAAGAGAACTTTCCCAGTTTCCTCGATCTCCTCTTCAGCATTGCCACAACCAAGTATGGATGATTCAGTCTCTCGAGCTCTCCTGTGGTGTAGAGAAGATGTAACACTTGCCATTAGGATTGACTGGAGTCTGGAAGAGGATATTAATGAAGAAGGAAATAAAAACCTTCCTCTGTTTTTTAATCCCCAAAGATTTGTAAGAAGGAAAGTGTTAACTTACTAAATAGCATTTATTCTTTTGGGTCTGTGTCCCTCTATGTATGAGCTTCCCAGGTGGTTCTAGGGATAAAGAATCTGCCTGCCAATGCAGGAGACATAAGAGTTGGGGGTTCCATCTCTGGGTCTGGAAGATCCCTTGGAGGAGAAAATGGAAACCCACTCCAGTATTCTTTCCTGGAGAATTCCATGGACAGAGGAGCCTGGTGGGCTACAGTCCGTGAGGTTTCGAAGAGTCAGACATGACTGAGTGACTGAGCATACACAACTTCTATGTATATGAATATATCAGTGTGTTTAATCCTCACAATGACACTGTGAAGTAGTGAAGTCAATTACTATTTTATTCCCATTTTATTGTAGAGGAAACTGGTACACAGAGCCAGTCAATAACTCATCACAGATCAAGCATTTAATGAACGTCACAGCGGCACTGGGTTGTCTACCCCATCAGCTCCTAAGGAGCTGGGTTATTGAGGATAACGCTGAAGGCAAAGAGGGCTGGCAGCAGTTTTTCTCCCTGCTCCCTATCCAGGGACAGGAAATTACCTCTGAGCTTTGTATTGCACCAAACTTGGGCCTGGCTGAAGCTACATAGCCTGATTGTCAGAAGAGGGAGATCTTTCAGTATGATGGTCCTGAACTGTCTCCAGGGACCTGCAGTGAGAAACTAACCTGAGAGCCAGCCAGAGGCCCACCAAGTGATTCTTCAGGTGGTATGAGGCTGGGACCACCTGGACCATGGATTGAAAGGAGGCTTTAGGCCTCTTGCAAAAAACTGTGGCCAATGGGAACAGTGTTGAGACAGGGCTAATCATCCAGGATAGAGTGCTGGGCATTGTTAGAGCTGGGGGAGACTGAATCAGAGTCCCGCTGACACAGAGTGAAGCTATGCAGCATAGCAGCAGGGCAAACAGCACCCAGGAGCCAGGGGTGTTGCCATGGAGACCTGGGGAAGCAGAGAACATTGTACTGAAGACTCTGATTATTTTTCCAGGAGGACTCAAAAGCTTTATTCCCACCCCTAACACCCACCACCATGCTCCACATGTCATCACAGAAGGAAGTGCAGGGAGCTGGGCTAGCTTAGGGACTAAATGATATTTTTTGAAATATTGCATATTTTAAAGGGGAAGCCAACACTATTAGATGAGATTAAATTTTAACCGAATTTAGTTAATTTGTTGTCTGGTTATGGAGTGGGGAGGGAACCAAAACAGAGGACCTGATTCAGTAGAGAACCCTAAAGAGCTTTCATTTTCTCTTCATATCTGAGTTATACAGGGAGTTAAGTTTCATAAACCTGCTACAAAATTCAGCTAATAAAAAAAGAGAAAAAAAATACATTGTCAACTGTGCAGGCAATGGAAGCAGCACACATAAAATAATCAGAAAAATTAAAGGGAGAAGTTGGAATTACAGAAAGAGGACAGCAGGGTAATAATAACCTTCCTGATAGTAGCTAGTTCTAGTAAAACCTCCTTTGACAAAGAAAAATTTGCAAGGCATTTAATTTCAATGCTACCTTACTGTGACAGAAATGTACATGGCTGTAGAAAACAAAAACAAATATCTAAATACTGTGAGTAGGATGGGAAAGAATGTAAATTATAGGGAAAGAACCACAATTTCAGTATCTCAATAGGTTGTTCTAGGGCCACCCACACCTTTATTTGTCAGACTGCATGGTTTTTCCTCCCTGTTGCACTTCTTGGACTGGTCCAGAGGGTGGTAGGTGGAGGGAGAAGCATCTCTTTGCACCCTTCTCCATACTCTCCCTCCTCTCACTTCACTCTGCCTGTCTGTGCCCACTGCCTCACTTTGTCCAGGCCCTCATTTGCTCTCACTTGGGCCATGGTGAAGGTTTCCTAAATGATTTTGCTTCCTACAACCTTTCTCTCCTCAATTTAGCATGTAAAACTTTTCCAGAGTCATCTTACTGAAGCTGATTTTCATGGCATCTCAAAATCTATAAAAATCCCTGCAAAGAGCTCTCATTTGGGAAGCCTGGTGTGCTGTAGTCCAAGGTTGCAAAGAGCTGGACACAGCTAAGCAACTGAACTGAACTGAGATGATCAAATAAATAGGCGGGGAAAGAAAAAAAAAAAAGAGGAATATAACCATGTGATCAGGTGAGGTGGAAGCAAGAGGAACCTAGAGGAACCATGTTATTATTAGAGAGAAGGTCTTCTGAGGTTTCTGGAAGGGACCCAAACAAGAAATCTAGCTCGAAGGGACCCAAACAAGAAATCTAGCTCATTTGGAAGGCCACAGAAACACACAAGGGCTAGTGAAGAGGAGGGTATCCTACTCATTCTTCACTTTTTGTAAGACAAATGGGAATATTGTGTTGTGAGTAGAAAGCTGTAAACTCACTCATACCACCCACACCTCTGTTACACTTGACCACCATTTTGGGGGGCCGTTTCAGAGATCAACTGACTATCTATCTATATCCATCTGTTCTTTATCATGTCTGTTTTTCAGGTAATTTATTTGCCAGTCTGTGGCAATTTATTTATGTTTGTGGGACCCACTTGGTTGAATTAATATGTATGTAGACTCCAAATACTTCTAGTTTCCATGGTTTGGAGCAACAGTCAGATAAATCATTTAATGAAGAGATGAGGATTGAATAGTCAGGGTCTTTCACAAAAGGAAGAGCCTATCTCCTTTTATTTGCACATTTTCTCTCTTTTATCTTTTAGCTGACCAGACATTCAGTTTTGTGGCCAGTTATTATCTCTCAAGGGAAATAGATGGGGAAACAGTGGAAACAATGTCAGACTTTATTTTTTGAGGCTCCAAAATCACTGCAGATAGTGATTGCAGCCATGAAATTAAAAGATGCTTGCTCCTTGGAAGAAAAGATATGAGCAATCTAGATAGCATATTCAGAAGCAGAGACATTACTTTGCCAATTAAGGTCCGTCTAGTCAAAGCTATTGTTTTTCCAGTAGTCATGTATGAATGTGAGAGTTGGACTATGAAGAAGGCTGAGTGCTGAAGAATTGATGCTTTTGAACTGTGGTGTTGGAGAAGACTTTTTGAGAGTCCCTTGGACTGCAAGGAGATCCAACCAGTCCATTCTGAAGGAGATCAGCCCTGGGATTTCTTTGGAAGGAATGATGCTGAAGCTGAAACTCCAGTACTTTGGCCACCTCATGCGAAGAGTTGACTCATTGGAAAAGACTCTGATGCTGGGAGGGATTGGGGCAGGAGAAAAACGGGACGACAGAGGATGAGATGGCTGGATGGCATCACTGACTTGATGGACGCGAGTCTGAGTGAACTCCAGGAGTTGGTGATGGACAGGGAGGCCTGGCTTGCTGCGATTCATGGGGTCGCAAAGAGTCGGACACGACTGAGTGACTGAACTGAACTGAACTGATTATCTCTCAAACATAAGCTATTTTTTCTATTTGCTCTTTATGTCAGTTACCAAAGGCTGTATTGTTAGAATCAATATGTTTGTTTAGACATCAGAAAGCCTTAGACTTTGTAGAGCTGAAAAGTGTGTTAGCAATCACCTGGTTCAAAGATTTATTGAACTTTTAATTGTTTTCCTTCTTTTACTGTTTGTCACAACCAAAGACTCTTCCATCTCTGTAATAACCGGCCAGTTTGGCACAAGTGAACTACATGGAAAAAAACTTCAAGTTGTCAATTATAATTCACATGTAGTAAACAGCAAGCAGAAAAAGAGCTCTTTGAAAGTGAAATCTTAATTCAGTAGACACTTTATCAACATGTTCATCTAAAGTTGGTGATGAGTTAAGTACAGACCGATAATTGGGGAGGTAATTGAATTCTTGGTTTGTACTTAATTATAGAGGGAACATTAATCTCCATCAAAGAAAGTATTTAAGCCTCATAAAAATGCAGAGAAAGAAACTCCATCCCAATGGCCCATGACTACTACCTTAAATATGGATGCCTACATTCTTGATTCAGGCAGGTTCTTAGTCTTTATAAAATGTAAGCAATATAATCAAAAGATTAGAGTTGTATAACAGAGACACAAATAATTTTTCAGCATTTATATGTGCAGAGAGAAGTATGATCATGTTCAATTCATTCTTTCAAAGTATGCTCCTAAGGATATTGAATTTACTCTCTTGGTAGGGGAAAGACTTGCTGAAAGATAGTCTTTTATAAATATTTATAGCAACAGTTTTATTCTACAGTTGAGGTTTCAAAGGGATGGCATGACTCTCTAGGTCATCCAAATAAATGCACAGAAGAGGCTGTTTTTTTCTAGAACTATAGATCCTGAAACAAATGACTTTTATATGACTCTAGATTTTTATATTTGAACAAGATGACAGAAATCATGTCTTACAGATGTATTATCCTGCAGTTGGAGACCCAAACACTAATTTGCTGCACAGTCAGATATATCTTGGTGAAATATTTAAAATAGAGACCTCCAGGTTTTAGTCCCAGTTATTCTAACTTAGTATGTTTGGAATGGGGCCAGTAGTATCAAATTTAAAAAAAAAAAAAAAGGATTCTCAGGTGATTCTGATGGACAGAACTGTAAAGTACTGAATTAGTGTAACCTCTCACCCAGTATCTCCACTCATCAAAATATCTGTATAGGGAAAAATGAACTACATCTCTAGGATTACCAACTTTATTATTGAATGGCTATAATGCTCAAAAAATCATAGTTATATCAAATGCAATTTTAATCTTCTTTACCCTACTATGCTCATAACCAAATTTGGTTCTAGTTCTGCTTTCTATATAATAAGGTAAAACAAATCCATAACAAATCCATATATTCTTCCTCATGGCAAGTTTTGGCAGTTTTTCCTACATTTTTTTCTGAAGGTTACCTATCCGTAATTCAGTCAAATGTCCCCTTAAAATGTGATTTACAGATCTTTTACATCCATGTCATATTCTAATTTGTCAAAGTTCTTTTTTTAATATCTAGAATTCAAAATCTAAATTCATTGTCCATTCAAGTTTAGAAATGTGGCTATCAGACATTTCTCAGTGCAACTTGAGATTGTATTGGCTTTTTTTAAAAAGAACCTATTACAGAGATCATACAAAAATTTAATCAGCTACCTTTCCTAAATCTTTCATATGTATGTGCGTATGTGTGTGTATATACATACGAAAGATTTAGGAAAGGTAGCTGATTAAATTTTTGTATGATCTGTGTAATAGGTTCTTTTTATATGTATATAGAGTTCAACTGGAGCACAGGAGGTAACTCTAAGATAGGAATCATAATTTCATATATGGACATGGGACTGGCAGGTGAAAAATAAGTGAGAGAATTAGACCGGCTGTAAATAATTGGGAGCAGTAGTGTCTATAGCAAGCTGGAGAGAGCATTTTCCACCTAAGGGCTTTAACATTTTAAAGAACTGAAAAAAAAAAAGTCTTTCCAAAAATTAGAAACAAATTCTACCAAATCAGAATCTTATCAGTGGGCCAAATGTAGTAAAAAATAACATCATTTTCAGCTCCTGTTTCTGGGTCAAAAAGCTGAGTCTTGGAACATGTTTCCATAGGTTCGTAGGTTTTTGCTGATATTTTTAAAGAGATGTAGGAATAAGAGAGTGCCCTTTAACCATATGTGCTTTGAGATCTCCAGTTTTTGAAGACAAGCTAATAAGTTTAGTTTGCCATACATAAGGAGAATGTGTTACACAAGCACATCACTCTGACACTCACTTTCTCTTCAATTATGCAAATCTTGCTATATAGAACAAGGAATAAGAAAGACAGAAAGAGTAAGAAAGAAAGAATTTCTCCTGTGTGATTTCTCTAGTAGTCATCAAACTAGAGTGTAATTGAACATACGTTTCCATGTTTCCAGCACTTGTATACCTACATTCATTTTTATATTTATTCTTCTCTTATTTCCCAACTCATAAACTGAAATTTCTCTTAGGCAAGTAATTTTTAAACAATTATTCTATAGTCTTTCCATATCACAGGCTGTTAATGTTTTCTGCTTGTGTGTGTGTGCCAAATTGCATAAGCTGTGTCTGACTCTGCAACCCACCAGGCTCCTGTCCATGGGATTCTCCAGGCAAGAATACTGGAGTGGGTTGCTGTGCCCTCCTCCAGGAATGCTGTCTGCTTACTGAATTCTAAATTGATTCATGAATTCTATGATAATGGTCTTTATACCCTTACCTTTACATTAGAGTACAGGTATTGCAGCTCTAGAATTTTGCTTCAACCTTATATTTGCAATGATCTGATCTTTCCTCTACAGTTTGTACAAGCCCTTCTTGGGATGGATTATAGAGCATTGAAATACTTCTTCTAGACTGCTTGTTTATGCTTTCCCAAGTGAACCCATATTCTTGTTGGATAACATTTTTTTCTCAGTTAACTGGCTGTTATTTTCAGCATTGAATTTAGTCTCAAAAATATTTCTGAGCAAATTGTTATTAAGGCCTTCACCATTATTAACTTTTAAACTCTTCTGATCTTAACTTTTACCTTTAGGGTGTAACAGTAATTTTCCAGCTTATTAAACTATGAGGCCCTTTATTAGAAAAGTAAGTCTTGTTAAGTTGATGTTATAGCAACTATAGCTTCTTAAGCTGTTCTTTCTTTTACAAAGCCATTGTCTCTGGCCAAAGATGCGTCTGAAGGATTCTTATGTGTCTTTCTGACTTATTCGTTATAATTGTATATTCCTGCCTAAAATTTCCTCGACTGCTCCTATTTGATATAGGCGTTCTGTCAATGAAGTCTGCACTATTATATATATGGCAACTATAGTAACTCCAAGTCTGTCACAGAGAAATCTGAAACAGCCTTAATTCAGGAGAAATTAGACCGGGGTGTTGGCAATCGGAGGAGACACAAAGCTTATATTAACAGAACTGTTGATGCACTTTCTTATCTCGGTTGTGGCAGTAATTACAGCAAGGCAGCCTTTGATTTAAGGCAAAGCCCTAATTCAAACCTTTCTCTTCTTTAGCTGTGGGGATCTACTGGAGTTTATATGTTTATTCTGGTACCTGCTGTAAAGGATTTGAGACTACACAGAGCTTGACAAAATCTGGTTTCAAAGCCTTAAAAAAACAAGGTGAAAGGAACCTGATGCTTTTGTGTATGAGAACCCAGAGGGTGGCTCCATGCTGGCCTTTTTTGTTCCAGTAATCAGTGTAGTAATCGGAGCATGACAAGTAGCTTTCAAAACTCTTCACTTCCTGACCCCTCCTTGCACACTTAAGAAAGGGCACAGTTGCCTCCATTACTTGTTTTTGTTGCAGTCAAGAAAAATAATGGTAACAGTTTAAATCTTTTAGGGAGCATTTTCCATCCTGGAATGTTAGATTATGGAGTGAGTGAAAACCAAAGAGAGGCATGAAGTATATAGTTGTTTCAGTTCAGTTCAGTTCATTTCAGTTCAGTCACTCAGTCGTGTCTGACTCTTTGTGACCACATGGACCGCAGCACGCCAGGCCTCCCTGTCCATCACCAACTCCTGGAGTTTACTCAGACTCATGCCCATTGAGTTGGTGATGCCGTCCAACCATCTCATCTTCTGTCGTCCCCTTCTCCTCCGCCTTCAATCTTTCCCAGCATCAGAGTCTTTCCAAATGAGTTGTCTTTTCAAAATAGTTGTCTACAAGACACTTATAATTTATTTTGGAAAAAAATGGAAAAAATGGCAATTTTTAAATGCCATTTAATCTATATGAACATCTGTGATTAATATCTCTTGAGGAAAGTTGTAAAGATTTCTAATGTAAATGAGTTTCAAGGGTGGGAATTTATCTATCAACTTTAGCATAAGCTGTTTGACTTAGCCGGCTTACTTTGGTTGACAGTGTTAGTCGCTCAGTGATGTTTGACTCTGTGTGACCCCATGGGTAGCCATTCCCTTCTCCAGGGGATCTTCTTGACCCAGGGTTTGAACCCAGGTCTCCTGCATTAGCAGGCAGATTCTTTACCAAAGAGCCACATGGGAAGCCCTAACTTGGTTAAGTGTATCATAAAGGACTGCTCTGATTTGGAGGCAGTAGTGAGATGGGGAGAAAGCAATGGCAAACTCACTCCAGTACTCTTGCCTGGAAAATCCCATGGATGGAGGAGCCTGGTAGGCTGCAGCCCATGGGGTTGTGAAAACAGGACTGAGCGACTTCACTTTCACTTTCCACTTTCATGCCTTAGAGAAGGAAATGGCAACCTACTCCAGTGTTCTTGCCTGGAGAATCCCAGGGACAGGGGAGCCTGGTGGGCTGCCGTCTTTGGGATAACACAGAGTCGGACACGACTGAAGCGACTTAGCAGCAGCAGCAGCAGCAGTGAGATGGGGAAATGACCAGTTGCAATCTAGTCCCAACTTTATCACTATCCAGCTGTGTGATCTTGGGCAAATCAATCAAATCTTCGCATCTCAGAGTTTGTTGTTTGGTCTCTGAGTTATGACTGACTCCATGGACTGTAGCCCGCCAGGTATCTCTATCCATGGGATTTCCCAGGCGAAAATACTGGAGTGGGTTGCCTTTTCCTTCTCCAGGCGATCTTCCCCACCCAAGGATGGAACCTGCGTCTTCTGCATTAGCAGGCAGATTCTTTATCACTGAGCTACCTGGGAAGCCCATCTCAGAATTTAGCATTATCAAGTAATGAGTGGAGAGTTAGATTATATCTGATTTCATTTCCTTTCCCAGCTCTTTGACTTTACATACTTGGGAGAAGATGGTTGAAGCCTTGGGTGACTATACTCAGCACTTCTGTGATTGCTTGGAAAATCTTGAGGGGGGCTCCATGGCCCCTGTTTTTGGTAGTTCTCTTTAAAAAATGTGGTACGCAGCACCTTATTTTCAGTTCTAGGACTTAGCTGCAATTCAAGGACAAAAGGGAAAGTTCTAGTCATCAATTTGCTACAAGTCTTGTATTTAAGAAATCTGGCTACATTTAGAGGGAATTTCTTCAGTTTTTTGCAGTCAGTATAGAGAGAGATTGCAGTTTTAGCTATCAAAGGAGAGGAGAGTTTAGAACTCAATGGCAAAATTCTTTGAGCAGATAAACTTAGCCAAAAGCTTGAAAGCTCTTTAAAAAGTTAGGCTTAGTTTTTCATCCCTTGCAAACTGACATTTTATGTTGCTTCAACAGACTATTTTCTAGTAGAATCCAGGGATTAACTGGGTAAAAAAAAAGTTTTTGGTTTCATAATTCTTTAGCAATATGGAACATGCAGCTTTCTGCTTATAAACTTTATCACCTTAGAACTATTTTCCACCTTTGATCTCTGTGGTATTTCAAAATTTCCCACAGCATATGCCATGAAGAAAGAAAGAATAAATGGCCAGTTTGTTAGAGGATTTATTTGAATAAATATTATGCTATAAATTTCTATAATTAAGGAATGCTTAGAAGAAAGCATGCTGCTGCTAAGTCACTTCAGTTGTGTCCGACTCTGTGTGACCCCATAGACAGCAGCCCACCAGGCTCCCCCACCCCTGGGATTCTCCAGGCAAGAACACTGGAGTGGGTTGCCATTTCCTTCTCCAATGCATGAAAGTGAATACTCCTGTTTAAAATCACTCCCCCTCCCCCAATACTCTTTCCCTCTTTTATTTCTTTTCTTGGAAATTAGTCTAGCATACTGTATCATTTGCTTATTTATCTTGCTACCCTCTCTCTCCATTAGAACGTGTTTCATGAGGCCAAGGAATAGGCTTTGTCCATTGTGTAACCCTATACCTTAGAAAGTATTAATAAATATCAATGAATGAAAACACTGAATGAATAAATGAGTAACACATATTTAATAACTCACATGTCTGAATATCTAGAAAACATATACTTATTATTAAGTCCAAGAAGCATGCAATAACATTTTAACCATATTATCACAGTCTGCATTGGATTACCTTTAATATGGGATATCTTAGTATGAGAAAAAACTTCTAATGTAAGAATTTTCTATGGTTTCCTTATGATCATAATCTAGGTCTTTAATTTCTCTCTGAGTTTCATGGAAGCTAAGGCAGGAAAGGAATGTCTTGTTTTTCAGTTCTTCATGATGTCAGTGGTAAAGAAAGAAAGGATGGAATTATCCTAGAAAAAAGAGGCTATATCTTTGGCTTCTCCAGAGGCAGGACATAGACCCAGCCCCTGCAGGGTTGGAGATGGAGGTATTGAATCCATTATTTTCTGTCACTCAGGAATCTGAGCTAAGAGATGGACAGAGACTCAAAGTTCGTGGAGGTTTGTTTTAGTTGAAAGCACAGTGTGCCCATGATAAAGCCTGCATGTTGATATGATCCAGGAGTCAATAGCTAAGTGAGCTGAGAAAGCTGACTGCCAACAGGAGACCAGGGCAGAAGGGAAAGCTGAGAATTTTTCCCCAACAGCTTATTTAGATGAGGATCAATGTCTCAGACCTCATGACATCTTCATTTTAAAATGCATGGGGAGAATGATCAGTTACATTCAGTGATTTTGATTGGGAGGTATTCTTATTTTTAAAATAATTGTTTGGTCACGGTCACTTCTGAATCCTGATAGACAGTGAAAATGCTGGGAGACATTACACACATTTCTTTCCTGGATAGTGCTGGCATTTCTGCTTTTATGAATAGTTCTTGAGTCTCGAAACATGACAGGCTCCACTTAGAAAGCTGGACTACTGAAATACTCAATCTTGATTTCTACACTCACAACATATGATTAACAAAATCTAGCATTGCAATAGCCAGCAATTCAGAGTTGACTGCTGGTAGTTATGTTGTTGTTTGTTTATTGATTGTTTATGAAGATAAAAATTTGGAAGAATTACAGATTGATTACACAGTAAAGAAATGATAGCTTAGGAATGTGAAAATGTCATTGCGTTGGGATTCTTGAGAATCTAGAGTGCGTTGGGATTCTTGAGAATCTAGATACAATGAAAAAGGATTTAACTTGATAGAAACTTGGCCTCACTCAGTAAGAGAATAATATGCTTTCGTTTCTATTTTGGCTACTGTAAAAACACTTCTGAATAAGAAAATTATACATCAGGATGCTATTATCTGAATCGGAACATATTCAGTTTACCTAAATAATCCTTGGTCCATTTCTGCCCATTTTGCTTGCTTATTCCTAGTTTGTTTTGTTGCCTCCATGTATTTTCAGATTCTAGTTGATATTTATTTGTATTTGAAAGACTGAGTTGAAAATGTTCTTAGTCATTTCCATCCCCTGTATGGGAGGTGAACGAGTAGAGCCCTCAAGGGCTTCATTATGCCTCTTTCCCTGTTCCTTCATCCTCTACTAGGCATCCTCTTCTTTTCAGGAAAACAATTGCATTTATTTTTCTTGAAACTGTTCTTTTTTTCCCCCTTCTTAGACATTTTATTGTCTGAAGCACACTTAACCGACTCAGGTAATAGAGAAATCCACTCAGGGCTTGGCTTTTAGCCTATAAAAGCCTATTGTCTAGTGAACTAGAAGGGAGTTTCCTCACTTGTTTTACATCTGATTAGCTGTAGAATTAAGCTTAATAAGAAAGAAATTTAACAGAAGAGATTGATGTTTGCACCCTCTTTAAGCATCTTATAATTTAAATACTCAAAAAAATTGTATTTCTATGCTTAGCGGCGTGGAGTGGTCCATTGAATGTGGAGGCTGGAGTTAGGCAGATCTGAGTTTTAATTCTTAGCCTTCTCACTAGCTCTCCAAGTTCCTTCACTGTTCTAAGCCTCAGTATCTTCACTGGAAAAATAAACTCCATGGCTGCTTAAGAGTGTGGGCTCTGGCCTCGGATTATTGTTGCTGTTGAGTTGCCCAGTCCTGTCTGGCTCTTTGCGACCCTACGGACTGCGTCACGCTAGGCCTCCCTGTCCCTCACCATCTCCCAAAGTTCGCCCAAGTTCATGTCCATTGCATCGGTGATGCCATTCAGCCATCTCACCCTCTGACACACTCTTCTCCTTCTGCCCTCAATCTTTCCCAGCATCAGGGCCTTTTCCAATGAGTCGGCTATTTGCACCGGATGACCAAAATACTGGAGTTTCAGCTTCAGCATCGGTCCTTCCAATGAATATTTGGGGTTGATTTCCCTCAAGACTGACTGATTCGATCTCCTTGCTGTCCAAGGGACTCTCAGGAGTTTTCTCCAGTACCATAGTTCAAAGGATTGCCTGCATTCATATCCCAGCTTTGTCACTTAGTTGAACAATCTTGAGAAAATTATTTAGATTTTTTGTGACTCAGTTTTGTCAGCTATAAAATGGGATAGTAATAGAACTATAGCATAGAGTTGTGAAAACCAAGTGACAATTAAATGACTTTATGACAATAAAGGGCTTAAAACAGCTGCATGGTATATAGTAACTTCTCAGCAATGATTGTTATTACTACTCAGAGGTCTGATGCAAGGGCTAAATAAGACAGAGCACTTGAAAATACTGAGGGTATTTAGCAACCATCAATTTCTTTTATCTTTACCAAATTACTTCCAAATTATTTAATTGTTTTTTAGTGCAGATTCTTGTTAACATCATTTCCATATCATAAGCTATAGTCAGGCGCGTTGCAGTTTGTACCGCACTTGCAACAGGTTACAGCAGAGTAACATACTTACTATGATACTCCAGAGTTGGAAGGTTGACCTTTGGTAGAAGGCAAAATTTTCTTTTAATGGCCACTCCCTGGGTCAAGAAAATGCCCTGGAGAAGCAAATCGCAACCTACTTCAGTATTCTTGTGTAGGAAATCCCATGAACAGAGGAGCCTAGCAGGTTACAGTCTATGCGATTGCAAAAGACGTAGCGACTAAACAAAGTAGTGATTCAACAACAACAACAACAACGCGGCCTACACTGTATCAAGCTCTAAAACGTCCTAAGCTTCTGTGTCCTCCGGAGATTTTGCTTCATTTGGGGACTTACTCGAAATTGAACAGTGCTGACTTAACATTTGATGAGTAGACAAATTCAGAAAGAAAACCAAGGAATGGATTAACTGAAAGACAGGTGGGCAAGGAGAAATGTCAGCTCAGGATGGCCTAGCTTAGGGCCAGCTTAGGGATGACAAATATATGCCTGTGGCCCTTCGCCCAGCCCATGACAATCATTGCTGGGCCCACATACAGCTTTATAATTCTTTTCAATATAATTCTCCACTACATTTACAACGATCATTTTGGCATTCCAAGTTGTCAGTCAGGTTTAGTTGGATGTAAAAGTGTGGTCAGATTTGCTTATCAAGATTGGATGATTAGCTTTAGGAGCAATAATTAGCTCAGTTCTTTCTGAACATGGAAGCAGCTTTATTTTCTTTCAAATTCCAAAGATTGTCTTTTTGAACTTCAAATTTATTTTCCTTGGGAAAATTTTAAAGATTTTGTAAATGTACAAAGAATGATTTAGGCAATTTAACTCATTATACCTTATGTTCTTTGATGTAAAAAACTAAAACTATCCTATTTTTCTGAGAAATAAAATAAAAAGTTCCTCATTTATGCTGATGCTAGTTTTTAACCAGTTATATTAGGTTATCTGTACCTTTTTATTCAGTGTGGTCTTAATAAATATCACATACGATGGAGCCCATAGAATCTGGTACAAATCATTTAGAAATAAGCTATTTTGCTACAGTGTTAATAATGTTATGTTTTTGAAATCTAGATCAGATTGCTCTAGAGGGCTCTGTGAAGTAATTCATTTCTGCTTTATAATGCATTTCACTATTTTTACCCAATCTTGGTGAAACAAGGGTCATATACAACAACTAAACTGTATTTAAATTAAAAAAATTTTATTCTTACCACTTTTCTAGGATATAGTTCTAAGTCTAATATCACTACTGTGTCAATGGCCCATAGACAACTTGAACAAAAGGACAGATTGTTCTTACCATCAAACAAACAGAGATCATTCATAGTCCTAAAATTCCCTCGACTTGGATGGCCTTGATGCTTGGATGAATCACTTGCTTTCATTTTTGACAGTGATTTAGGTGGTGTTAACCAGAGGATGAACACAAATATAATGGGAGGCCTATTCCAAATGCAGGAGCAGACACAAGAAGAAGCTGAGATACAAGGAATGTTATAGGAGAGACATATTTTATGCAAGTTTCAAAGGATTAAGCATCTTATTCCCAGCACAAGACCTGTCTTGTCCTCCCCAACTCAGGGGCACTTCTAATAGCCCTGCACTTGCTAACAGCCACCACAGACACACTAGTATTTAGAAACTTCACTTTCAGAAAAACCTAATATGATTATTCTTCAGGTCTGACCTATCAATCATTCACTGCCTTACCCCAACTCCCACCACAACCACTCCCAGCATTTCAGAAAGTGATTTTTCTTCCTGAGAAACATGGGAGGTATGACTGAAAATATAGGGCTACACTAGCCTTTGCACACTACACTCACCACCTTCAGTTCTCGGGTGTAGCTGCTCTCTCCTGCCGTCGCACGGTCCATATCTCTACGATTCATTCCCGCTTAGTTTGTTAGCTAACTTCTGCTCATCTTTCAAGACTCAGCTCATGGCATTTTCTTTACAAAGCCTCTCCTGTCCTTCCTTTCACATCCTGGGAAAAATAAAATTCTACAGTTTTGGTTCCTATAGCACTTTGCCCATAATACTGCTATCTTGTGGTCAAAAAAGAAGAGTCTATCTCCATCACTAGGATGCAAAGTCATCCTTGTAACCCTGGCACTAAGTGATGGTCTGTACATAGTTCTTAGTAAAGTTCATGGATGGAAATTATGTACTTCATTCTCAACTCTGCATGAAAATGCAAGTGCTTTTCTAGAGACACGAGTCAAGTGGCATTGTGAGGAGTATTTTAGAGCTGGATTCTGTAATTGCTGATCAACTTGCCTTGGAAAACATCAACCATTCTGCATCATTCCAGTAATGTTTTCTCTGTAATTTGTTCTTATTTTCCTAGCATAGTACTCTTGGCAACAACATTGGCATAAGGCAGATACCCTAGCTGCAGGCAGGTGTGGTTGGTAATGGATGGGATTGGATTTGGAGCTATCTCAAAGATTTATTTTGGATCCTCTCCGATGTTTCAAGTTTTGGCCAGTCTGTCATTTGCCAGTTGTCAAATAAGTTCAGTCATTAGTCTGGCCTTGTCATTTAACAGCCTCCAAATGATTGATTGGGCTCTGCTGTACTTCCCAATGGGAGATTTAAGTGTCCATTCAGCTCCATCTACCTGGTTTTATAAAAGTAAAATAAAAACAGTCATGCCATTCCTTTCCTACCTGTAAAAGCAGCAAGCTGGGGAAATGCATTTGAACAAGCCGTTTATTCTCTAATACTCAGCCTCTAAAGGACAAATTTCCTGTTGGCAAAATCAAACTGTATAGTTTTTTTCCAGGCTAACAAAATAATCTCCATTTGTCTATTTTGCATAGTGATTTTGTACACATTTTTCTTTTTTCTTCACAACAACACTGTGAAAAGAACAAGTATTATTATGCTCATGTAACAAATAAATATCCTAAGACTCAGAAATCTTTTAAAGGTCATATTTATTTCCTCTATTATATTAATCTCCTGCCATACCATGCTATCAAGCATCCTAAGCTACAAAAGGTATGTCTGAATATTGCATCGGTGGCTTCTGTGTTAGTCTCTCATCCAGGATCTGTTTCTAAAGTACATAGTTTTTGACACACTTGTTTTCCAATATCCTGGATCCCTTAGGGGAATCTGTTGGGAAGGCCCCCAAGGTAACCAGGACTGGGTCATCTTATCGCAGAGCAGAGAACTTGTCTCCATGCTGGGGCAACCAACAGCTTAAATTGCAGAGTAGGATGGAAGGTGATAATTCAATCCCAGAATTGATAAGAAATTTGTGAGACATTCCCTACTGGCCTACACAAATGGTTCCTTTCAAAGGTAAGGTGCTTATTGTCTCCAATATAATGTGGCTCTTGGATGCTGTCCAGTCAGCAAAGTAGAAACTCATATTTGGCAAGGCGAACCCGGCCATGGTTTCCTGGTGTGTTGAATCAATAGGAAATGACTTTGGAAAAATACAGCTATGAAAGCAACAAATGGCTTTGAACTTTTCCAGCCAAACTTAAAGTGAATTGCCAAGAATTTCCCCTGTGATATCCCTTTTCAGATGATAACATATGACTATGAACTTTTGCCCAGTATATACTATATGGCCTTCCTTCTCCAGAGTTGATTAAACCAAAATTCTTTCTAGAACTGAAAGTTCATTCCTCTAAGGACCTTCAGTTTCCTTCATTCTTGTCCAATCAGGTCTTGAATCTCAGTGATATTGTCAGCAACTTGGCTGCCATTTCCAACACTATCTTTTCTCTGTGCTTATGTTTTTTTTTTTTTCTTTCTTGAATATCAAGATAAATCTCAAAAGATAGTTACCATGTAATTCCTCACTCATATGGGTACACAGGCTGACAGTGAAAAGGAGTGGGTAGGGATGGAGGAAGGAGGAAAGGCTGATTGAACAGACTTGGGAGAAGCAGGATTTGGGGGTGGTGGGGTGGGTCCTGGAGAATTGGCAGAGAAGAGCTGTGGGGACCAGAGGTTCATTCTGTGGAAACAGATGGTGGGGTACGAAGGGGTTGGTTTATTGTTGCTGGTGGTTTCCTTTTCCATTTGTTTTACCATTTCAGTTTTGAGGTGGTAATATTTTGGTTTTGTGAGTATTTTATAATGGAAAAACACTTTGTGTATAAAAAAAATGCATAATGTGCTGGGATTAGCTCTCATGTACACGTAAACTATAAGAGTGAGCTTTGTTCTTGATCCTTGGACATTTCTGGACAATTCTGGAGAAGACTTCTAAGACAGGCAAACATCTGGTAAACTCTCTTCCATTTTTGGATTATAAAGTTTAAGTTTCCAAACAAAACCAAGTAGCGTAAACCTAGTTCTAGATACTCACACTTTCTTCTTACCTCCTTTTTCTACAAGATCAGTGAATGTGAGTATTTTTAAACAGTCTAGATTCAGCTAAAAACAAATAACATCAAAGTGTCTTGCCAATGAAAAGCTACTATTTTTCCCCAATCTTGATGATGATGATGGAGAATATTTTGCACTTACTATCTGACAGGCACAGAGACACTTATTATGTACATGTATTACATACATTATTTCATTTACTGCTCTCAACAATCTGGGGTAACAATTACTCTCAATTTAAAGGTGGGGAACTTGAGGTTTAGCAAGATTAACTTGCCTAATGTGTGTGCATGCTAAGTCACTTTGGTCGTATCTGACTTTTCGTTACCCTATAGACTGTAACCTGCCAGGCTCCTCTGTCAATGGGATTCTCCAGGCAAGAATACTGGAGTGGGTTGCCATGCCCTCCTCCAGGGGATCTTCCCGACCCAGGCATAGAACCCGTGTCTCTTACATCTCCTGTGTTGGCAGGTGAATTCTTTACTGCTTGCACCACCTGGGAAGCCCTAAGTTGTCTAAAAGTACCCCAGAATGGAGCCAGGAGTGGAACAGGGGTCTGTGTTCATAGAAGATTCATAATCTCATTCTATTAATATTATGCATGAGGTGTTTTTTTAATTGTAGTTTTTCTTTTTCCCAACAGGTATTACCACAAAAAGCAGACTTTATCAATGGTATTAGGCAACTTTATCAAAACTGTTAGATGATTGCTGAAAATAGGTTAAAGAGGACTTAGGATTGTGGTTAGAGACCATTTCTATTCAAGCCTCAGAAAGCTCCTCCAGCCATCAAATACAACAGAGGCTGACTATTGCACTTCTTATTTTATTCCAGGATTATCCATTTCAGCTTACTGAGGTGGTTATAATAGCAAGTCTATAACTGTCAATACATTTCATTTGCCTATTGTGATGACTTGAAAACAAGCTCCAAAATGTTCCCTGATCAATTCTTGATAACTGGAAGAATGAAAATGAAAATAGCATCAATTATTGAATACCTGTGTTACCAGACATTGCACTAACTGCTTTATGTGCCACCTTAATTTTCACTAAGATGATATAGAATAGATGGTCTTATTTTAACTTTGCCCATAAAGAAACCGAAGGTCACAGGAGTTGAATAACTTGGACAAGAACTTTTAACAAGCCGTAAAGCCACATTTAGAGCCAACTCAATGCAACCCATTTGATCAATTCATTGAGCATAAACACTGTGCTGGGCACAGAGTAGTGAACAGGGATTCCACAAGGCATAAGACACACTTGGTCTTGCAGATCTAATGAGCCAGGATGGTTTGGCTCCCCTGTGTGCTGAGTGCCTCTAATCATGATGACAAATCATTTTCTTTCAAATTGAAGGATAATTGCTTTACCGAACTTTTTGTTTTCTGCCAAACCTCAGTCTTAATCAGCATCAGTTCAGTTCAGTTCCGTCGCTCAGTCGTGTCTGACTCTTTGCGACCCCATGAATCGCAGCACGCCAGGCCTCCCTGTCCATCACCAACTCCCGGAGTTCACTCAGACTCACGTCCATCGAGTCAGTGATGCCATCCAGCCATCTCATCCTCTGTCGCATACGTATACATATATCCCCTCCCTTTTGAACTTCCCTCCCATCTCCCTTCCCATGCCACCCCTCTAGGTTGATACAGAGCCCCTGTTTGAATTGCTTAACCATGCAGCAAATTCCTGTTTGCTGTCTATTTTACATATGGTAATGTAAGTTTCCATGTTACTCTTCCCATACTTCTCACCTTCTCCTCATGTCCATAAGTCTATTCTCTATGTCTATTTCTCCACTGCTGCCCTGTAAGTAAATTCTTCAGGACCATTTTTCTATATTCTGTAGATATGCGTTAGAATACGATGTTTATCTCTCTCTTTCTGGCCTACTTCACTCTGTATAATAGGTTATAGGTTCATCCACCTCATTAGAACTGACTCAAAGGCGTTCCTTTTTATGGCTGAGTAATAAGTATATTCCATTGTGTATATGTACCACAACTTCTTTATCCATTTATCTGTTGATGGACATCTAGGTTGCTTCCATGTTCTAGTTATTGTAAATAGTGCTGCAATGAACAATTGGATACATGTGCTTTTTCAATTTTGGTTTTCTTAGGGTGTATCCTAGGAGTAGGGTTGCTGGGTCATATGGTGTTTTTTTCCTAGTTTTTTAAGGAATCGCCATACCATCTTCCCTAGTGGCTGTATCAATTTACATTCCCACCAACAATGCAAAAGTGTTTCCTTTTCTGCACACCCTCTCCAGCATTTATTGTTTGTAGACTTTAAAAAAATTTTTTTTTTAATTTTACTTTACAATACTGTATTGGTTTTGCCATACATTGACATGAATCTGCCACGGGTGTACATGAGTTCTCAATCCTGAACCCCCCTCCCATCTCCCTCCCCATATCATCTCTCTGGGTCATCCCAGTGCACCAGCCCCAAGCATCCTGTATCCTGTATTGAACCTAGACTGGTGATTCATTTCTCACATGATAGTATACATGTTTCAAAGCCATTCTCCCAAATCATCCCACCCTCTCCCTCTCCCACAGAGTCCAAAAGACTCTGTGTCTCTTTTGATGTCTCGCATACAGGGTTATCATTACCATCTTTCTAAATTCCATATATATGTGTTAGTATACTGTATTGGTGTTTTTCTTTCTGGCTTACTTCACTCTGTATAATTGGCTCCAGTTTCATCCACCTCATTAGAACTGATTCAAATGTATTCTTTTTGATGGCTGAGTAATACTCCATTGTGTATATGTACCACAGCTTTCTTAACCATTTGTCTGCTGATGGACATCTAGGTTGTTTCCATGTCCTGGCTATTATAAACAGTGCTGAGATGAACATTGGGGTACACACGTCTTTCTTTCAATTCTGGTTTCCTTGGTGTGTATGCCCAGCAGTGGGATTGCTGGGTCATAAGGCAGTTCTATTTCCAGTTTTGTAAGGAATCTCCACACTGTTCTCCATAGTGGCTGTACTAGTTTGCATTCCAACCAACAGTGTAAGAGGGTTCCCTTTTCTCCACACCCTCTCCAGCATGTACTGTTTGTAGACTTTTTGATGATGGCTGTTCTGACCGGTGTGAGGTGATATCTTGTTGTAGTTTTGATTTGCATTTCTCTAATAATGAGCGATGTTGGGCATCTTTTTATATGTTTGTTAGCCATCTGTATGTATTCTTTGGAGAAATGTCTGTTTAGCCTTTTCCCCACTTTTTGATTGGGTTGTTTGTTTTTCTGGTATTGAGTTGTATAAGCAGCTTGTATATTTTGGAAATTAATCCTTGTCAGTTGTTTCATTTGCTATTGCTTTCTCCATTCTGAGGGTTGTCTTTTCCCTTTGCTTATAGTTTCCTTTGCTATGCAAACCTTTTAAGTTTAATCAGGTCCCACTTGTTTACTTTTGTTTTTATTTCCATTACTCTAGGAGGTGGGTCATAGAGGATTTTGCTTTGATTTATGTCACTGAGTGTTCTGCCTATGTTTTCCTCTAAGAGGTTTACAGTTTCTGGTCTTACATTTAGGTCTTTAATCAATTTTGAGTTTACCTTTGTGTATGGTGTTAGGAAGTGTTCTAATTTCATTCTTTTACAAGTAGCTGTCCAGTTTTCCCAGCACCATTTATTGAAGAGGCTGTCTTTGCCCCACTGTATATTCTTGCCTCCTTTGTCAAAGATAAGGTACCCATAGGTGCATGGGTTTATTTCTGGGCTTTCTACCTTGTTCCATTGGTCTATATTTCTGTTTTTGTGCCAGTACCATACTGTCATGATGACTGTAGCTTTGCAGTATAATCTGAAGTCAGGAAGGTTGATTCCTTCAGCTCCATTCTTCTTTCTCAAGACTGCTTTGGCTGTGGGGTCTTTTGGGTTTCCATATGATCCAACCAGCCTATTCTAAAGGAAATCAGTTCTGGGTGTTCTTTGGAAGGAATGATGCTAAAGCTGAAACTCCAATACTTTGGCCACCTCATGTGAAGAGCTGACTCATTGGAAAAGACTCTAATGCTGGGAGGGATTGGGGGCAGGAGGAGAAGGGGACGACAGAGGATGAGATGGCTGGATGGCATCACTGACTCGATGGACATGAGTTTGAGTGAACTCTGGGAGTTGGTGATGGGCAGGGAGGCCTGGCGTGCTGTGATTCATGGAGTCGCAAAGAGTCGGACATGACTGAGCGACTGAACTGAACTGATGAATTGTGAATTTTTTTGTTCTACTTCTGTGAAAAATGTCATTGGTAATTTGATAGGGATCGCATTGAATCTGTAGATTGCATTTGGTCCAAGTATCAGGTACTCCTATTGGGTAATAGTGTCCCATGGTCCCTGCAGCAGCCGCATCTTATAGCACTCATGAATTCCTTCCCAGATGTCCTTCAGAGCTAAAGTTCTTCCATCTAAAAAGCTTGCCCTAAAGCAAAGCACAGGCACTTGGCAGCTGCAGGAATATACGACATGATATTCATATCTAATCACTTTGGCTGCTGTGGTGGTCTCGGTTACATCAAAATGTAACCGAGGTGGGGGCACGGAATCTAAAGCCTCCTCCACAGGAAGAAATATCTGTACATGGACAGATGTTCCTTGATGTGACATTGCAGTTCCATTTTTAACTTGAAAATGTGTTTTGCATATGTAGCCATTAGAATAGTCCTTTGAAGCTCTCCATTCCCAACCATCACCTATCTTTTGTGAAGGTTTAATGAATTCTGCACAATAATGCTGGAATGTTTTTTTCTCCAAAGAACTCATCTCCCATACTGAATGAGAACCTGCTACCCAGCCCAGCTGACAAATCTTATAAATGATTATAGTCTATATTTCTGCTCTTTGCTGCTGCTGCTACTGCTGCTGCTAAGTCACTTCAGTCGTGTCGACTCTGTGCGACCCCATTGGCCTATCATTTATAATTGTTGTAATGGAAAAATCATACCTGTTAAGTAATAATTTGTTCATATAACAGCCACTGAGGTCCACATGATATTCTTGATATAATTGCAGACTTTCTTGGTTCTTTTAAAAAATATTTGTTTATTTACTTGGCATACCAGGCCTTAGTGGCAGCGTACTGGGTCCTTTAATTGTGGAATATGGGATCTAGTTCCCTGACCAGGGGTTGAACCCAGGGGCCTTACACTGGAAACATGGAATCTTAGCTACTGGACCAACAGGGAAGTCTCCCAGACTTTCTGATAGAACATAATTTGTCAAGACAGGTTAGGGGCAGCTTTTCCTAAAACAAAGCAGCAATAGTTATTATAAAAATAGCAGTAACAAAAGCCCAAGTGAATTTAAGCAAAAATCTCAATTGTCTTCAACTGCAAATCCCAACATAAAACTTTTGAAACAAACTGGCCAGGAAATTAAGTGTATTTCCCTTCCTTGAATACTGGTAGAAAAAAGAGCTCTTAAGTCAGGTGGTAGCTGTTCTAACTTGGGTAGAATATGCCATGAGAATTTCACTTTGACCTTCCTTGAGGCTGTCATTTTAAATTGCTGTCTTTGTTACACACCTCTTCCCATTTCTAAATTTAATCTTAAATTCTATGCTAAGAAACTGCCACTTTTATCACATGATAAAAAAATTTGTCTTTAAATCTTAAAAAAGGAGTTTGAAGACACTGAGTACTATGAAGATGGACATACACTTCAAAATCCAGATTTCTTTAGGTTTCTCTCCCCATGGAGGATCTACTTCCTCTGTTTACCCTTACCCTTTTGCCCTATTTTGTATGTTTTTGCACAATTGCACTCATTTCACATGCTAGTAAAGTAATGCTCAAAATTCTCCAAGCCAGGCTTCAGCAATATGTGAACCGTGAACTCCCTGATGTTCAAGCTGGTTTTAGAAAAGGCAGAGGAACCAGAGATCAAATTGCCAACATCTGCTGGATCATGGAAAAAGCAAGAGAGTTCCAGAAAAACATCTATTTCTGCTTTATTGACTATGCCAAAGCCTTTGACTGTGTGGATCACAATAAACTGGGGAATTCTGAAAGAGATGGAAATACCAGACCACCTGACCTGCCTCTTGAGAAATCTGTATGCAGATCAGGAATCAACAGTTAGAACTGGACATGGAACAACAGACTGGTTCCAAATAGGAAAAGGAGTATGTCAAGGCTGTATATTGTCACCCTGCTTATTTAACTTCTATGCAGAGTACATCATGAGAAACGCTGGACTGGAAGAAACACAAGCTGGAATCAGACTGCCAGGAGAAATATCAATCACCTCAGATATGCAGATGATACCACCCTTATGGCAGAAAGTGAAGAGGAACTAAAAAGCCTCTTGATGAAAGTGAAAGAGGAGAGCCAAAAAGTTGGCTTAAAGCTCAACATTCAGAAAACGAAGATCATGGCATCTGGTCCCATCACTTCATGGGAAATAGATGGGGAAACATTGGAAACAGTGTCAGACTTTATTTTTAGGGGCCCCCAAATCACTGCAGATGGTGACTGCAGCCATGAAATTAAAAGACGCTTACTCCTTGGAAGAAAAGTTATGACCAACCTAGATAGTATATTCAAAAGCAGAGACATTACTTTGCCGACTAAGGTCCATCTAGTCAAGGCTATGGTTTTTCCTATGGTCATGTATGGATGTGAGAGTTGGACTGTGAAGAAGGCTGAGTGCCAAAGAATTGATGCTTTTGAACTGTGGTGTTGGAGAAGACTCTTGCGAGTCCCTTGGACTGCAAGGAGATCCAGCCAGTCCATGCTGAAGGAGATCAACCCTAGGATTTCTTTGGAAGGAATGATGCTAAAGCTGAAGCTACAGTACTTTGGCCACCTCATGCAAAGAGTTGACTCATTGGAAAAGACTCTGATTCTGGGAGGGATTGGGGGCAGGAGGAGAAGGGCACGACCGAGGATGAGATGGCTGGATGGCATCACGGACTCGATGGACATGAGTCTGAGTGAACTCCGCGAGATGGTGATGAACAGGGAGGCCTGGCGTGCTGCGATTCATGGGGTCTCAAAGAGCTGGACACGACTGAGCAACTGAACTGAACTGAACTGCTTTAAACAAGACTCACTGTAGCTTGTTGTTGTTAATTGAAAGCAGAGAAGAGATTATTGTTATGAAATTAAAAAGCCTAAACCTGCTGAATAAACACCCTTAAGGAAAACTTAAAGCAGGTCCATGTATTTATGGTAACCATTATATTTTATGACTTCAATGAACACTGCTTGTAGAGAAATATGCTTAAATTCAACTTTAGCTATCTCTAATAATATTACTATCAAAAAAGCTCCCATGTACTGTGCCATGCAGAGTTTGCCAGGTAGAGAATACACCTGCCAATGCAGGAGACTCAGGGTCAATCCTTGGGTCAGGAACATACCTTGCAGTAGGAAATGGCAACCTGTTCCAGTATTCATGCCTGGAAAATTTCATGGTCAGAGGTTCCTGGTGGGCTACAGACCATGGGGTCACAAAGAGTCAGATACAGCTGAGCACTCACGCATGCACTGTGCCATGTATGAGCTAACTATGTGTCAACTAATTTTTTCCCATGGATTAACTGCTACTAGTACTCCCCATAAACTGTGCAACAACTCTATGTTTCTCTTTACAGGAAAGAAGACTATCTTGATTGGGGACACACGGTTTTTCCATGTCCTAGGGAGCAATCAAAGACCACTGATCCAGTTCTAGAACTTGAACATGCCCTCTAGTCTTGCTGACATTGAATATTCATCAGTTTATTTATTTACTTACTTTTAAGTGTGAAACATTTACCTTTTTGAAATAATAACAACAAAATGTATACATATCCTGAATAACTAACTTCTTTCTAGATTTTTTTCTGATTCAAATTATCTCCTCTCTGTTTCTCTCAGGCATGCAGGCCTACTCTCTATCTCCCTTTTTTTTCTTGAGCTTCTGCTGGTACCCCCAAACAAGCTCAGCAGTTATTTATTGAGCATTTATATGTGTGAGATACTATTAACACTTTGGGAAGAGCAGCTTGACCTTTAAGCTCTTAGGTCATGTAGATCATCTGGGGGAAACCACATGCACAGGTAATAAAGAGTGAGGAATACGTGGTGTGGAAGTAACATGTGGCATTATGGAAGTAGACAGAAAGGCTCTACTCATGAGGGATGAGCAGGGGGCATGGCAGGCAGCCTGGAAACTGGTGTTTAGTAGAGAGAAAACAAGTAGAGGCTGGTCAGAGATGGAAGGGTTAGGGCAATTCTAAGCAGAAGTAAGAGCAGGCACAGAGACCCAGACTCTAGAAAGAGCCTGTTCATAGAATAAGAGGTTGATCCTTAGGTCCTGGGCTGTCACTCAGGCTGTGGTTTGGGCTAGAGCTGGAAAGGGTTAGAGAAACTATACAAAGTTGGGAAGATCCCCTTGAGAAGGAAATAGCAACCCACTCCAATATCCTTGCCTGAAGAATTCCATTGCCAGAGGAACCTGGTAGGCTACAGTTCATTGGTCACAGAGAGTCACACTGGATTCAGTGACTAAAAAACAACCACCACCACCTTAGGTCCAGGCCTAGTGTTCAGGCTGGAGCTGGAGAAGATCAGAGAAATCGTACAAGTTCTGCTAAGGAGCCAAGAACTATGGACGGAGGCTCATGACATTGTACAAGAGGCAGTGATCAGGACCATCCCTAAGAAAAAGAAATGCAAAAAGGCAAAATGGTTGTCTGAGGAGGCCTTACAAATAGCTGAGAAAAGAAGAGAAGCTAAAGGCAAGCAGAAAAGGAAAGATATAAGCATCTGAATGTAGAGTTCCAAAGAATAGCAAGGAGAGATAAGAAAGCCTTCTTCAGTGATCAATGCAAAGAATTAGAGGAAAACAATAAAATGGGAAAGACTAGAGATCTCTTCAAGAAAGTTAGACATACCAAGAGAACATTTCATGCAAAGATGGGCACAATAAAGGACAGAAATGGTATGGACCTAGTAGAAACAGAAGATATTAAGAAGAAGTGGCAAGAATACACAGAAGAACTATACAAAAAAGATCTTCATGACCCAGATAACCACGATGGTGTGATCACTCACCTAGAGCCAGACACCCTGGAGTCTGAAGTCAGATGGGCCTTAGGAAGAAGCATCACTACAAACAAAGCTAGTGGAGGTGATGGAATTCCAGCTGAGCTCTTTTAAGTTCTAAAAGATGATGCTGTGAAAGTGCTGCACTCAATATGCCAGCTAATTTGGAAAACTCAGCAGTGGCCACAGGAATGGAAAAGTCAGTTTTCATTCCAATCCCAAAGAAAGGCAATGCCAAAGAATGCTCAAACTACTACACAATTGCACTCATCTCACACACTAGTAAAGTAATGCTCAAAATTCTCCAAGTAAGGCTTCAACAGTATGTGAACTGAGAACTTCCAGATGTTCAAGCTGGTTTGAGAAAAGGCAGAGGAACCAGAGATCAAATTGCTAACATCCGTTGGATCATCAAAAAAGCAAGAGAGTTCCAGAAAAACATCTATTTCTGCTTTATTGACTACGCCAAAGCCTTTGACTGTGTGGATCACAATGAACTGTGGAAAATTCTTATAGATATGGGAATACCAGACCACCTTACTTGCCTCCTGAGAAATCCATATGCAGGTCAAGAAGCAACAGTTAGAAACAGACAGAATAACAGACTGGTTCCAAATAGGAAAAGGAGTACATCAAGGCTGCATATTGTCACTCTGGTTATTTAACTTGTATGCAGAGTACATCATGAGAAACGCTAGGCTGGAGGAAGCACAAGTTGGAATCAAGATTTCTGGGAGAAATATCAATAACCTCAGATATGCAGATGATATGGCAGAAAGCAAAGAGGAACTGAAAAGCCTCTTGATGAAAGTGAAAGAAGAGAGTGAAAAAGCTGGTGTAAAACTCAGCTTTCAAAAAGCTAAGGGCATGATATCCAGTCCCATCACTTCATGGCAAGTAGATGGGAAACAATGGAAACAGTGTCAGACTTTATTTTCTTGGGCTCCAAAATCACTGCAGATGGTGACTGCAGCCATGAAATCAAAAGATGCTTGCTCCTTGGAAGAAAAGTTATGACCAACCTAGACAGCATATTAAAAAGCAGAGACATGACTTTGCCAACAAAGATCCATCTAGCCAAAGCTAGTTGGTTTTTCCAGTAGTCATGTATGGATGTGAGAGTTGGACCATAAAGGAAGCTGAGTGCTGAAGAATTGATGCTTTTGAACTGTGGTGCTGGAGAAGACTTTTGAGAGTCCTTTGGACTGCAAGGAGATCCAATCAGTCAATCCTAAAGGAAATCAGTCCTGAATATTCATTGGAAGGACTCATGCTGAAGCTGAAGTTCCAATACTTTGGCCACCTAATGGGAAGAACTGACCTCTTGGAAAAGACCCTGATGCTGGGAAAGATTGAAGGCAGGAGGAGGAGGGGACAACAGAGGATGAGATGGTTGGATGGCATCACTGACTCGATGGACATGAGTTTGAGCAAGCTCCAGGAGTTGGTGATGGACAGGGAAGCCTGGTGTGCTACAGTCCATGGGGTGCAAAGATTCAGACATGACTGAGTGAATGAACGGAACTGAACTGAACTGAAGGAACCAAGACCACCTTGATCTCTAAGAAGGCTTCTCTTGCTATAAGACAGTCCTTGTGGCTGCAATTCATAAACTCATTTACATCCCTGGATTTCCTCACCCTTCTCAAGATTAGAATTGTCCAGGCTAATGCTCCATCCTCCACCAAAAGCCTTTAATTCTGCTTCTCATTTGCTCTCAGTTCAGTTCAGTTCAGTTCAGTCGCTCAGTCGTGTCTGACTCTTTGCGACCCCATGAATTGCAGCACGCCAGGCCTCCCTGTCCATCACCAACATGCTCTACCACTGAACTGTACCCACCTTTGCTTGGTCCACTCTGGACCTGTGTGCTTCCCTTGGTTATCACCTTATTCACAGGAGTACAAATGGGAGCACCTCGCCCTGAGAACCCTGAATGCCTATCAGTAGTGGTTCTTCAATGTCACTGCCAGTGTTCAGGCTGTGAAATCTTGGCACTGCCTTGCAGATGTTCAGTGCCTGAGTCTACCCCCTAGGTCATCACTCCAAATATACATTTTATAAAACTCTGGAAACAGTATGAAATGCAGGCTGTCAAAGAAATCACTGAAAAGATCAGACTGGATTATGTTGCTTAATTTTCATGATGCCTGGTGGTTATTCTAATGAGTACAGTTTCTTTTTTTTTTTTTTCCATGATATTTATTTTTTAGCAGATGGGATCCACTTGTTTCAATATGATTTCTATTTTTCAAGGGCATACTCTTTTCTCCTGGATCAGTCTGTATGTAGGGAAAAGTTATCATTCAAGACATAAGCAGTTTTTGCCAATGGGTAGGAATGAGACAGTTGACCAATGAGGGGAGAACAAAAATTTGTGCTATTCTGATGTTAATTGCTCGTGGTACTCCTTCTTTGAAACACTGATGATAATTTTTCAATATGCAATCTGTTTGACCCCAGAGAGCACTGGGAATTCTGCCAGACTTTTGTTCCACCACCACTTATCTCTGTTTTAAAATAAACGTTTGTATAGCACTGTCATCTTCATTAATCTTTTTAGGAGTTTGTGCTGGGAAGCAAGAACTTTTTGTTATTCCCATTTTACAGATAAAGAAAGTGAGAGACAAAAGGGAAATGACTTGTTATGAATATTTTAGTAAGTTATTAGGCCTTAAAATTTCCAATTTGTTATTAAGCTTATGGAATTTTCCTATTAACTGAGTTGTGCTGCCTCTTTCTAAATCAGTATACCGGATTCTAAGAGGGGCAGTCTGTTTAGAGTTTGGGTTCAATATTTCTGCCATACATCACCCAGTTCCAGTAAAGTCTCTACTGGCATGCTTTGTTTTCTTTCTTTCTTTCTTTTTTTTTTTTTTTTGTCATTTTGAGATTATATTCTAAAGGCTAGAAAAGAATAGAACGTCCCTGACTTTCATTTTCTTACCTTAAGTAAAGACGAAGCAGTCTTCTTTTTCTCCTTTTATAAATTAAAAAAAGAGGCTCCATAGGTAAGGGCTATTTACTCCAGAAGAAAAAATATATATAGTTCCCCAATGCTCATAGCTAAACATTTCTGGTGTTGCAAGGAAGGTAAGACACAAAAATAACTATGTATCAATATAATATTAACAATGGCTTAAATTTATTGAATGCTTACTACATTTCAGGAACTTTACCTACATTATTTCATTTAATCCTTACATTAGTCCACTGAGAAAGGCTGTATTATTACACTCATCGTATATATGAGAAAACCAAGGCTTAGGAAGCTGAGCAATTTGCTTGGAGACATAACCAAAAAGAGACAGCCAGGTCTCAAGATTCTACGGTCTGTCACTAATGAGTCCTTCTCTGTGCTTCCTTTACAAAACTGTTTACCTGTTCACGGGCCTTTGTTCTTCCCAGTAACTTTTAGACTCAATTTGTCAAATTTTACAAATAGCTTGCTGGAATTTATTTTGAGTGTAACATCTTTAAAGATTAATTGAGGGAAATAGCCGAAGAATTGATGCTTTTGAACTGTGGTGTTGGAGAAGACTCTTGAGAGTCCCTTGGACTGCAAGGAGATCCAACCAGTCCATTCTGAAGGAGATCAGCCCTGGGATTTCTTTGGAAGGAATGATGCTAAAGCTGAAGCTCCAGTACTTTGGCCACCTCATGCAAAGAGTTGACTCATTGGAAAGGACCCTGATGCTGGGAGGGATTGGGGGCAGGAGGAGAAGGGGACAACCGAGGATGAGATGGCTGGATGGCATCATGGACTCGATGGACGTGAGTCTGAGTGAACTCCGGGAGATGGTGATGGACAGGGAGGCCTGGCGTGCTGCGATTCATGGGGTCGCAAAGAGTCGGACACGACTGAGCGACTGAACTGAACTGAATAACAAATTGTTTCAACCAAGACCAATGGAATGTTTCTCCATTTACTCAGATGCTCTTTTATATTGCTTCATAAACATATTTGCTTTTTCTTCATCAAAATGTCTACGTTCTTTATTAGGTTAATTTCTTATTATTTTATAATCTCTGTCTCTATTTACATGTTTTGTTATTTCTGGTGTAAAAAGAATTATTTTCTAAGCTGATCTTGCACCAAAAAACCTTTTTTGTCAGCCTTAACTGTGTCTAGTCGTTTGTGGACTTTTGTTTGCTTGTCTTTACAAATGATACTATCGTCGGCAAACAATTCCAGTTTTATCTCTTCTTTTCCAATTCTAATGCTTCTTTTTACTTATTCTCCAGACCAGTGTTGAACAGTGGAGGTGACAGTGAGCATTCTTGTTTCCTCCTCTGAAAGGAAATAAATCTCAAAGAGATATTTGCATAATGTTTGGGGACAGGAATACTCAAGGATGAAATCTCAGCTTTATATTTTTGTTTTCTTTTTAGATCATAGAAAAATTCTGACCAATTAAGTTATATGTGATTTTTCTCCTTTTGGAGATGTAATGACTCCACTGAGTGCATAGATATGGATAAATATATGTATATGTAATATACAGTAATATTATAAATGATGTGTGCATGGTCAGTTACTTCAGTCATGTCCAACTCTGCACCTCCATGGACTATAGCCCACCAGACTCCTCTGTCCAAGGGATTTTTCAGGGAAGAATACTGGAGTGGGGTGCCATGCCCTCCTCCAGGGGATCTTCCTGACCCAGGGATCAAACCTGCATCTGTCTCCTGTATTGGCAAGTGAGTTCTTTATCACTAGTGCCACCTGGGAAGCCACATTATATGTTATATATTATACTACATAGTTTATAAGATATTACTAATATATATATAAGTATATAATATATAGAACATATAATTATATTTAGATTTACTCTTATTTCCTCAGGTATATAATGGTCCCTCTGGTGCTGTCTGTCTTCTGTATGGTTTTAATATTGCTTCCATGACTGTCCTTTGGTTCAAATTTGTCTAAAATAACACCTCTTTATTTTAAACCTTTTAATATTCTTTCCCTTTAAAATTTTGTATTACAGATAACGTTACTGTTTCTTATTTTATAATCTGTGTTTCTAACTTAATTTGAAGGTTTAACTTGTGTATTTATCATTTTTTATCCCTACATTTCATTGAACAGGTGAATTTTTCTTGGTTGAAGTTGAAAGTTATATATTTTGTTTATTTTTTGAGTGGTTTTTCCTAAGGTTAAAGGTTAATACACTATTCATTTTTTCCCCAAAGGAAGCATGTCCTTGGAATGGTATCATTGCCTTTGTTCTGTTTCCATCCTCAGGTTTTTCTTAGTTTTTTTATGTTGGTATCATTTAGACTTTTTTTTTTTTGGCTATGCTGCACTGCTTGTGGGATCTTATCTCCCTGACCAGGGATTGAACTCAAGCCCCTAGCAGTGAAGGCACCAAGGCTTAACCATTGGACCACCACAGAATTCTCCATTTAGACATTGATTTTCTGGTTTTTATGAATATTTCTTCTTTTTTGGCTGTGCTTTGGTATTTCTTTCAGTTGACGTATAATTGGTCTTCTGCCTCTTGTTTGGTAATTGCTTATTTATATTACACCTCAAAAAGGTCTTAATTTCCTTATTCACACTTGTTTCTCATTTCTTATGAAAGTATTTTTACATTGCTTTCTCTTTTTTACATGAGTACTTTCTTCGAGAACATTTTAAAAGTGGTTTTTTGTGTAGTAAATCTTCTGAATTCTATATCTGAACATATCTTTACATCACTCTCATTTTGATGTTAATATTTTAGCAGAATATATCCTAAGTTCAAATATTACATTTTTTACAGTGTAAAAATGTTACTTCATCGTCTCCTTGCTTCCAATGTCCTGGACATGTGACACCAATTTTTATTGTTCTCTTTATGGTTATCTGTTCTTTCTCTCTAGGGTATAGTTTATATAATTTTCACTTTGTTTCTGATGTTCTTATAATTTATGATAATGTATTTAAATGTGGATTTTTAAAACTTGTTGATTCTGTTTGACACTATTTTATATGTTGAACAATAAAAGAAGATGTGATTGGCTGCATAAACATAATGCCAAACATATTAACCAGCATGAATGTTTTTTCATTATTTGCTTAAAACCACCTGAGAAACAATGATTATATATATTTAACAAAGATGCCTATCCATTTGTTGATCCTTATTATGTTAGACTCTGTACAAAGAGTTTTATAGTTTTTTTTTAATTTGTTATTTTGAAGTATAGTTGATTTACAATGTTGTGTCAATTTCTGGGGTACAGCAAAGTATTCAGTTGCATATTCTTTTTCATATTCTATTCTATCATGGTTTATCACAGGATACTGAACAAAGTTCCCTGTACTATATGGGAGGACCTTGTTTACATATTCTATGCATAATAGTTACATACATGGTTTTATAACTATTGCAACAACTTGTCCAAGATAGCTTAGCTAAGAAATAGTGAAGCTAAGGCAGGATCTAATTCCAGGTTGTTTAACTCAAGATATTTCTTAAAACAATGTGATACTCTGTACTTTTATCTATATAGACATTATGAGAAATTTTCCTACTTAACTGATAAGTACCTGCAATATATCGCCTTTCAGTTCAGTTCAATTCAGTTCAGTCGCTCAGTAGTGTCTGAAGCCTTGTGACTCCATGAATCACAGCACACCAGGCTTCCCTGTACATTCCAATTCCCGGAGTTCACTCAGACTCATGTCCATTGAGTCGGTGGTGCCATCCAGCCATCTCATCCTCTGTCGTCCCCTTCTCCTCCTGCTCCCAATCCCTCCCAGTATCAGGCTCTTTTCCAATGAGTCAACTCTTCACATGAGGTGGCCAAAGTATTGGAGTTTCAGCTTCAGCATCAGTCCTTCCAATGAACACCCAGGACTGATCTCCTTTAGGATGGACTGGTTGGACCTCCTTACAGTCCAAAGGACTCTCAAGAGTCTTCTCCAACACCACAGTTCAAAAGTATCAATTCTTCGGCACTCAGCTTTCTTCACAGTCCAACTCTCACATCCATACATGACCACTGGAAAAACCATAGCCTTGAATAGACAGTCAAGTGGGCCTTAGAAAGGATCACTACAAACAAAGCTAGTGGAGGTGATGGAATTCCAGTTGAGCTATTTCAAATCCTGAAAGATGATGCTATGAAAGTGCTGCACTCAATATGCCAGCAAATTTGGAAAATTCAACAGTGGCCACAGGACTGGAAAAGGTCAGTTTTCATTCCAATTCCAAAGAAAGACAATGCCAAAGAATGCTCAAACTACTGCACAATTGCACTCATCTCACACACTAGTAAAGTAATGCTCAAAATTCTCCAAGCCAGGCTTCAGCAATACGTGAACCACGAAGTTTCAAATGTTCGAGCTGGCTTTAGAAAAGGCAGAGGAAGCAGAGATCAAATTGCCAACAACCGCTGGATCATGGAAAAAGGAAGAGAGTTCCAGAAAAACATCTATTTCTGCTTTATTGACTATGCCAAAGCCTTTGACTGTGTGGATCACAATAAACTGGAAAATTCTGAAAGAGATGGGAATACTAGACCACCTGACCTGCCTCTTGAGAAACCTTTATGGAGGTCAGGAAGCAACAGTTAGAACTGGACATGGAACAACAGACTAGTTCCAAACAGGAAAAGGAGTACATCAAAGCTGTATATTGTCACCCTGCTTATTTAACTTGTATGCAGAGTACATCATGAGAAACACTGGGCTGGAAGAAACACAAGCTGGAATCAAGATTGCCAGGAGAAATATCAATCACCTCAGATATGCAGATGACACCACCCTTATGGCAGAAAGTGAAAAAGAACCAAAACGCTTCTTGATGAAAGTGAAAGAGGAGAGTGAAAAAGTTGGCTTAAAGCTCAACATTCAGAAAACGAAGATCATGGCATCTGGTCCCATCACTTCATGGGAAATAGATGGGGAAACAGTGTCAGGCTTTATTTTTGGGGGCTCCAAAATCGCTGCAGATGGTGATTGCAGCCATGAAATTAAAAGAAGCTTACTCTTTGGAAGGAAATTTATGACCAACCTAGGATAGTATATTGAAAACCAGAAATATTACTTTGCCAACAAAGGTCCGTCTAGTCAAGGCTATGGTTTTTCCAGTGGTCATGTATGAATGTATAGTTGAACTGTGAAGAAAGCTGAATGCCAAAGAATTGATGCTTTTGAACTGTGGTGTTGGAGACGACTCTTGAGAGTCCCTTGAACTGCAAGGAGATCCAACCAGTCCACCCTAAATAAGATCCGTCCTGGGTGTTCATTGGAAGGACTGATGATGAAGCTGAAACTTCAATACTTTGGCCATCTCATTGAAGAGTTGCATAGGAACCTGGAACATCAGGTCCATGAATCAAGGCAAATTGGACGTGGTCACACAGGAGATGGCAAGAGTGAACGTCAACATTCTAGGAATCAGTGAACTAAAATGGACTGGAATGGGTGAATTTAACTCAGATGAGCATTATATCTACCACTGCGGGCAGGAATCCCTTAGAAGAAATGGAGTAGCCATCATGGTCAACAAAAGAATCCAAAATGCAGTACTCGGATGGAATCTCAAAAACGACAGAATGATCTCTGTTTCCAAGGCAAACCATTCAATATCACGGTAATCCAAGCCTATGCCCCAACCAGTAATGCTGAAGAAGCTGAAGTTGAACTTCATCTGAGCTGGTTCTATGAAGCTGAACTTCATAGAACTGGTTCAATGAAGACCTACAAGACCTTTTAGAACTAACATCCAAAAAAGATGTCCTTTTCCTTATAGGGGACTGGAATGCAAAATTAGAAAGTCAGGAAACACCTGGAGTAACAGCAAAATTTGGCCTTGGAATATAGAACGAAGCAGGGCAAAGGCTAATGGAGTTTTGCCAAGAGAATGCACTGGTCATAGCAAACACCCTCTTCCAACAACACAAGAGAAGACTCTACACATGGACATCACCAGATGGTCAACACTGAAATCAGATTGATTATATTCTTTGCAGGCAAAGATGGAGAAGCTGTATACAGTCAGCAAAAACAAGACTGGGAGCTGACTGTGGCTCAGATCATGAACTCTTTATTGCCAAATTCAGGCTTGAATTGAAGAAAGTGGGGAAAAGCACTAGACTATTCAGGTATGACCTAAATCAAATCCCTTATGATTATACAGCAGAAGTGAGAAATAGATTTAAGGGGCTAGATCTGATAAACAGAATGCCTGATGAACTATGGACTGAGGTTCATGACATTGTACAGGAGACAGGGATCAAGACCATCCCCATGGAAAAGAAATGCAAAAAAGCAAAATGGCTGTCTGAGAAAGGCTTACAAATATAGCCTTTAGTTTCAAAATTTATTTTTTTTAAGAAGGAATTTTATTTATCTATGAGGAGAAAGGGACGACCGAGGATGAGATGGCTGGATGGCATCACGGACTCGATGGACATGAGTCTGAGTGAACTCCGGGAGATGGTGATGAACAGGGAGGCCTGGCGTGCTGTGATTCATGGGGTTGCAAAGAGTCGGACATGACTGAGCGACTGAACTGAACTGAACTGATGACTTTCAAAAACTTGCCTAATTACTTGTATTTATATGTGTGTAAGTAGAGAGAAGGCAAGGGGAGAGAGAGGAAGAGCATTAATACAAATTGCTTTGAGATTAATTTAATAATTTGGCACAACTGTGATGTTAATTGCTGTGTGTTAGAGTGCAGAATGGCTGTACAAAGGACATGGTTTAGAGGCACTATTTGCTCATTATTTTCCCCCTGCAAATTGCCATCTCCTGGTTACTACTGGAATAATCTCACTGTTAGTAAAATAAATGTAAGAGCCACATTTGAAAAAAGAAAGATTGCTAACAGAGCTGTGGGCAGGGTTCTAAGCCTCTCTGTCTTTGTCAGTAGAAGTTTGCATTTATCATCCATTTGTCCTGTTAACTGCTTTTCTAATATTGCTCCTCAATGTCTCATAACAGGCTAGAAAGGCAGCCGATAGTAGCAGAATCAAATGGGTAAGATGCTGGGGCAGAAGTGGGAAGAGTTCAAATGCTGATTCTAGAACAACTCTCTTCCTAGATAATTTTTTCTGAGGTTAAATTATACTCTCTAAATATTAATAATACATATGATTTGAATTTCAAGTAAAAAAGTACTGTTTCAGTTCTTTGATTAGCCATTTACTTTTTGCCATTTCTCTCTTGAATATCTTACACATTCCTCATTGACTCTGAGAGAGTATAACTGCAGGGAAAAGGAATTTTGACCATAACAGGTAAAACTTATGGATGAGAGATCTGTTTCTTTGGTATCCTTTTAACTGTACATGTGTGAATCTCCTGTTGGTTTGGGACAGAACTCCATTTTATTTATAGTTGTTCACTTATAAAAAAAGAGGTTCTAGTGTCCTAAACTTAATAGTGGCTTGATGGCATTCAATTGGTACTTGCTGTTGTGACTGTAACTCTTATAGTTATGTACCTGTCATCATCATAATAACTGCCGGTTCTTGAGATGCATCAGGAATTTGGAGCACATTATTTATGGTTCTCTCAACAATCTGTGAGGCAGATATCATTACCCTCACTTTACAGATGAGCACACTGAAGGAAATATCCCAAGGGCACCCAGTGATAAACATCAGAGCTAGGATTCATATTGAGACCTACCTTAAACGCCTCTTGTTACCTCCCCCGCAATCTAATGCAACGTCACCTGTCTTTCCTGTGCTGATTCATTGCCTTTATAGTCTTTATTCCTTGGTACCATGTCGGTCAGCACCTTTGCTATGAGGAGTTTAAACACTGAAATACAGTGCCAAAATCTGTGTTTTTATTTTCAGAGCACATTTAACAGTTCTCCAAATCAAACATTTCCTTGCTCAATAATTTTGAGTGAATTCAGACTTGCATCAGTTGACCATTGGTCTGGAGGTGGAAGGGCAGGAATCATCTGCAAATATAAAGCAAGACTATTCATTTACTTTTTGTACTTTCTAGATTCTCTTTCCTTAACATTGCTAATCTAATAAAATAATTATGCCTTTGATCCTATATAACCACCTTATGGATTGCTACCAGAAACACATATATAGATTTGATCCCGAGAGGAAGCTGCCTTCGATCTGACTGAACCATCTGATGCATTTTCCCCCATTATTACACAGTGCTTGTAATGAATAATTCCCTGGGATCTCTCTAGCTCAAAGACTAATTTATAGCTAAATCAAATAATATGGTTTGTATTTAGCACCATGGAGCTCTGTCTATTCATACACTCGCGAACATGGTAGTCACTTGCCATAGCAGGCTGTTTTAAATCAGTTAAAATGAAATAAAATTAAAAACCAATTTCTCTGTCACACTAATTACATTTCAAGTGCTTTATAGTCCCATGTGACTAGTGGCTACTGTACTGGACAAAGAAGCTACAGAACAATTCCATCATTGCAGACATCTCTATTGGACAGTGCTAAACCGTACAGAAGACAGAAATGAAGTTAAGTATAATTACTTCACAGAGCGTGCTGATCAGCATCACTGAGTTATAGAATGTAATGGGTCATGATGTATCGCAATTCCCTTTGCTTTATTTGTCTTCCTAGATAGCTGTTGGGAAGAAGGAATTTGGTCTTGTGTGTATGGTATCCCTGTTAGGTAAGACAGCAACTGACTCCCAGGGGTTCAGTAAATATATGTTCAATGCTCTGTGAATGAGGTCAAGAAAATAAGTTGAATACAGGAGAATTCTTGGAGATTATAGAATAGAGTGACTACTTGGGCAGTATAAATAAAATAGTCATTTTTTTCTACCTGAAATATGTCAGCCTTCGAAATGGAATAGTTGATCAAGGAGTGTTTCAATGTAGAAGAGATAACAATTGTCCAGAATTCAAAGCCTAATGCCACATGTCATCAGAAAAGTAAAAGGCCAGAGTTTAATATATCATCAAATCCAGTTGACTCTGATATGGATGGGGAGGCTGTCAAGTCATGGAAGAACATTTTGCTTCTTCCAGTTGAAGGAGACTCAAAAAAGAAAATAACTTTTTTATTCAAAGTATTTTAATTTATTTCCTCTTCTAGAACTAAGTCAGGAATAAGTTTGGAGAAGTGATTGGAATGTCATTTACAGAAGCTTTTGTCATTTAGGTTATGTGAAAGCCATGATAAAGAAATCCTTAAGCCTTTAAAAAATAGAGCAATGTTTTAGATTATAGCAAAATACGGTGCTGTTGTGTCTTTCTTTCCATATATCTCATATTTAGTAACTGTGTTATATGTAAATAAAGAGAATGAGTTACAACTGTGGTTGCAATAGCAGAACAAATGATTGATTTTTTGTTGTTGTTGGCACAACTAGTGAGGTCTGGAGTATGGAGTCAGAAGATTCCATTTGGTGCCATAGAAGAGAGTTGAACCTGGGATTCAGCTAACATTTCTCTTGCCTCTGATTCACCAAGTGTCTTATGACAGACAGTGTTTCATATAGTCACTCAGAAAAACAATCACCTCACACTGTAAGTGATATTTGTGTTCTATAGATTGTGTTATTCTCAGTGGCTAAGTCATTTCAAGATGTCTCAGCACACTTTTCTCTTGGCCAGGGGCTGGATCTGCTGATCTCTGTCTGTGGACATGCCCCGGGGTTGTTTTTCCACCGACAATGGAGGATTTTTATGCAACCACTCACATCTTTTCATCTGATCCTCATTTTACCTGGACAAGCATTTTTGACGTAGTGACCTAGAAGGCAGTGGCACCCCACTCCAGTACTCTTGCCTGGAGGATCCCATGGATGGAGGAGCCTGGTGGGCTGCAGTCCATGGGGTTGCTAAGAGTCAGACACAACTGAACAACTTCACTTTCACTTTTCAGTTTCATGCATTGGAGAAGGAAATGGCAACCCACTCCAGTGTTCTTGCCGGGAGAATCCCAGGGACAGCGGAGCCTGGTGGGCTGCTGTTTATGGGATCGCTCAGAGTCGGACACGACTGAAGCGACTTAGCAGCAGCAGCAGCAGCTATAGTACAGCTATAGTACAGAATGCAGACATCTGATCTCAATATGGGTTAGATTTGATTCCTAATTTTAATTTTCTTCACTGGATGCTCTCAACAACTGAGAAGAATAGGTAATCAAAGTCATATTCCTTAGGCTTTGATTTTATAACTTTTCCTGTGAGTGTGGCCAAGGTGGGTATCCTGAGATGAGAACAAAGCAATATTATTTTGCTATGGTCCTGAAGTTAGATGTAGAGACCGAGAATACATTGGCTCCAGGTTGCCTGAAATTCTGTTCCCTCAAATGTAGTGCTACAGAAGAAAGAGAGATGGAAAACTCAAGCAAATTAATCTGCCAATTGTTCTTTTAGAAATAGTTTCTGGTTATAGTTTTTTTTTTTAATCTAAATATCTAAGTACTTCATCTTTTCCTCTAAATACTCTATAAAGTGAAGTCGCTTAGTCGTGTCTGACTCTTTGTGACCCCGTGGACTGTAGCCCACCACGCTCCTCTGTCAGTGGGATTTTCCAGGCAAGAGTACTGGAGTGGGTTGCCATTTCCTTCTCCAGAGGATGTTCCAGACCCAGGGATTGAACCCAGGTCTCCCACATTGTAAGCAAGACTCTTTATCATCTGAGCCACCAGGGAAGTCCAAATATTTCTTTGAGCCCCTTTTGGGTGGGGGGTGGCAAGAATACTGGAGTGGGTTGCCATTCCTTTCTCCAGGAGATCTTCCCTACCCAGGGATTGAACCCAGGTCTCCTGCATTGTAGGCAGATGCTTTACTGTCTGAGCCACCAGGGAAGTCAAATACTCTATAGTTTTGAGAAATTTCAGGGAAAAGTAAATCTTTTCATACCATTGGCACTGTTTACTGTCAAACTGATTGGAAGGAAGTGCACTAAGTCTCCTACATAACCTTCAACTCCGAAAGATGCAAAGGTGTGTTCTATCAACATCAGGCATGAGTGAAATTGCAGCTTGCCCTCCAACTTCTCTTGCTGAAGATCCTTCAGCCCTTGACTTGCCAGTTGGTGCTAGTGGTGAAGAATCTGCCTGCCAGTGCAGAAGAAAAAGAGAGACGTAGTTTTGATCCCTGGGTCAGGAAGATCCCCCTGGAGTAGGAATGGCACCCCACACCAATATTCTTGACTGGAAAATCCCATGGACAGAGGAGCCTGGTGGGCTACAGTCCATGGGGTTGCAAAGAGTCGGACACAACTTCAGCTCTGCCATCTCCCAACTTCTCTCCCTCTTTAAGTAACTCTTCTTGCCTGTTCATTCAATGCCAGCCCCTGTATGCCAAATGTTGTACGGCACTTTTCAAGGCACTTACTGTAAGACTGACATGTTTTTCTTCATTTTCTGCATTTTTAATGTATAATTTGTGTGAAAAGTATTATAAGCCTATTACAGTAGTACATAGCTAGCTGTGTTAGGTGAGGAACTGGCGGTGGCTGAGTTGCTAAGTTGCGTCTGACTCTTGCAGCCCCATAGACTGTAGCCCGCCAGACTCCTCTGTCCATGGGATTCTCCAGGCAAGAATGCTGGAGTGGGTTGCCATTCTCTTCTCCAGGGGATCTTCTGGATCCAGGGATTGAACCCAGATCTCCTGTATTGCAGGCAAATTCTTTACCGACTGAGCTACGAGGGAACCCCGTTGAGTATCTAGGCTAACTTTATTGGAGTTAGGAACAAATTGGATTTATGAACATGCTCACAGAACGGAACTCATTCATATGTCGGCAATTAATGTATACTTGACTACTCACATGATTAGATATGTTATAATAATGATAAAGTGCTTATTGTACAATTTTGCACTTATTCTTTTATATACATTTTCTGTTTCTTTTCTATGACAAATAAGGTTTCTCCTTGCAACCTTACCTCACTTGCCAGTCATATTAAAAAAAGAGACTCCAAACCAATTTCAGCTCCTTGGAAGTCAGGAATAATAAAGAACTGGAACACAGCTTGTCCTGCCATCCCACACATAGTAGGAAATATTCAAAGTTAGCACTGTTGGGAACTTGTAAAATCAAAAGATATATTTCCCTTTGTTTTAATAGAAAACAGATATTAAGCTAGGAGTTGGGGAAAATACATCAAGCTTCTGAGCAATAAAATAATCTGAATAATAACACTAGGTTATTGGACTCACTTTAAGCAAGCTTTGGCCGCTTGCCTGATTAGGTATGTCAGAGATGGGCAAGAGAACAGTTTCTCTCCTTCACTTCCTGGCAGCATATGATACACTCTCTCCTTATGGAGACCACATCATTAAGAGATCCAAGTGTGTCCCGAGGATGTTAGCTGAGATGGACTCTGGCAGGCAGCTCTAGAAAACTTAGCCAGGAAGTTCTGATTCAGAAGGGACAGTAATGTGTTTGTGACATGGTTGGAATACATCAGACTCCATCACAGCCTTGGAGACCCGGGGAGAGGGATTTTATAAGACTTTATAGTCACACTCAGATAAGTGCCTTTCTGACTATATAGACAATTTGCTTGTCCTGACAGGTGTGAAGGGATACTTGGCACTCTTCAAAAAGCACTAATAATCCTATTTTAAACCAGAGAGCCACTGATGGACCACTTTCAATTTAGTTTTGTGATGAGTTTCCTCTAATATTTAAATCTATATGTTCTGACAGCAGGAGTGTTCAAGGTGTATGGGAAAAGAAGCCTGAGTAAGAGTCAATGACAGCAGCCTTGAGGTATCAAATCAGCTGTGGCAGAGAGCACAGGTCTCTAAACCTCTAAGACTCATCCTATAGTCAACCTTGCAAGCTGCTGTAAGCCTCTGTGGGTGAAAGCAAATCACTTCTTCAATCACTAAAATGTTATCCAGGCATCTTGCTTAATTTGGCATCCTCCATAGGGTGGTAAAACTGTTTTGAAAAAAATGCAGAGATAAAACCAAAAACGGTGCATCCCTTTGGAGGAATACTTGCAGAACTGTGTCAACAGCTGAAAGGTTTCCTCCCTCAGTGCAGTTATGAGCAGTTTGTGTGAGTCTCTTTGGGCATCCATGCACTCTGAGCCCCTCTCTTTGGTCTTGAAACAATTGTCTATACAGGCAGAAGAATGTTAAAATTTGTGGTACCTTTGGGTCTCATTTCCCATTGGTTCTAGAACCAGCCATATAAATGAATCACTTTTCCTAATCCAGCCTTGAAAGAAGCTGCATTTCTCAACTCTGAAGCATCCACATTATGTTTAGACTCCAAGTGATTGGCTGCTGAGCTGACCCTTCACCCTGATGATCCAGTTATTCTCATCTTGGGGTGATTTTATCCTCCAAGGGGACATTGGGTAATGTCCAGAAGCAATTTTTGGCTATTAGAATTGGGATGCTATGGGTATCTAGCCAGTAGAGGCCAGTCAGACGCTGCTGAATATCCTGACATGCACAGGACAGCCCTCATCACATCATCTGGCTTAAAATGTCAGTAGTACTGAAGAGGAGAAACCTGTGTTCCACTGTGAGATGATGGCAGACCATGTGGTCAGTTCCTCTGCTCAGATGACACAGTCACGTGGAAACAAGAGTGTAAAGGCACCAGGGGGCTGCAGAGCCGGCAGGAGAAGTGAGCACTCAGAAATCCAATTCCCCTGGAAGACTTTCTCTCTGAGCCTTGCCTCCTTGTCTGGAACGTTTCAACCTTGGGGGATATGCTCAAAAAGAACCATACCCTCTCAGCAGGAATGATGGGCAATAATGAGGACCATCCAGTATGTCTCCTTTCACTTCAAGAATCATTTATGCTGTTCTTTGTACTTGTATTAGCTACAAATTACTGATTATTTAATTTGTGTCAAACGTGTGGTAACTGCTTTACAGAGGTTAATTTATTTCACTCTTACAGGATGAATTGATGTCATGAGCTCCATTTGTGTATATGTTTGAAAGTTGGTTTCAAACACAGGTCACATTGTTTGTAAATATTGAGCTACGACATGAAGTTGAGTCTAGTTTGCCATCAAAACACATGCTTATAAGCAGACTGCTAAATTAGTGAGTCCCCTGCTAGGTATTATGGAGAATATTAAGGAAGACAAACACATCTGCTTAATGATATTCTGTCATCCTTGAATTGTTGATATTTAGGCATAAACACCATGGAAACGAGAATCAGGCTTTTATGTAGTCATCTGGACAAAATGTCAAGAAAAGAACTGCTGTGCAAGAATTCCAGAACATAAGCTCTGTGAAAGCGATTGATTGTTCTGTCTGGTTTTCCTCTGTATCATGAACACATGGAACAGTGCTTGGAACACAATAGGTGCTACGTTTACACCATTGAATCAATGAGTGATACTACCAAAGATGACCATAGTTTTTCCATGGTGACACTGTCCATCAAGGCTTTGTGGCTTCAAACCACAGCCATTCCTCTCATATTAAACAAATTAAAGCAAGAATCCTATAGTAGCTTGTGAAATTCAGGGAAATATTGAAGCATAAGGCCACAGGAAGAATTCAGGGTAGTTCTAGGAGGCTCTTGGACAATCATTCTAGCGCTGGAATCACATTCCAACTTTGTGTCTCTGTTCAAAAGTCTGAAGACATCCTAATGGCCTTCTGTTAAGTCAATAAGTTGTCTCTCTTATTACCACAAGGTGGTAATTTGGTCCAATAAATTGTAGCCAGGGATGGGGCAGGGTTATGCAGTGCAAACTCTATCTGTGGGAGAACAACATTTGGAGGAAATGTGGAAAGGTATGGCCAGAGTGGAAATGCGTGGCACCCCCTGAGATGTGTGGAAAGCTGACTTTGTTGCTCGGAGAGGGTGCCTCGGGCCCATTCAGTCTGAAATTAATATCTCCGAACTTAGCTTGCCCTCAGGACTGTAGCTTCATTAGATCTCTCAACTGACTGTCCATTTGGAATTTGGTTGAGGGAGAGCATTGTCCAAAGAAAGCACATTGTTACATTGATTAGATATTTATACTTGATAACTGGCAAACACCTTATTACTGGCAGATGAAATTTGGTTTCAACTGATGGGCTCGCTTTCCAAATCAGATGCTCAAATTATTGGTCTCAGGCTTCTCTGTCAGTCTCAATGTATAGATTGGGTCATATATGGGACAGATTCTTATTTTCCATCAGCAAAAACCTATATCTTAAGTAGTCTATAAACAAGATTTCTCAGTACTGGTAAAGTGTTTGGTTCATGTACATTTAATATTGTTACTGAAGCTTTCCACAATGGATTAATAAGGAAAATGATTGGACCATCCAAACTGGATTAAGAAGCAGGGGTCACTTGCAGAAGTGACCAGAACCTGAAAAATATTGTAGAATAGGAAAACATATTTTCTTCTTCTGTGTTCATCATCTTAATTCATCATCTAAGAAGGAGGTTTCAATTCACTTTCTGCTTTAACCAATGTTGTAATTCCTGGCATCATTAAGACATGATTGCTTATAATGTATAGATGTTATGTGCATAACCGGACACAACCAATGTTCTTAATCTATGCTGACTAGATTGTAAAACTCTATTTCTTGGTAGAAAAAGTCCCTAGAACCTGAACTCAGTAAGACCAGATTCTAGCATGTGGAGGAAATCTGTCATATGGACACCTTTCCCAATAATGAGGTGGGTTACTCTACACAACGGTGAGGAAAGTGTATTCTACTCTGTGTGTGCTTAGTTGTCCAGTCATGTCTGACTCTTTGTGAACCCATGGACTCTAGCCCACCAGGCTCCTCTGTCCATGGATTCTCTAGGCAAGAATACTGGAGTGGGTAGCCGTTCTCTTCTCCATGGGATCTTCCCAATCCAGGGATCAAACCCAGGTCTCCCATATTGCAGACGGATTCTTTACCATCTGAGCCACCAGGGAAGCCTGTATTCTACCATGAATCCAAACATATTCCCCCTTCCTAACTTTTCCATTCTACTCCCCTTTCTTCTGCTATAGCTCGTTACAATGTTAAGAGCCAAATGTCAACTCTTAAAGTGCAAAGACCATTGATCACTGCAGCAGCTAAAAGTCCTCATCGGAATTTGCTCTATATGTCTTCTAAAACATATAAACCTTAATTACTGTTGTATTCCTTATGTCATGCGAGTGTATGTTCCTCGATTCTTTGTCTCGTCACAACAAAGATTTGGAGTGACGGACATTAAAGCCCCCTCGGCGAGTCACAGCTCTCAGGTCTCGGATAGACCGTGTTATAGCTCTCAGGTCTCAAATGGACCGTGTTATAGCTCTTAGACAAATCAGTGTTACAGCTCTATTTTATTTAGAAGATAGCAGGAAAATCCGTCTTTGAGGCGTGAGGGCACGTCTATCTAAAGACACGAGGAGAAGAGCACCCCAGCGCGCGGGGGAGAGAGAGAGAGCTAGCTCTGGCTCCTCTATTTATATGTTTATCTCTCCCAGGGCCTGTCCTGTGTAAATTGGGGCAGCCAGGAGTGTTGTTTGTTCCACTTGAGGTCCTCACTCCGGTCCTCGGACCTTCTTTTGTTTCATTTTCGCGGGCTTTTCCCTTCCTTGTCTGTAGCCACCACCATTTGAGACTCCTTTTCCCTGTTCTACCTACCTAACACTTATAGCATGACTTTTTCTCTTTTTCTTTCACTGCACTGCACAGCGTACGGAACCTTAGTCCCTGACCAGGGATCGAACCCTGGTCCCCTGCGGTGGAAGTGCGTGTTTCTCATCACTGGACTGTGGGGAAGTCCCTATCATGACTTTTAAGGCTCTCGGTGATTTGTCCTTCAAATATTTCTTTGACATTTCTCTAATCTCCCCCTCACACACTCTACTTTAAGCACACCTGGTTTTCATTAAACACTTAAGCATATTCCCAAATTTAAACCTTTGGACATGCAATTTCCTGGGTCTGGAAGGTTCTTTATCTGTATCAGTAGAGGGCTTGCCCCTTCATGCTATTCCATCTTTGATCATCTTTCCTCCCTTGACCACAATATATAAAATGGCAATTTGTGATTTGTTTCCTTCCTCTGACTTGTGTTTCTTCATAGTTCTTATCTCCACTTCAGTTCAGTTCAGTTCAGTCGCTCAGTCGCGTCTGACTTCCCTGTGACTCCATGAATTGCAGCACGCCTCCCTGTCCCACCAACTCCCGGAGTTCACTCAAACTCATGTCCATGGAGTTGGTGATGGAATCCAGCCATCTCATCCTCTGTCATCCCCTTCTCCTCCTGCCCCCAATCCCTCCCAGCATCAGAGTCTTTTCCAATGAGTCAACTCTTCGCATGAGGTGGCCAAAGTATTTATCTCCACTTAGCTTAAAGTTATTATAGATTATTTTTTAAAATTGTCTATCTCCCAGGAGGAGAATGTAAGGATCTCTAGGGTGAAGAATTTGTCAGTTTGGTCCATTACTGTATACCCAATCCTGGAACAAAGTAAGTTCTCAATAAATGCATGTTGAGAAAATAAACAGGCAAAATAAAATTATAAACAGATTTTACAATTACATCAGGAGAAGCATTAAATTTGCACTAGGTAGTATAAGATATCACCTGAGTAACACATTTTATTCACAGATGTAGTATATTAGACTAGGAGTGAATTTCAATTGCATTACTTGATGAGTTGAGTAGAATAATTTAATGACTTCCTAATGTTAGGTTTCTATTTAACAAATCTGTCAATATTATTTTTTTTGTCATCTGTCACTTTGTGTTATAGCAAGAATTCTGAACACACAATATATCAACTTGTCCTATGAATGTGTTATCATTTCTATTTTGATTTTGGGTCACCAATTATGAAAACATCGGAGGAGGAAACAGTACACTCTATTCTCACATGCAATTTAATCCATTTAAAATCAAGGATAAAGACTTTTTACTTTTCAACCTAGAATCTCTTTAAAACAAAAGACCAAGAATGCAAAGTGGTTCTATATCAGCCCATCTCAAGAAAATATACTTGAAGCACTTGACCTTAAAACTGGCGATGAGCACAGAAGATTAGCAATAGCGAGACTTAGGTGGACATGTAAGATGGATGTGACATGTCTTTAAAATCCTCCCAGTGTTGATGTTTCTTTCTTACATCATATGTCCTGTTTCTGATGGTTTGTTTCTCAAAGTTTATGGCTCTTATATCATTCACATCCCCATCCTTCTTGATGTGTTCCTACTGGAACCTCTTTCTTTTAGAATCTATAGAATTGATGATGATAAATTACAATTGCTAATAACATTCATAATAATCTTCTAATAATTCAAATAATTACTAATTTGTAATTGTTCAGGTATTTTAGATATTAATAATTGCTTGGATAAATCAATTTTTGCTACTGAGCTAATGAGAAAGGGTCTGAAGTCTGGGATCCAGTTAACATATGTGGGTTCTCCCAGGCTTCTGATTATCAAAATTATTTATGGAATGCTTTATAGTGACTCTTGTGGTACTAGCAATGCAGATCTTATTAAGGGTGTAATCATAAACTTATATGGAGAACTGGCCAGGCTGCAGGTGATAAGAAAAGTTTGGACTTATGAAGCAGGTGGGAAGAAACCATATGAGAGATTGAACTATCCCTCTGATTCCCCCAAATAGAAAATGATTGTTCACCATCTTACCAAGTATGATTTTTCAGAAAGCAATTCATTTTATTATCATCTAGCATAGATTCAAATTTAGTGAAGAGGATAGTTTTCAGTTCTGATATGTTAACAATTTAGAAAAATAAAAGAACTGAATACTGGCAATGATAATCTCTATAAAGCTTTTAGCTTTACATCAGTATTCATCTCTGTACTGTCTTAGGTTGCAGATATCTTAGCGGGGGACCAACTGTCTTCACTGCTGATGGGCAGACAGAGGCAGTAAATAGGAAGAGCAGCCACCAGCAGTCAATTTGCATGAGGGACTGAGGCCACACACAGGGTGAAGTTGCTCTATTAACCAAGTAACTCATGATTGTCACTAATGTTTGGTTTTCTATTCAGTCATCGTATGACTATATCTGAATCCAAAAAGAGGTTCTGAGCTCTAATTGCAGATCTGTTGTTAATAACAGAATAAGGAGTTGAACACTGACTTTATTTCTGGACAATTCCCTTCACCCCCTCACCACCAAAAGGAAGATAATATTTTTCTGATGTGTATTTCAGCAGTCTTCTGAAGAAATAAACACTAGACAATATAATGATTAAAACAAGAATAGTCTAAAGTCACAGATAAATCTACTAACATTTATTAGAATGTTGGAATCATTTTATAAGTAAGATGGTTATAAGTAAAAGTGTTTTTTTTTTTTAAACACGGTCTGAATGTGTTTTTTCCTGATGCTGGGAAAGATTGAAGGCGGGAGGAGAAGGGGATCACCAATTCGATGGACATGAGTTTGAGCAGGCTCGGGAGTTGATGATGGACAGCCTGCTGTGCTGCAGTCTATGAGGTCACAAAGAGTTGAACATGACGGAGTAACTGAACTGAAACGTATGTTTGCGCTTCCTTGGTGGTTCAGTGGTAAAGAATCCTCCTGCAATGCAGAGGGCTTGCAGGAGATGCAGTTCGGATCCCTGGGTAAGGAAGATACTCTTGAGTAGGAAATGGCAACCCACTTCATCATTCTTGCCTAGGAAATCCAATGGACAGAAGAGCCTGATTGCTACAGTCCATGGGGTCGAAAAGAATTGGACACGACTGAGGGACTCAACAACAAACAACAAAATGTGTTTTTATGTCACTTTAGGAGTAGTAGAAAACGAGCATGGATTTAACTTACATTTATTCATTTCCCATTCCTTTCTATTTGTTTTCTTTCTTTTCTGTCCGTCCCCCCAACCCCCAATCCCTGACACTCACACACTTCTCCAATCAATTTCCCTCAGGCTTTTCACTTCTCTGTCAGGGACACCCTTTGTGTTTTAGAGTCAGGAAAGGTGGGATTTCTCACTCAGATCAACTCCAGAGAGCACCTTGTTTCTCTGCCTTTCTCAAAGGATAGAAAATGTGACTTGCTTCCTCATATCTAATTCAAGATGTTGAGTTGCAAAGAAACTCTAAAGTGGCAATTTCTGTTTCTTCTTCTGAGTTTCAGAGGTTGGTGGCATATCTATTTTTGTTAGTTTGTAAAGGGAGGTAAGTCTCTGAACAGATTGGAAATTAGAGATTCTGTAGGCTTTAAAACAGAAAAACTCATTTTTGCCAGAGGAGTTAGCTGATTTTAAAACTTAAAATAAGCCTCATATTTTGGCTGCTTGGGGGCTTACTCAGCATCTTCTGATGACCTATATGTTCATCATATCGGTTCCGTGTTTTGCTCAGCTTTAGCGTTTCATCCTCAAATAGCTGTCAGTGGTGCAGTGTGTGGGCGTCTCTGTGGGCAGGAGAGCTCTCCGGGTGGGCACTGTCTGTGCCCTCGAACGCAGATGGCACTCAGGGGATGAAGCAGGCACTTGTTCACTATCCTCCCACTCAACCTTCTAATAAAAATTCATCTTCCATGTCTACAGCATCATGGGGGGTCTGATTAGCCTATGGTTTCCATTCTGTTTACACAGAAAATAAGAGTTTATACGGAAGTGATGCAAATGGATAATTTAGAGTCATGGATCATGCGGGAAAGGGAGGTTGATCATGTAGACAAACCTGGAATGAATGGAAGCTTGAAAAATAATTGCTAAAGAAGTATTGAACTGCCTCCAAATGTCCTTTCCAAAAGCAAATTTACAGTCCTGAATGACTCCTAATGCAGACTTTATTTGATAGTTGTGATCAGATGACTTAGCTTTGGGGCATTAACCACCACTGAAGCCAAGGTTATTTGCTAATTTCAGACTTTATGTTCCTATACTGAGGTAAATTCACTTCTAAATGTATACTTACCTCTTTCTCCCGGTACTGAAAAGCACAAAACACGAAAGCATGGCCGTTTACAATCTAGTGTGTATCTAGTGTGAACAGTTATTCTTAAGTATTAATTGCTTAAGTCTATTAGAAAAAGTATATTTGCACCTCATCCATATAACTTCTACATCAATATCAACAGAATATATTTTACTTTGAGCTAGACAGAGAGACGCAGTAATGGGTACAGTAGGAAGGAAAAGAAAAGGGAAGGTTCTATTTGTAATGGTTAAGGGGAAGCAACCACTTAAAAAAGAAACAAGACTTTGGAAATGGTATATGCTTCAGTAAAGGGGAGAGCTGTTGGTATTTTTTCTCCATGGTTACAATTCAATAAAGATTTTCAGCTATTGTTCTGTCTCTCAGCAAGATAAGCCAGAGCAAACATTAATTTCTATATTTGTTGGCATCAGTTCAGATCCTGCAGTAAGTGGACACAGTGATGGAATCAGAAATGCAAGCAAGTTATGGCGAGGGAGGGGTGGGGTGGGGGGAGGGGAAGGGATTGCCTGTGAAAAATAAAGGGGAGAGCTGAGGTGAGAGGATGGAGACTGCATTGCATGCCCAACACCTGTGAAAAAACAAGGAGGATCATTAGGCTGAAAGAGAGGAAGGCTGCCGTGCCACTCCCAGAAAGTCTCGGTGAGGGTGCTGGGCCGTCCAAAGCCAAAGCTGTTTGTTAAAATATTCCTGCACTGGTTACATGTGGTGGCTTGCAGTTCCCCACCTGCCAGCTCGGAGCAGCCTGGAATGGTGGTGGGGGCAGGTGGTGGGGTGGAGGGTCCAGGCAGCATGGCCTCAGTGTGAATGCCTTAGCTGGGAGTCTGAGCTCTCAGTACCTCATGCTCTTTATAGCACGTTCTCTTTTGAAGGAGGACCTCAGCATTAGCCCCTTCCCCCACCTGTGGCTAACACACTGTAATTATAGGCCTGACTCCTCATTCAGTTCAGTTCAGTTCATTCTCTCAGTTGTGTCCAACTCTTTGCGACCCCATGAATCACAGCACGCCAGGCCTCCCTGTCCATCACCAACTCCCGGAGTTCACTCAAACGTCCATGGAGTCGGTGGTGCCATCCAGCCATCTCATCCTCTGTCATCCCCTTTACCTCCTGCCCCCAATCCCTCCCAGCATCAGAGTCTTTTCCAATGAGTCAACTCTTCGCATGAGGTGGCCAAAGTACTGGAGTTTTAGCTTTAGCATCATTCCTTCCAAAGAAATCCCAGGGCTGATCTCCTTCAGAATGGACTGGTTGGATCTCCTTGCAGTCCAAGGGACTCTCAAGAGTCTTTTCCAACACCACAGTTCAAAAGCATCAATTCTTCAGCGCTAACCTAGCAATTTTATATCTTTTCTCATGCATTTTTGCTAGTTTCAGACTTTCCATTTTTATGTTGAGGCCTGAGAGTTTTAGCAAATGTTTCATTAAGCTTCCTCCATTTATTATTCTGCAATTGGCTAATGTACCCAAATGGCTCTGCTCATTTGGGCTGTTTTGTTTCCATGAGGTGTATGACTTAAAGAAAATTTGCCAGAGCGTCGTAACTACTCTGCATGCATAACTGAAGTGGTGTAAAATATATGCTATTTCTGATATTTTTTTTTTGCTAGCACATAGTCACATTGTTGTTGTTGTTGACATGCTGAGTTGTGTCCAACTCTCTTCGACCTTATGGACTATAGCCTGCCAGGCCCCTCTTTCCATGGAATTCTCTAGGCAAGAATACTGGAGTGGGTTGCCATTTCCTCCTCCAGAGGATCTTCCTGATGCAGAGATCGAACCTGTGTCTTCTGTGGCTCCTGCATTGCAGATGGATTTTTTTACCCGCAGAGCCATGGGGAAGCCTCAATTGTGTAGACCCAGGATTTCTTCCAAATAACTTGGCCACTCTCCTATGAAGAATTAAGGATACTTTCCAAAGATGAAAATTCTCAGTTTAAAATAAAGTATTGTGAGCCTTAAGATGATCAGTGTCCTCACAATTGGCATTGAAAAAGTACAGTTAATTTTAAAAAATGTTTTTGAGACTTGATTTTGAAAAGCAATTGGTTATTCTGTTACGAGATGCAGAATCAGAAAATTAATTGATACTACTACTGGCTTTTATCCATATCATTTCTAAATTAAGCTACCACTAAGTCAATTAGGTGAGAATCATGTATGTCTGTTCTCTTCACTGCATGAGTGAAACTGCTTGTCGAAGGATTGTGTCAAGTTGGTACTCAGGGCAAATGTTCACTGTTGTAATAATTCTGTCAAAGCAATCTTGGGGATTGACAGCATGTTCCCTGAAATATTGCTGGTGGACATCAGCTCAATAAAGGGCTCTACTGTGGGTCTACTGCTAAGGTTTACTCAGATACGCAGCTAATAGGAAGGAACCTGAATTAGTGTTATTTCCATAAGGGACAGCATTTCCGAGTCCTTGTTCCAATTATGACCTCAGGCAGCCACTTAGCATGCTTCCTAATTGCCCATCTGACCTGAAAAGTACACCATTTCTATTATAAAACAAGGAAGATCCTGCAGTGGAAAAGTTTGAGTATATCTGGAATGCAGTAGATTTAATACCAGAAGTATTAGCATTGAGTTAATTGTTCAATAGTTTTAGGTGAACCTAAGCTTTTCATTTGAAATTGTATTCCCTAATGGAGTTAATGAAATTACAGTGCTGGAGAAATTAAGTTGATTCTTTATGATAGCACATATAAAAATAGGTCTTCATTTTCCTTCCTTACCAAAATCTCTAAATTGAGGCCATATTTTGCTCTATTTAGTTTGTTGTTCTTTCGGCACTTGGTGGAGTAGTACATATTTAAAGACTGGTATTTTGGAACTCTGCAAACCACATAAGTGTTTTTGCTGAGAGAAGTTATTTCTGTTAGTTGACTTCTTTACTTACAAGTTGACTGTAAAACATCATGAAGTTTATGCCCTATTATAAATTGCTTTAATTATGTGGGGTTTATGTAACTTCTTCTTGTTTGTATAGGCTAAATGTGTGCATGAAATTTTGCTCAAAACTTGAGAAGCTTGTTGAATGTCACAGTAAAAAATCCAACCACATTTAAATCAAAGTATTTTTTTTCTTATTGGATTTCCTTAAGTCTTGATCATGAAGATCATTGTCTTTGCAGGATGATACTTCATTCTGGTAAATAAGTGGGAAGAACAGGCCTGTATCTTTGTCAAAGCAATGCCAGATGGCAAGTGTAATTCTTAGACTTTCAGTTTACCAACATAAGAATCCTTTCTACCCTCTCCTCTGTCCTACAGAAACAAACATGGCCCAGATGCCATGATAAATGTGTGGGATTCATCCTATATTTTTGCAGGAACATTTGTCATGGCCAACTCTAATTTAAGACCAAGAAATACTTTCAGCTGCTTCTATCCAGTTGCTAAATGAAATGACAGCATCAGAAAGAAATTCGAGGAATTTTGAAATGACTAAGAAGGTAATATATAATGAAAATCTCAGCAGAAAATAAAAAAGCCAGTGTAATACCTATAACACAAATTTGTGTCTGCCTAGTAAACTGCAGACAAATTGAACTTTGTTAAATATAATAAAACTTTAAGAAAATTCAAAAATCTTATCATTGCTCACTTTAATTACCCTGACTGCTGTCTGTTCAACTGGTAACACAGTCAGTGTTTAAGACCTCTGGACACACTCAGTGAGTATCTCCATGTCCATTCTGTTTTAATGTCCTTCCATCTCACTTATCTTAATTATTTTATAGGACATTGAACATGAATATAACTGAAGACATGTCATACCTACTTTTCCTATTCATATACATTTCAGGGTTGGTGATGCTTTGGTTATGATGAAATGATAAGATGCTTTGGTTTGGTGAAAATCCAGATCTCCTAGAACTCTTGTGCTACTACATGGTACATGACTCTTGGTCTGTCAAACACTCAGTTTACTTTGGTAAATATTTATATGGTATTCAAAAAGTTTGATAGCGTCACCAACTCAATGGACATGAATTTGAGCAAACTTTGGAAGATCGTGAAGGACAGGGAAGCCTGGAGTGCTGCAGTGCAAAGGGTTGCAAAGAGTCAGACACAACGTAGTGAGTGAACATAATCAAAAAGTCAGTTGACTGATGATCAGAGGGACGTTTTACTCATTAGTTGATAATGGAGGTAAGTAGAGTGTTGAGAAGAAGAGGATAATGTAGAAAATACTTAGTTTCTTAAGGTAATCTCACTCTGTCTTGTGCTTCCTGTTCATTTGTGTGGTCCTATCTACTAATTGGGTTCTTATTTATATGTTTAATATATGCAAAAGTTTGGGTTTGGTGGATGAAAAACATACAAGCAGTTATCTAGGAAAAGATTAATGTTACAGTTATATAATGAGCTTCTTATATGTGGTTCATAATATTTTAAAATTTGTTCATTTTTAATTGAAGGATAATTGCTTTACAGTATTGCATTGGTTTCTACCACACATCATCATGAATCTGTCATAGGTTGACCCGTATCCTCTCCCACGTGAACTTCTCTCCCACCTCCCTTCCCCACCCCACCCCTCTAGGTTGTTCCCCAACCCTGGTTTGCGTTTCCTGAGTCATACAGAAAATTTCCATTGGCTGTCTATTTTCCATATGGTAATGTATGTTTCCATGATAAGTGGTTCATAATGATCATTGGTAACAAGTTAAATCATATATTTCCCAGCGATGCTGTAACACAGCACCACAGACTGGGGACTTAAATCAGCAGAAAACCATTGTCTCAGAATTCTGAAGGTCAGAAGCTTGAGACGAAGGTGTTGCTGGGGCCATGTTCCCTTGGAAACCTCTCAGAGATGCTTCCTTGGCTCCTCCTGTCTTTGGTGGTTTGGCAGGGATCCTTGGCAGCTCTGGGCTTGGAGCTGCAGCATGATTGCTCTTCCCTCGATTGCATGTGTCTTCACAGAGCATTCTCTCCCTGTGCAGAGGAGTGTCTCTCCTCTTTCTGAAAGGACATCAATCTTATTGGATTAAGGGCCCACCAGTAGGCCAGTAGGACCTCATCTTATCTTGATAGCTTCTGCAAAGACACTTTCCAAATCAGGTTCCGCTCACAGGCCATGGAGATCAGAACACTGTATCTTTTAGGGGGATACATCCAACCAGAATCTCTGTATTTCGATTTCTCCAGACTAGAGTGTTGGTTATGAGCACAGAAACAACCCTGGCCATCTGAGCAAATGGATATTTATTGTGGGTATTTATCTCCATCTCAGAGCTTGGGAAATGACATAATAAATGGGACCTAGAGGACTGAACTAGGAGAAAGGACAGGAAGTAGGGGTCCTCTGAGGGATGAGCAGGCAGAATTGCAGCCAGGGTCATGCCACAAGAACAATTTGACCTCTATCGTGTATGAGGATTACTTTGACCTCACCTGTTGAATCTTCAGCTCTGGAATGAGTGATGGAGAGAATGTAGGGAACTGTGCCAAGGGCAAATTGAGGAAGAATCTGCCACACTTGGCTCATGAAGTGGGAGGCTGCAGTGGACGCGAGAAAACTGGAATTTTCTTGTGAAAAATATAGTCAATTGGGAAATTTTCTAAAGAGAATGATGGCAGTCCTAATAGGAAGAGGGGTGGGAAATTCATGTATTGGAGAGCCCAACAGAACAAATGTTTGCTGACGGGTGGGAAGATCTATGGAACCAAATTAAAATGCTCCATTTCTCAGGGATTAGAAAGATCCTGAAGTTCATAAATAAGAAATACTAGGCTTTTTATGGAGAGAGGCAATATGCTAATTGTAAATTCTACTTTAGGTTTGGTTTAATTGATGTCTTTGATCACAAATGAGGATAAACATTAGTTCTGTGTATTTCTTCACAACTTGCGTTACTTACATGACCTCTGTGTTGCTGTCCTTTGAGAAGTTACCATTGGAATTATGGTGCTTTCCTATAGATTTGAATGTGTTTTAACATTAGAGATACAAGTATCAATGTTACTCCTAATGTGTCCTTATCATTTTAGTTTGGGTTTTGCTACTTTAATAATATAACTTTTCTTTTTGGTTTTGTGTACATTTTCATGTGATAAACTGATGTTAAGAAAGTATCTCTGGTAGACTTATTGTATTAAGAAGCCTGTTTTTTTCCACCCCTCCATATATCCACCTCTCTTCAAAAATTATAGTTGATTTACAATATTAGTTTCAAGTATATAACATAGTGACTTGATAGTTTTATAGATTATTTTCCATTTAAGGTTATTATAAAATATTAGCTATTTTTGCTGAGCTATACAATGTATTCTGGTAGTTAATTTGTTTTAAACATAATAGTTTGTACCTCTTAATGCCCTACACCTATCTTGTCCCTCTCCCATTCCCTCTGCTCACTGGGAACCATTAGTTTGTTCTCTGTATCTGTGACTATGTTTCTGTTTTATTTTATTCATTTGTTTTATTGTTTAGATTCCATGTGTAAGTGATAAAATATAGTATTTGTCTATCTCTGTCTGACTCACTTCACCAAGCATAATATCATCTAGGTCCATCCACTTTATTGCAAATGGCAACATTTCATTTTTGATGGCTAATATTCCATTGTATATAGGTACCACATCTTCTTTAACCATTTCTCTGTCAATGGACATTTGGTTTGTTTCTGCATCTTGGCGATTGTAAATAATGCTGCATTGAACATTGGGGTGTGTGTATCCTTTTGAATCAGTGTTTTCATCTTCTTTCTTTGTCCTTTACCATATAATTTTTTATTCTGTCCTGTATTGACTTTGGGTCTGCCATGTGACTTACTCTGGGCAGTGGCATGCTGTAAAAGTGGCAACAACAGAAGCTTGAAACAACAGGAAAAGTACTCACGCAATTGTCATCTCTCTCTTGCCGCCCGCAATTGCTCTAAGACTGTGCTAGGGCTATGCTGCAGGTAGACAACACTCAGGGAGGAGCCACGCTGTGAAGTGCTACCCCAGGCCATCCTAGATTAGGGCAGGCAGCTGACCCCCAGATATGTGAGCAAACCTTCTAGAGATCAGCAGAGCCACCTACATACTTTTGAGTTAAGTAAGGTTCATAGTGCATGATAAGGGGGATTTATAGTTGTTTTCTGTGCAGTCTTTTTTTTTTTTTTATGGAGAATGGGCAATTAATAAAGTGCCATTTATTTTTTTATTTTTTTTAATTTTTTTACTTTACAATATTGTGTTGGTTTTGCCATACATCAATATGAATCCGCCATGGGTGTACACGTGTTCCATTTAAGAACTACCAACTATGAGTGTGTTATCTGTGCCTTGTGTTGGTGGCTGATACTAGTGGAAGGAAACTGTTTTCAAAAATATGTTAAAAATCTAATGCTAATATTGGTCAAATATTAATATTCTATTGTACCACCATGCCTAGCATGTACTGGGTGGGTAAATTTGTATGGGTAAAATTGAGAACAATCCAAAAAAACCCTTCCATAATGCGACAGATTTAGTGAAGATCAAAGGATTCTTCATGTAGTAAATCTGTGTGAGAGAGGGGATTTTGCTGGTTAAAGAAGAATACAGACAGCTTAAAGGCAAAAGTTAAATGCATTTTCAGTAGGAGATGATGAACACAGTGCCCAGCCTGGCACTATCCCCTCTCTGTGGAGAACAAAGATGTAAAATGTTGTGCCAAAAGATCAGAGTCATATTTTACTGGTAACACTGATAAGGTCATGCCCTTTCCTCCAAGGACATCAAACCATGGTGCGCAGGGACTGTTGGGTGACTGTCATCGTTTCAAGAAGAGCTTATTTCCAGTTTTCTATTGTTTCTTTATCAAATCTATAATGGCCGCTGATCTCAAGAAAATCCTGGTATTTAGTTCCAAGGTAAATAAAACGGATCAAAAGCTATCCCGAGTTTCCTCTGTGGACCACTGTGTTTGATGGACAGGGCTCTCCTTTAAGTGCTGGTGTCAGGAACACTTTACTTGCTCAGTCTCACAGCCTGGGAAGGAAAATAGATCTGAGAAGATGACATTGAGACTCGAACTAATCTGGGTCACCCATTAGTATTTAAATCATTGACTTTTTAAAAATTTGTATTTTTACCTTTGTGCATCCACTATTTTTAAAATCAGATCCAGCCACAGATCTAATAAATGTTTCATTTGGTGTCAGCCTTTCTAAAGTTTGTTTTCTGCAATCTGGACCTTCAAAGTATGGTTAAAGTCTGATTATAAGGTTATGAATAATGAGGGTTTGAACATATTTAAAGAGGAAATAATCATATTCAACACAATCTAAAATTTTTATGTAAAGAGAACTAACAAAAGAAGAACTAACCAGTGAATCATTTAATGCTGATGCCTTGATTATAGATGTAAGTGAAATTTTTCCTGAATTTGTAACTTGGTATTTTTAGATTTTGGTGAAAAATGAGTTTAATGAAGGTCATTTGATTTAACTAAATATTCTTAAGAAATAAAGAGAAATATAAATTCCATTACTAGGTAGTCAATGAATAAAAATCTGGTTGCACCTGTGGTAATACTGGCAATTAAATTTACTAAAATTATGCTGTAAGGTATTATGATATGCTTAGATTATATAAAGTTCAAAAGGATTTTATATTGATTATAAATTTCTGAGTAATTTGATAATATTGTATTAGATTGATTTGACAGCTGGAGGAGGAATAAGTTATTATTTTATGAATCAGTTAACCCATATGATGACCTCATAACATTTATTTATTTAATGAACACCAAATAAGAACCTAAAATGTGAATTGATTGACTGAAATGAAAATTGGGCAACAGGGTCAATAAATTGGAAACTGTAGTCAAGAAAAATGTTATCAGATAAAACCTAGTGAAAAACAGAGTTAAATTTGACTCGATGTGACTCAGTGTTCCAGTCAGATATTTAAATCAAAAAGGAATTTAAGACAAGGAATGAATATATTATAATGTCTTTCAAAGAGCTAAAGTTGGCTGAGGTTAACACTATTGTCCCGGAGATCCAGAGGTCAGGAAGCAGTTGTGCTTGTTACCATTACTGATGCCACTGCTAGTTCCTCAGTCTCGAAGCTGGGGACCAGACCCTCGAATACAGATCCCACTGGCCACCAACACCAGCACCAGGGGTCCGACTTCTTGGCCAGACTCCACAGCTGGAGGGGCAGATGCTCTCTCTCTCATCTGCATCTTCCATATCTCCCCTGAGACTGTCTCACTGGTGGAACACATATCACATGGAGCTTCTCTTCTTCCTGTTGGAGAGCCTGACAAATGGAAGCGACAGCCTCCCAGGACCTTAAATACAGCGTCTTCTTAGAAAGGGATGAAAATGAACGCTGAATCCCTATCCTACACCCTCAGTTTATGTTGAAGACTCGGAATAGCATTCAGTAGGTTTTTTTTTTTTAATGAGATGAACAAAAATATCAGGAACCTTTCCTCAAACTATTCTAAATTCATAGGTAATAATGAGATGAACAAAACTATCAGGAACCTTTCCTCAAACTATTCTAAATTCACAGGTAACTTAATAAGTGTCGAAAGCTTAACTGTCAAAATGTGATACAGATCCCTATGGATTAAAGGACTTTAGACACATAATCCAAAAATTATTATAAAATAAAATTTTAACTTCCATACTTATCATAAAGAGAACTATTATCGCCTCAACTGTAATGTCCCTAATGATACTGAATTCAGCTTTACTTACTCATTGTATTTCAAGATAAGTACTGACTAAAGATGACGATAATTCAAGGCTTGCTGAGCATTTACCAAGTTTCAGTGTTTCACAAGTCTTACTTATTTAATCTTCAAAACTACCCAATGAGATGCTACTTCTGTTGGTTCCATTTCACAAGGAAACTGAGAATTGGATTTTTCCTTTTTGACTGTGCCTTGTGACCTGTGGGATCAAATTTCCCTGATTACGGAGCAAACCCTTGCCCTCTGCATGGGAAGCATGGAGTCTTAACTACTGGACTGCCAAGGAAGTCTCCAGAGTTAGATGAACTGGCTTGACCAGTATCATATAATCCACCAAACCTTCCCCCCACCTGCCTTCTCCAACATCCCCAACTGTTCAAGTAAAAAATTTCTACGCTTACTCATATATATTTTTTCTTACTTCCATATCAAGCCCAACAACAAATGCTGTTGACACTACTACCAAAATATGTATAAAAATAAACCTCTTTATCACCTGAATTATCACCCTAATCCAAGCCACCATTACTTTGTGAATACCACAGTAGCTCCATGACTCTCTGCTCTTGCCTCTCTATAATCCATTCTTTGTTCTGCAGTCAGAATGAAATTTGCTTAAAATATTCCAGTGGCTTTTCACTGCTGCCCTAAATGTACTGAGCACTTTAAATAGGGTTTAAAGTGCTACTTTGATTAACAGGAAAGTAATGCATGATTTAAAAATTAGAAGATGAAATTTTAATTTTCTGAAATTTTTGGTGGTTTTGAGTATCATTGCGAACAGTGTTGGATACCATGTTGAGTCTGCATAATTCAGAGGAATCCCACATAGGCAAATATACTGGAAACTTGCAGAGTTCAAGAAAGTCATACTGATAGAATATCATTCACACCTCTCTTTTGGCTCCCCTCTCTTGGTTTTTGATGCCAAATGTATAGCTATACTAAGGGACTGTGATGTTGGGGAAAAATACTTGGTTAACACAAATGTAAAAGCAGATGCAGTTGGCAAAAGAACCAGGAAATACTAAGGGAGATATCACAATTTCCTGAAACATATCAAAGGAACACAGGGCAGTCATTTCTTGGTGGATGATAGAAGAAATGGAATATATCTTAGTATGGAGAAGCATACTAATTCACCAGGGCTTCCCTGGTGGCTCAGACGGTAATTTACCTGTAATGTAGGAGACCTGGGTTTGATCCCTGGGTTGGGCAGATCCCCTAGAGATGGGAATGATTATCCACTCAAGTAGTCTTCCCTGGAGAAATCCATGGCCAGAGTAGCCTGGCAGGCTACAATCCACAGGGTTACAAAGAGTTGGACACAACTGAGCGACTAACACACATTTATGGAGAAGCATTGTGATATCTCAAGGCAAGGAGTCTTCTCTCAGAATTGTTCTTATTAACATGCAAAGATCAGGTCTGTGTCGGAAGGTCCCACTGGTGCCTGGAACTAGCTTTCAATAGTTTATTATTTTAAATGTAAGCGTTTGGTGGTGTGCTGCTGCTGCTGCTGCTAAGTCACTTCAGTCGTGTTCGACTGTGGTGTGGTGAACTTTAATTCTAAGGCAGCACTGTGATTCCTGCCCCCTGGTGGCCACACTTGGTGTTAACTATTTTCCCCAATGAGTGTAGGTAGGAATTTTGACTTCTTCCTACATGGCAGAATATGGGAAAGCGAAAGGTTTTGTCAGATGTAATTAACGGTCCCAAATCAGTTCAACTTCAGATAATAAAAATACATATCTTGGGTGAGCCTGTCTCTCTCAGGTAAAAGCTGTAAATGAGGGGCTGTGCCCTCCTGAAATGAGAGGCTCTTGTGGGCTTGATGGAGTATGCAGTCACACTGATGACATCTGTGTGGCAAGAAGACTCTTGAGAGTCCCTTGGACTGCAAGAAAATCAAACCAGTCAATCCTGAAGGAAATCAACCCTGAATATTCATTGGAAGGACTGACGCTGAAGCTGAAACTCCAGTACTTTGGCCACCTGATGCAAACTACTGACTCATTGGAAAACTTCCTGATTCTGGGAAAGATTGAAGGCAGGAGGAGAAGCAGGTGACAGAGGATGTGTTAGTTGGATGGCATCGCTGACTGAATGGGCATAAGTTTGAGCAAACTCCAGGAGATAGTGAAGGACAGGGAAGCCTGGCGTGCTGCAGTCCATGGGGTCACAAAGAGTTGGACAGGACTGAGTGACTGAAAAACAGCAACATGTGGCAAGTACTTGCATGAGGTCTCTAGGACATGAGGGTGGCCTCCAACCAGGATAATCAGGTGCCCTCGGTCAATCAGCCACAAGGAAATGTGCTCTGTTAGCAGAGCAACCTGAAAGCAGATTATTTCCCATTTGACCCTCCAGATGAAAATTCAGCCTGGTTTACCTCTCCTTGGTATCTCTGTGGGATCCTAAACAGAGGGCCCCACTAAGCTATGGCCAGGTTCAGGACCCATCAAAACTGTAACATCACAAATGTTTTATTTTAAGCTACTAAATTTTTGGCAATTCAGTGCATAGCATAGAACACATGTAGCTTCAACACTAGCAACAAATAGGAGGCTTTGTTCTTGAACAATTCATTTCTATCTGGTTTATTATATTCTCTCTAGTTGTCCCTAGTGTGGCTGAAGTGTTCATTTCAAAATGCAAATGTCTCATCTTCTTTGCTGAACACTCACTAATGATTTCCATTGTTTTCTGGAAAAAAACAGAATCCTTACTATTGCCCTGCACGATCTATTCTTACTGTAGTCTGTGTTCCCTTTGCTATCTCTGCTCTGGGCATCCTGAGGGTTTTAGCTTCTCAGATGCTCTTTGTTCCCTCATACCACAGGGCTTTTAGACTTGCTCTTCTCTCTGGTCTTAAACTATTGCTACTCTATTGCGGTTTTAAAAGATGTTTTTGGGAAATATTTTTCTGACACATTCCAAAGAATTCTGCTGTTTCATTTCCATTTCAGAGGCTGAAACATAAGCAGAACCTTAATGAACATTTGCTTTTCTGGCTGAAGAACTAGCTTATTCTACAGGAAAGCATAATGCTTGCTTCTCTATTATGCTTTTCAAGAAGGTGATGAAGCAAACAGTTCTCATGGATATAGATGAGTTGTTTTGTTAAACCCTGAAAGATAACCTGAGACCAAAATCCAGTTGCAAAGATGTATAAACATTTCACTAAAAATGAGCTCTAGAGATCTGCTGTACAACACTGTACCTAGTTAATAACAATGTATTATACACTTAAGAATTTGTTAACAGGGCAGATCTTATATAAGTGTTCTTACAAAATAGAATACAGTCACAGTACTATAACATTTGGAAGTCAAGGTGAAGAAAACATATGGTGATCATAAGTAAGGTTCTTAAGCCCTTCAATGTCAATCTTAGTAACAAGTCTTCTGCTGGGATTCTGCATGTCTGCTAATGCAGAATATCTGGGAGGTACTGGGCAGGACTTGCCATGTCTGAGTTACAAAACATTTCATTTTGCAACATTACGACAAATGTCAGTGTCCTGCAAGGATGCTTGAGGCTCCTTAGTGACCGCAGACGCTTTCACTGAGTACCAGGCATGAACACAGCCTCAGCTTACACTTTCCCACATTCCTTGTCTTTCTTTTTCTCAAGTGCAAGAGAAAGTACTAGAGGCAAAACTGTAGCACTTTTATCACAGTTGACATGTCCATCCCTACGTTGAGAAATAAAGAAATAATCCATCAGACATTGTTGGTTAATTTGCTAAGGATAATTTCTCTCTCCAAGGACTACCTATTGCAACAGAAAGCAAATTGAGGAAAACTATCCCACTCATTTCCATGGACTCAGAAATTGTTTTACCGTTTGATACACTTCACTGCATAACATCTCTGAGTGGTCTTACCTTAGTTCTGACTGGAACAAAATTTAGTGTTGATTTGAAGATATACCAAGAATCATACGATAGGAACTACAGTGCTGTATTCAGAAATCTGTTCACTAATTCATTTGAAGACAAGTGATCTTTATTCTCACTGAAACCAACTTTTATCCTTTGCAAAATTCAGGACTTAATCTTTTGCTGTATGCTAGCACTGTGAAAGCTTTAGGCACTCAGTGCATCTGACTCTTTGCAACCCCATGGACTGTAGCCCGCCAGGCTCCTTTCCATGGAATTCTCCAGTCAAGTATCCCCAGGAGTGGGCAGCCACTCCTTCTCCAGGGGATCTTCCCAATCTAGGTCTCCTGCATTGCAGGCAGATTCTTTACCATCTGAGCCACCAAGGAAGTAGCTTTTTGCTAACCAAGTGCAAATACTGAGTGCCAAATAAGTCTCATGCATATACTCACAACCCTTACCATCCCCCACCATTCTCCATGGCAAACATCACTGATTGATCTTGATAATCACTGATCTTCAGTTTCCCATTGAACCCTGGTTTCAGACTCCATCTCAACATATTACAGCAAGCATCTTTCAGCCAGTTTTCCTTCTCCCATTAAGTGGAAAATGAGACCAGCTTATGTATACATAAAATGTAAGCCAGTGTTTTTCAAACTGTATGGATTTCTTTATTGCAGGATTAGTCTTCAATACTTGGATGTCTAATATGCTCTTCTAAAACAGACAAAAATGCATAGCACTTTCCCACCTCACTGGATCATAGAAACCCTTTTTAATTGAATATTCATGAGTTCCTTGTAACACAGTTTAGAAAATACAGTACTGTGTCACAGTACTGTACCACTGATAGATTTTCTACTTGAGGCTGCTGAGGGTTATGGGTGATCCAGAAGGTCAGTCAACATTTTTTTAATCATTGGTTTTCTAGATAATGATATGGATTTGAATCATATGCTATAATCCTGTGCCTAAGAGCCAGTCAGACAACAAGTTAGCCTAGTGTATCACACTGTATTCATATTTCAAAAAGGATTTTCTTTTGCCAACTATCTTCACTGAGCATTCATTTGGAACCAAAAATGTACTAAGCATCTACATCTCATTTAAGAAGAGTGATGATATATCTCAGCTTATGCTGAAGGTAGTCCAAGTTTATGCCTGATTTTTTAAAATCATAATCACTAGCAATATTTCATTTTACCATTAAAAGTGTCTTCTTTGGATGATAAATTTTTATTTTTTTACTTTTAATTCTCAAACCACCTGTGCTGATGTTGGTATTGATAACCCCCCTTTACTAATGATTAAATAGGGAGGGTCCTGGGAAACTGAAAAACTGGCATCGTTTACATAGCTGGGGTATGGCTGAGGCTATATGAAAACTAGATCAGTCTGAAAGCTCACACTTTTGAATGCATGTAAGTACAGGAAGTCATTTAATACCTGTGAAATTATGTAAGAATTTACATTTTGAAGATGAGAATATTGAGGAAATCATACGCTGTAATTTATAAATTTGAGGCCTGTTTATTTACTGGCCCCACTGCACAGCTTGTGAGATCTCCAGGATCTCCCTGATGAGGGACTGAACCCGTGCCCCGAGCAGCGGAAGTGGGGAGTCCTAACCATGGGACCACTGGAGAAGTTCCAAGTCTGTTGTATTTAGAATCTTGCTTGTGCTGTTTTTTGTGTGGCAGTCCTTGCCTTAAATGTCAGCCCCACAAAACAAGGCAGGCCAACAAATATGGTTGGCAGGTACAGTTACAGAAAGACAGCAAGTGGGGTCTCATATCAGCCCTGTGTTAACTGGCTGAGAGCTACTAGCTCAGGTTCAGGAGCAGACCACTTTCTTAAATATTTACCAATTTAGAAAAGCAATATGCTTTTCTAAGCATAAAAATTCAGGGAAGTCCAAGTTATTAAAATCAGACCTCCTGAGCATTATAAGAAGGAACTCAGGTAAGCAAATACTTAAGAGCACGAATAGGATATAATCACGACTCAAGGTACAAAGTCATATTCATTAGAACAATACCGAGAACAGTCTTATTTTCTAAAAACTGGAGTCTCCACTGGTAGAATACTCTGTTTGATTTATGAAAATGTATTAGAGTCATCCAGTTTTTTGTTTTTAATGGTCCATTTAAGTTATGCCATATGTACTTCAAAATAAAAACACTGACTTATACTATCATGGGGGTTCCACTTCCAAAAAATTCCATATAAAATTAACTGTTTTTACTTTTAACAACATTCTTTTAAGTGTTGATCCCATTTTACTTTATAGTGTAGATCACAGTTTCCCAATCTCGCACTGTTGATATTCTGGATGAGATAATTTTTTGTCTTGTGGATTATAGCATATTTATTAGGGTTCATTGTCTCAACACCCTAGATGCCAAGAGCATCTTCTCCACAGTCACAGCAATGAAAATGTCTCCAGATATTGCCAAGTGCCCCAGGTGAGAAGCCCTTGTCTAGATGATGCTTTTTTAAACTAGAAAACTAAGTAGAAAATAAGTGAATATTAAATGTAAAATTCTTATGATAACATTTAATTCCAGTCAAATTTCTCTAGAAGTTGGAGTCAAATAAATTTAAAAACTTGAGGAGGGGGCTAGTTCTTGTGTATGTTAAGAGCAACTGTTAGGAATGAATCCAAATTGAGGAAGGGATGATGGGAAAGCTAGGGTACACAACCTACAGATTGCTCAGGCTTCCAGAATCGGCACAAAATCATGAGATTTCCCATGCAAGTCTTCTCTTCCTGGTGGTGACTGGGGCTCTTAAACAAATGCCTGAAATCGCCAGGGAAAGTTCATACCTTCCTAGTCTACTGAGTGACTTCACTTTCACTTTTCACTTTCATGCATTGGAGAAGGAAATGGCAACCCACTCCAGTGTTCCTGCCTGGAGAATCCCAGGGACGGGGGAGCCTGGTGGGCTGCCGTCTATGGGGTCGCACAGAGTCGGACACGACTGAAGCAGCTTAGCAGCAGCAGTCTACTAGTCCAGATCTTGACATTCGATCTCTTCCACCACTGTAAAAAGCTTCTGTAATGTGGCTCAAATTTGATGGAGAGTATTCTGTATGATAGGGATAAAGCCCAGAAATTATAAATATAGCCCCTGGAACTTCCCTGGTGATCCAGTGGTTAAGAATCCACCTTCCAAAGCTGGGGATGTGGGTTGGATTCCCAGGTAAGGAACTAAGATCACACATGCTTCAGGGCTACTAAGGCTGCACGGCACAACTAGGGAAGATCATGTGCCAATGAAGAGCCTGTGCAGCCAAAAAAAAAAAAAAAAAAAAACAAAGAAGCCTCCTTCTAGACATATTCAGTTGGGATTCATTCCTAAATTTGGATTACCCTTCCTCTGCTTTGGCATTTCTCCACTTTTCATCTCTCCCTTCCATGCAACAGGCATGTTGTGAACTCCTTTCTGATCCCCTGATTCTAAACTCTCTTCTGCCCTCTGTGCTCAGTTGCTCAGTTGTGTGCAGCTTTTGCGATTGTATGGACTGCAGCCTGCCAGGCTCCTCTGTCCATCGAATTTTCCAGGCAGGAATACTGGAGTTGTTGCCACTTCCTCCTCCAGGGGATCTTCCCAACCTAGGGATCGAACCTGAGTCTCTTGTGTCTTCTGCTCTGGTAGGTGGATTCTTTACCACGAATACCACTTGGGAAGCCTCAGTAGGTCAAGCAGGGGAGGAGCCATGGCTTAGGAGGCATAGTGGGGACCTCAGTTATTTTTACGTTCCTTCTTCTCCCTTTCTCTGTGATGACAAAGTCAAAAAATTTCAAGGGCCAGAACTCTAGGGAAGAGATGATTAAAGGTATTTTCCCTATCATTTTATTCTAAATTAGCCCAGTTCAGAAGGTAGACTTACAGGTCCTGACTTTAGATTTCTTTCTATGTTAAAGGATTGAATAACATTCATGCTTTAACTCCCACTTCCACCCTTAATCCGGAGAAGGCAATTGCACCCTACTCCAGTACTCTTGCTTGGAAAGTCCCATGGACGGAGGAGCCTGGTAGGCTGCAGTCCATGGGGTCGCTAAGAGTTGGACTCGACTGTGCGGCTTCACTTTCCACCCTTAATAGAGTCTCAGGTAAGAAATGATCTAATCCCTTTGTAATTAGAAGAGCTGCCATTTTACCTGTTACTGGATTTCACATTTTCAATAAGAATAAAGTCAACAGTAGAACTGTACACAGTAGTCACAGGCCTGAATGGCAATTCTCACGTTAGAGACACATAGCATGTTAGTACTCAGTTGCGTCCAACTCTTTGCGACCCCATGGACTGTAGCCCGCCAGGCTCCTCTGTCCATGGAATTTCTCAGGCAAGAATATTGGAGTGGGTTGCCATTTCATCCTCTAGGGGATCTCTCCAATCCAGGGATTGAGCCCATGTCTCCAGCATTGCAGCAGGATTTTTCACCTGCTGAGCTATCAGGGAAGCCCAATAGAGATAATAGACACACTTAAATTTTACAGATTTAGAAAATTACAGAAAAGTAGTCAGTTTTCCTATTGCTTTTCCTGACTCTTTGGGTGGGACAATCCACAGAAATGAAAATGAATGTCGCTCAGTCATGTCCAACTCACTGTGAACCCATGGACTGCAGCCTGCCAGACTCCTCTGTCCATGGAATTCTCCAGGTCAGAATACTGGAGTGGATAGCCGTTCCCTTCTCCAGGGGATCTTCTGAACCTACAGATCGAACCCAGGTCTCCCACATTGCAGGTGGATTCTTTACCACCTGAAGCACCAAATGGGAGCATTCCATTTCTTGAAAATTTAAATGTGAAACTATGGACCAAATTTCCAAATGTCATAATCAAAAATCACCTTCTATTAGGGACAACTATTGATCAAACAACTATATTCTTTTTTAAAACTTGAGTTTGAGAGTGTTAATGGTCATGAGAAACTTACAGGCACTGTTTTGCAGAATCACTTTATTACTATTTTTTTAATCCTAAATTGTTTATTGAATTGCGTTTTTTCCCCTTATAAATCACATTAGGAATGGTCGTTACATGTATTTAAAATTTCCATTATTGTATGTATTAAGTATATATAGTATGCATGTATTTTTAAAATTAATTAATTTATTTTAATTGGAGGCAATTACTTTACAATATTGGATATTCCTATCACTCACTGTTTAGAAGCTAGAAAAAAATAATTTGTGTGTTTACTTTATGAACCCTACACAGTAAAATTATTAAAAAAAAACTTGGTGGACTTCTATCTTTAAACTAGTAAGCAAAAGACTTCAGAGGTTAATTTCATACATTTGTTTTGAAAAGTCAGACAACAGCTTTAAACATTCATTTTATTTGTAGCAACTGTGGGCAGAAATCATAGAATGGTAAAACTGCATTCTATTTTAAGCTCATAAATTGTTTCTAAGAATTTGGTTGATGAAATTGTAGGCCTTTTAATAGAGAATATAGGTTGTGAAAATGTATATTAATCTGAGATATAGAAAGTTAAAAAAACAATATTCTCAAGGTAATATGCAAACAGGTTCTGAAAAATGGAAGGTTGCTGTAAGCATGATCTGATAATAACAATTAGAGTTTTGAACATGAGAAATTCAGAAAATAGATTATCCACTGGAAAAGCCAATATGTATAAAATGAATTTGTATTTTTTTATGTTTATTCTCAGTGTAGGAGGAGTAAACTATAAGGTTAGCCCCTTAAATAGGCCCAATAACTTTTCTACAGAGCATTTAACTTCTCTGCTCTTGTTTTTAATTTTAAAAATGAGAAATACCTGCTTCATAAGCAAAGTGCCAGGTAAAACGCAAGAATTTTCAAAGAATGCAACTGCTCTATAGCATTCAAACTTAATCTTGATATACTCATTTGAAGCAGGTACAATGCCAATAAAGTTTGGCAATAACATTCTGAAACTCAAAACTTGCTTCTGCTTTCATAGCATAGATTTATCCTAAGACAGCAGGCAATCCAAATGCAAGCTTGCTTCACCCAGAAAGTGTCTGCAGATTCTTGAGTTTCATTATAATAACCTGAAAATAAGATCGCAGGACATGTATTAGTGAATAATGGATCATCAACTGAAATTGATTAGCTAGCATAAAATCACCCCTACACATAAATCTTTCTACGGAACAATCACCTTTAGCTTGAAAAATACATATGTTTATCCTTTCAGGAGAAGATAATGAAACATTTAAGGTATTCCATTTGTTAGACAAATGATCTTTCAAGTTCCTAATAAGCTTGCTTTAGGTTTTCTAAAAAATATAGTTGATATATAGATGATATTTTACCATCTTTAGTGATCTTTCCTGCAACAGAAACCAAAATCTTTTTCCACCTGGGGTCGAGCAGGAAGCTAAGGAAAAAATACACAGAGTTAGCATTTCTCCATTTTAAGGCTGAACAAAGAAACACGACAAAGTCATAGCTGCCTTTTGCAGTCACGGGAGAACAGCTTTGTAGAGGCAACGGCAAGACAGTCCCCCATCTTAAAAGGAAAGAATCATTGTTAAGTTCAACCACATCAATGTCCTTGAGTTCAAATTTTATTTCCTTTTTGAGGGAGAATAAGTGTTGGGAATTTATATTATTTTCCTCTTACCCAAAAGCTTGCTCTTAAAATAGTCCTTCAGATCTTGTAGAAGGACTTTTGCTTGACAAAGATATTTTCATAAAGCTAGATGGTACCTCACAATTCTGTGACAGTCAAATGGGTCTCATGAGTCTATGCGCTACAGACCCATTAAGTCTATAGCTCACCGGTGGGCCACAGAATGATCCAGAAATGCAAATACTTCAAGCAGTTCTTAAGAGTGAATGACTTTTATGTTAATGTATTAACATAACTTTTATGTTATGATATATTGAAGGATGGGAGAACTTAAAGGGTTATCAAAATTTGGTAAACAAAAACTAGTTTGTAATGGGCCCTAATTCAGGATTTTAGCAAGAAATCCAGCTGCCACATGTTCTTGGGTAATAGTGAGAATTTCCTACATCACATATATAGACAATTGGAATAGTACAATTTTTTATGAAGAAAAGTGTGTGGTCAGGACATCAAGGATATTGTCTTGAACTGGTCTTGGCTTTTCCATTTGCACCTTCTTTCTTTAGGGTTATTTTTAGCTTCTCATTAGCAATTTACTTTCAGTTAACACTACAATGTGAAGCAACACATATTTATATGAACAATATTTTCACATTATATTTTTTCCCAAAACTAGATTTTAAGGATTGTATAAACTGTGGTTCAAATAGACTCATCATATTCCTTTTGCTAAAGAAGATGTGTTTATAACTTCTCTACAATTTATTTGGTCTGTACATGTTTGTGCACGTTAGCTTCAGTGCCTTTCTCCTTTAAGTTCTTTCTTTGCTTTTTTCCAAACAATTATGTTTTAAAAATTACTGCTCATGTATTTTGCACACAAATGCTTATGTAACCTACTTAGTTCATATCTGTTGGAATGTTTCAAAACATAGTCAGGATAGAAGGCTTTCATGTTCTTTCTCAACAAATAAGTTCTTTGTTTGTATTTTATAAAAATGAAGATAAACACAACCCACCTTACTGCCAAAGGGTATGTTATGTAACATACTTTCACTGTGGGCACTTTCGTTACCTAGAAATACAAACGATGTTACTAACGCTTTATTCATTCACAAATTTAGTAATTCCTTTATTCAGCATTTAAAAAAATATATATGCAAAGAGTAGGATATGGGTAAAGATAAAAAACACTAAAGAGATAAAATGTGCATATTGAAAAGGCATCCTTGGCAATTATGTATTAATTTGTATTAATATGTATGTATTAATTTATCATACCCACATATTGAGGAGTTGATGAGCTCAGAAACTATCCGACACCATGAATAACAACCTCCGTTTGATTTTGCCTTCTTCTCCTCCCCATTTACCAGGATCAGGTAACTTCAAAGCACACTTTTTATAAGTTTGCTCCTACCACTGCACCATGGCCCATGCCACTTCCTGCTTCTATCACAAGTTTCTGACTTTCCATCCAGCCACACACTTCTGTTCTGCTTTTGCTATTCCCACAGTCAGTGCTGTGCTTCAGGCTGGAGGCAGAGCTCACAGCTCTCTAGACAACCCTCCAGCTGGCCTGCAGCTCCTCTCTGCCCTCCCTACTTTCTGCACACATTTCTCTCTCATTACACTAAAGTGAACCCTTCCAACTATTAAGTTTTATTCTAAGTTCATTTGCTCTATAAACGTTTCCCACTTACCAAGTTAGCGCGATTTAGATCAATCATCAGCAGTCATTATAGCAATTCCCCATGATAGAATTCTTATCTATATTTTACGTATGAGGGAACTGAGGTGTAAAGAGTTTAAGTGACTTGTCAAAGGTCACAGCTTGTTAAGTTTGAAGAGCCAAGTCAGAGTTCAAAGTGCATACTTCTTTTACCATATCACAGTGCTTCTAGCATTGCTATTCTAGAATCACCTCACATTTATTTTGGATATCAAATTGCCTTACATATAAATATAAAATCTCTCTGAGTTTTTACACTGACCAGCCTAATCACATTAGGTTTACATTAATACAAAAGTTGGTTTGTTCTGGGCTTTGTTTTAGTCCTAAATTCTTCAATAAACACCACTTACCATTTGGATGGTGCACAATGGTGAGCTTATCTACAAGACAAAAAAAAAAAAAAGCACATTCTACTGAGTTTTGCTCCATGTTTATCTTAGGGTCATTTCTTCTTATCAGTTGACTACTTCTTGTCTTGAGATGACTGAAGTTTCACAGTCTGATTTTAAAAAATACCTCTGGCCACTAAGTATGTAACTGTCTTTTATTACTTGTATCACTAAGTGTGAAACTATGTCTTTTTTCCCTTCTGATGTTTGTTCCACATTATCACGATTTTAGATATATTTGACGCTTAATAATAGCTTCTTACTCAGCCTTGATATTCTTCTAGCCTGAGCTATTCAAGTATTTTTAAAAAATAACCTTATTCAGAAATAATTACATACAGTACAATTCATACACCTTGTATGGCATTCTTTAGCATTTCTTACATTGCAATTTTCCTGTCTATGAATTCTCTGATTTCAATTATCTGAAAATGTCTCAATTTCAACGAATTTTTGAAGGTTATTTTTCCTGGATATACAATTCTAAGTGGTCATTTGTTTTTATTTTAGCACTTTCAAAGATATTGTTGCACCGTCTTTAGTCCTCCATGTTTCTGACAAGATATTAGTGAATATGGAATACATTTATGCTTTTCTCTTGATATATGTCTCTTTCTCTGGCTGCTATCAAGAATTTACCTTGACTTGAAGTAGCTTGACTACAAGTGCTCAAATATAGTTCGGCTTAACAGGCTAACTGGAGTTTTTTTTAAGTTCTTGGAACAGTATGAAGGTAGTTTACATTGAATTTGGAAAATATCTGACCATTATTTATTTTAAAATATTTTGCCCAAACTCACTAGTTTTTCCTCTGGGACTCTGACTATGTGCATGCTAGACTGTGTTATGTCCTACGTGTCTCTGAGGCTCCATTCATTTTCAAGTTTTTTTATCTCCTTTTTCATCATATTGGATAATTTCTACTGATCTGTCTTTAAGCTGATTAACTCTTACTTTTGCTATATTCAATCTGCTGATAAGTTCTTCTGATAATTTTTCATTTGTTTTATTGTAATTTTAATTTCTATAAATTTCCATCTGGTTCTTCTATATAGTTTCAATTATCTTGTTTAAATTTCATATTTATTCACTCTTTAAAACCATATTTTTCATTAATTTTGTTAAGGTCAATAATAAGACTATCTCAGGTTCAGTTTTTATTGATGCTTTCTTTTTTCTTTTCTGTGAATCGCATTTTCATTTGTACCTCATTTAAAAAAATAACCCTGAATACTGGATTTTAAAGGTAATCTGTAGCGTATTCTGGATTCTATATTCATATTCTATATTCCTTCGATGAATATAGGTTCTTGTTTTACCAGGCAGTTTGTTTACTGTCATGAACCTGTGGTAGGCTCAGTTTTCTGCTTTTTTTCAGTGTCAACCTATACAAAGCTCAAGATGTTTGCTAAGACTCTTAATAGAAATTCCCTAATGATTCAGCAGTAAAAAAAAAATCTGCCTGCAATGCAGGAGATGTGGATTCAATTCCTGGGTTGGGAAGATCCCCTAGAGAAGGAAATGGCAGCTCACTCCAGGATTCTTGCCTAGGAAATTCCCTGGACTGGCACCTGGCAAGCCCCAGTCCATGGGGGTGGCAGAAGAGCCAGACATGACTTAGCCACTAAACAACAACAACAGTAGGACTAAGCCTACAAATTCCATTTTCCACTGGGCTCTTGTAGGGGTTTGGTTCTAGGCTTTGCTGGGGCAAGTCTAGAGCAGGTCTTACTCTAAGTCATGGTCCTGACTCTTTACATCTCTTGGGTGTCACAGCAGGATGCCAGGCATTTTAACAAAGTGTTAGGAGACCTTTCCTCTCTGGCAGGGCAGAACTCAAAGAAACATCCCCAGTTTGGCTTTTCCTTGGCTTTGCCCAACCTTCAATGTCTCTGTTCTGCCTTCACAGCAAGCACTACAAGCTGCTATCTTACATGCTTTGACTGGTCTTGTCTGCACATGTACAGCTCATCTCTCAGCCAGACTTGTGGAGCCCCTCCCTCACTCTGAGGCTTCCTCTCTTCGTGGTTACCTCCTCTTCAGTGACTCACCACATACATTCCAGCAGCTCTGCTGCTAAGTCACTTCAGTCATGTCCTACTCTGTGGGACCCCACAGACGGCAGCCCACCAGGCTCCCCCGTCCCTGGGATTCTCCAGGCAAGAACCCTGGAGTGGGTTGCCATTTCCTTCTCCAATGCATGAAAGTGAAAAGTGAAAGGGAAGTCACTCAGTTGTATCCGACTCTGTGCAACCCCATGGACTGCAGCCTTCCAGGCTCCTCCGTCCATGGGATTTTCCAGGCAAGAGTACTGGAGTGGGACTCTGGCTGCCCTGAACTCTTATCTTTGCTACCTCAGTTTAACTGCTTTGCACAGACTATAGTCAGAAAATCATCTTGTGGGTAATGATGAGAGACGTCTCATATATTTTGTTTTTCTCTGGGATTACAGTCTAAGTCTGCCTATCATTTACTCCCTGAGATCAGTTGCTTCATATTTTTTTGCCTACTATCTGTATCCTTACAGTGGGAGGGTTTGTCTGGTACTGCTTATTCCATTTTAGCTGAAAGAAGAACTAGTTGATTCCTAATTAAAACACCAATGATTAAGAGTGTTAACTTTGGATTCCAATAGACATAGACTGTAATCTCTAATCTGTGTGTTTAGAGGCTTCTTAGTTTCTCAGATTCTCAGTTTCCCTATTATAAATTGGGACTAATGCCTATCTCAAAGGGTTATTAATGGGATGATTTTGTGCAGAGTAGATAAGACAATAAATATTAGCTACTACTACTATTTAATGTTCCTTAGTGAAATTATTTATATATTTTATAATTTTATACATTTAAAAAATTTTACTCTTATTCCACATTAGAATGTAGGTTTGTAGAACTCAGTTATTTGTAAATTAGTTTTGTGTTTGGGACCTTAATTATTTTAGAAAGCATATTTATGTTTTAGAAAACATTTCTAAGAGAGCTTAAAGAATTCTCTGAAGAAATAGATAACAATCCAATAATATAAAAAGAAAATGAATTTTAACATAGCGAATTTCAGCATGAAGTACTATCTAAAAGTTATGCAGTATTATTGAAAATAGAAGAGATGGAGGCTTTCAAATTTTACTAGTAGTTGTCAGTTTTTAATTATCTGTGCAGGGGTAGGGACTTGGGGATAGGGTGGTCAGAGAATGACAACATAATTTATTTTCAATTTTGGAATGCGTTGTTTATGTTTGGAGAAGATTTACCATCTTAATAATGTTTGGTTTGTGTTAACATTAAAATGAGTATTTTTCCCCCCTGGGAGCAACTGCTAATTATTAGCAAGGGGAATCTGTGTTGAGAAGAAGCATGCTAGCTTCAGGGGAAGGCAACATGAGATTTATAATTTAAAATGATCCACATGTGGACAACTGTGAGAATTGACTATATTGAGAATATTCTACCTTATTAAAAAAAAGTGTGACTCTTTAACAATTTAATACCCTGAACTGAGACTTATACACACACACACACAAAACTAAAGCATAATTATCTTATTTGCAACTTATATGGAAATCAAAGGAAAGGAAGTAACTAGCATTTACATTATGGGCCAGAGAAGGTGAAAAGTATTTTATGTGTTAACTTGTACAATCACTTCCAGGTATATGTCTGATTATTCTTGTTTTGCAGACAAGGGCCTTGAGTACCAAGGAGTAAGACACTCTCCAATTTAAGCAGCTGGGAAGTGACTGGATATAAACTTGAACTCAGGCCTGTTTTATTTCACCATTCTTGCTTTTTCCACTTCATCACTCTATTATTTTTGAAGAGCAGACAAATTTTACTTACTGTAGACATTTTCTTCTTCTGGCCTTTTTCCAACAATGCAATCTCGTAGTTGGCGTAGTTTTTCCTTAATGAGGAGACAACCAGGAAAGAGAAGTCAAGGTTCACGAATTTGTCATGAACTGAGATGGAAACTTTAACTACTACAACCAGTAAAACCACTACAGCTTAGTGCTAATGTGGTACTTAGTGTTCCAGCCACCATTCTTGCTACTTCACATGTATTGTTTTCCTTAATCCTCACAACTTCACGAGCTGGATAAAAAACATCATCATCTCCTTTTACCAGTATGGAAACTGAGTTACAGAAGATTAAGTAACTTTCCTAAATCACCCAGAAGATGTACAGCCAGGGTGGGAACCCAGAGCCCAGTTCTTCTGGGAGCTTCTTTCCCAAAAGAACTCCTGAGGCATCTACACTGGCTATCGGTGCCTCAAAGCAGAAGGCCAGCTTAACAATGGTTTGCTGCTGCCTGAGCCCATCTCTAGCCTCTGCAGGGTACATGCTTTCCTAGTAGGTCCTTCTAAGAACCAGGGACTCAGGAGCAAATGATACATAACTGGATTTCCATTTTTAACTCATTTGTGATCTTTCTTTGCTTTCCAAATGTTCTATACTGAACATCTATTACCTTTTTAACTGAAAGGTAAAACAAGCTAATGCTCAATATATCTGCTTTTATTTATTTTTTTAAAAATATGGACTGCTTCATGAATTTGCATGTCATCCTGCGCAGGGACTGTGCTAATCTTCTCTGTATTGTTCTAATTTTAGTGTATGTCCTGCCAAAGGGAGTACCAATAAATGTGCTTTTAGAAGAGAATTTAAGAGTAGCACTTTTCTTAAGGGCTTGCCCTGCAAACCTAGAAACAACTTTTCTTAAAATAGAGTTGTGTTCATTGCCTTAAAGATCATCTCCTATGAGTGGAGCAAACATTCTTCTTTAGGAACTTGGTTGATTGTGAGAGGGGAGCTAAAGGCAAGGTTTTTTTCAATCATCTCACCTTCAACTCCAGGGATTCTACCTGGGTCTTCATTATCCTAGAAACTCTTCTACTAATAAATCTATGCTTGTGCCATTTTCCCTCTTATTTTCTTTTCCTGGGATAATACCTTTCTGTCAGTAAGAATATAATTTCACAGCCCCCTCTGATAGATTCATCTTTGGGATTAAAATGAATATTTTTTGTAAACTACAAGAGTAAGATTGAAAAGTGTATGGTCAGTGTGTATTGGGAAAATAGGGAGAACATTCATTTTTTGATGTTCTGACTTTTGTCCCCAATGGCTCAGTGGGCAAAGAATCTGCCTGCAATTCAGGAGACAGGGGTTCGATCCCTGGATCTGGAAGATCCCCTGGAGGAGGAAATGGCAACCCACTCCAGTATTCTTGCCTGGAGAATTCCACAGACAGAGGAGCCTGGTGGGCTACAGTTCATAGGCTTGCAGAGAGTCAGACATGACTGAGTGACTAAGCATACACGACTTTTGTTCAGGCCCTTAAGTTAAGGACTGATTGAAAAAACACAGGGAAAAGTCTTTCTCACATTCATCTTGGTCATGATACTTTGGATATAGCTGAAAAAGCAAAGCAACAAAAGCAAAAATAAACAACTGGGACTGCATCAGACTGAAAAGCTTTTGCATAACAAAAGGGACAACCAACAAAATGAAAAGTCACCCTGTGGACTGAGGGAAAATATCTGCAAACCATATATGTGATCAGGAGTTGATATTTGAAATATATAAAGAACTCACAGAACTTAATGACAAAAATGTCCCAAATAATCTGATTAAAAAATGGTCAGAAGAACTGAACAGACATTTCTCAAAGAAGACATTAAAATGGCCAACAGATAAATGAAAAAGTTCTCAGCATCACTAATCTTCAGGGAAATGCAAATCAAACCCACAATAGGATCTTACCTCAGAATCATCAAAGGACAAGGGGTAAGAAATGAAGTTATGGAGAAAAAAGAAGCCTTGTGCAGAGTTGGTGGAAATGTAAATCGGTGCAGCCATTATGGAAATCGGTATGGAGCTTCCTCAAAACATTAAAAATGGTACCATCATATGATTCAGCATTGCTACTTCTGGGCATTTATCCAAAGGAAATGAAATCATGATCTCAACAAAACAGCTGCACTTCCACATTCACTGCATTAGCCAAGATATGGAAACCACCTAAGTGTCTAGGAATGGATAAAGAACATATGATATATATGTCTGTACACGTGTGTGTATATATACATATATACACCCGAGGTAATACTATTCACCCATGAGAAAGAAGGAAATCCTACCATCTTTGGCAACATGGATAGACTCTGAGGGCATTATGCCAAGTGAAATAAGTCAGATAGGCAAAGGCAAATACTGTGTGATCATACTTCTACGTGAACTCTTAAAAAAGCCAATTCATAGAAACAGAATTGAATGGTGGTTATTGGGGACTGAGGAGTGGAAGAAATTCAGAGATGCTGATGTTGGTCAAAGGGTACAAACTTCCAGTTACAAGATGAAAAAGTTCTGGGAATCCAGTGTATAGCAAGATGACTATTTAATAGTACCGTATTACATATAGATTATAGATAGCAACTTGAAAGTTGCTAAGAGAATTAATATTGTATGTTCTTGTCACACAGAAATGTTAATTTTATGACATGATGGAGGTGTTAGTGAGAGAGTCATTTCCTAGGCAGGTTGATAAGTCTAGGGGTCCCCAAGGAGAGAGGGGTCTGGAATTCTCAAGGAGGAGAAAAGGACAAACTTTTTTTTCCCCTCTACATTCCTTAGGATTATGTATCCTGCCTGAGGACAGTCTCTGGATTAAACCTTCTGGCTAATTCTGTTATCTTAAAATGTAAATTTGGGAGTAGGTCTAGTGAGATCTTTACAACCTCTACACATTCTTTGGATTCATTGGCGAGTATATAACTCCATTGTTAACACTAGCAAGTGGGTACTCTTTCTACCCCCTTCTGATGTCTATGTCAGAAGCTTTCTCTATCTCCTTTATACTTTAATAAAACTTTATTACACAAAAGCTCTGAGTGATCAAGCCTTGTCTCTGGCCCCGGATTGAATTCTTCTCCTCTGGAGGCCAAGAATCCCGGCGTCTTTGCGTGATTAAGCAACAACCTTTCATTAGCTAATGCTACGATGGTCATCATTTTGCAGCATATAAAATCAATCCACTGTACACTTTACATTTAGACAAAGTTCTAAGTCAATTATATCAGGAAGGTTGGGAAGGAAAGGGAAAAGAACTGAATAAATCCTTGGACTCAGTCAGAGTCACAAACTTTCGGCTTTTATGGAAAGCAGTTTTATGGTTTGTTCTTTCATCTACAGGTTACTTTTTGGTTTGGTTTTGCATAAGTGCTTACTGTATTCATTATTCCATTGTTCCTATGTATTAGATAAGCCACATCAGTCTTGAAGCAATTGAGTATTGTTGTGTTTAGTCCCTAAGTCATGTCTAACTCTTTGCAACTCCCTGGACTGTAGCACATTAAGCTCCTTTAGCCATGGGATTTCCCAAGCAAGAATACTTTCCTAGTCAAGGAGTGGGTTGCCATTTCCTTCTCCAGGGGATCTTTCTGACCCAGGGATTGAACCCAGTTCTCTTGCATTGGCAGGAGGATTCTTTACCACTGAGTCATCTGGTAAGCCCCTTAGACCACCTTTAATTCTTTCTAAAATGATACTGAAAATAAATATACAAAAAAGATCTTAATGACTCAGATAACTGTGATGGTATGATCACTTACCTGGAGCCAGACATCCTGGAATGTGAAGCCAAATGGGCCTTAGAAAGCATCGCTACAAACAAAGCTAGTGGAGGTGATAGATTTCCAGCTGAGCTATTTCAAATCCTAAAAGATGACACTGTTAAAGTGCTACACTCAATATGCCAGCAAATCTGGAAACTCAGCAGTGGCCACAGGACTGGAAAAGGTCAGTTTTCATTCCAATCCCAAAGAAGGGCAATGCCAAAGAATGTTCAAACTACTGCACAATTACACTCATTTCACATGCTAGTAAGGTCATGCTCAAAATCCTCCAAGCTATGCTTCAACACTACATGAACCAGGAACTTCCAGATGTATAGGCTGGACTTAGAAAGGGCAGAGGAACCAGAGATCAAATTGCCAACATCCACTGGATCATAGAAAAATTAAGAGTTCCAGGAAAACATCTACTTCTGCTTTACTGATTAGGCTAAAGCCTTTAACTGTGTGAATCACAAAAAACTGGAAAATTCTGGAAGAGATGGGAATACCAGAGCACCTTACCTACCTCCTGAGAAATCTGTATGCAGGTCAAGAAGCAACAGTTAAAACCAAACATGGAAAAACAAATTGGTTCAAAACTGGGAAAGGAGTGCATCAAGGCAGTATACTGTCACTCTGTTTATTTAACTTATATGCAGAGTACATCATGTGAAATGCCGGGCTGGATGAAGCCCAAGCTGGAATCAAGATTGCCGGGAGAAATATCAATAACCTCAGATATGCCTATGACACCACCCTTATGACAGAAAGTGAAGAGGAACTAAAGAGCCTCTTGATGAAGGTAAAAGAGGAGAGTGAAAAAGTTGGTTTAAAACTGAACATTCAAAAAACTAAGATCATGGCATCTGGTCCCATCACTTCATGGCATATAGATAGGGAAACAATGGAAACAGTGAAAGCTTTATTTTCTTTGGCTCCAAAATCACTGCAGATGGTGATGGCTTCCATGAAATTAAAAAACACTTGATCCTTGGAAGAAAAGTTGTGACAAACCTAGATAGTGTATTAATAAGCAGAACATTACTTTGCAGACAAAGGCCTGAATAGTCAAAGCTATGATTTTTCCAGTAGTCATGTATGGATGTGAGAGCTGGACCTTAAAAAAGGCTGAGCACCAAAGAATTGATGCTTTTGGACTGTGGTGTTGCAGAAGACTCTTGAGAGTCCCTTGGACTGCAAGGAGATCCACCAGTCCATCCTAAAGGAGATCAGTCCTGAATATTCATTGGAAGGACTGATGCTAAAGCTGAAGCTCCAATACTCTGGCCACCTGATATAAAGAGTCGACTCATTGGAAAAGATCCTGATGCTGGGGAAGAAGGAGGAGAATGGGATGACAGAGGATGAGGTAGTTGGATGGCATCACCAACTCAATGGACATGAGTTTGAGCAAGCTCTGGGAGATGGTGAAGGACAGGGAAGCCTGGCATGCTGCAGTCCATGAGGTCGCAAAGAGTTGGACACGACTGAGTGGCTGAACAACAATAACAACTGAATATAAATACGCAAATAAAATAGAGACAACCAAGGGTTTGATAAAGCAACGAGTGAAATCACTAACAAGAAGATATTTAGATTGGATCACTTAAAATTGTAAACTTTATTACAGAAAGGTCTAAGGAGGATAAAGTACAATTGACTTATCTCAACCAAACTTATATAAACTTATTTTCTAGCATTGCCAGGAGAGTGATCTGCAGTTCAGTACTTGGGCACACTTTACCCACTTCAGGATGAGAGGGATGCTTGATGGTGATGGCAACAGTGTGGACTGTGCTGTAGTTCTGACCATGAACGACCGTCACTACCGAACTCCACAATTAGTGTTCTTAACATGTGTTTGCAAAACAACTGCCCCTGCTTCACACTGCAAAAGCTTGACCAGGTCCAGCCACCAAACCGCAACAAGAGCTATCCTGAAAGACAGGTGACTTCTAACAAGGTGTGTGACCACACATGTGTTGGGGAAGTCCCCTTACCTAAACAATCTCCTGTCTATATGCCATGTCGCTTGAACCACTATTCTGATTCATTTCTCTGCTGTTTATAAAGTGTCTTCTTAAGCACTATTTTAAAGGAAAAATGATCCCTTGGGAAAGGTAGCATATTAGGCTATTAATAATTATTGATATTTGGGCCTAACGTAGCTAAATGAAATGGCTGCCTGAGAACTGGCTGCTGAGGTACTGGGGTTTTATATGAGGAGAAGAAAAAAAGTGGTGAAATATTTTGTGAGTGGTATGGCCTGTTGGATAGATAGAATACCATCTTGAATCCCCTCACTGAGGACTGTCACGGGCTGTATATTATATTACATGTATAGTATATATTTTTTTCATTCTCCTCTTGGAACCACCTACTCCAATCCCCTTTCAGGATGTAAATTATTTTTATAGAAGACAAGCTTATCTGAATTTAATACTCTTGGCATAATTTCCCTGTAAATCTTGACTGATCTATATGAAAATCATGATATCTATTTATGTATGTATATATTTATACATATGTAAATTCTGATACATACATATTTATTTTTCCAAAGGTAAAGGGGAATATAAAACATTAAGTTTATTCAGGACTATTGTCTGATATGATTTTAATCATTTTCTTGTTCCCTTTAAGTCTGGTCTAAATAATACATTCTTCAGAATTCTAAGCACGTAGTGTAAAGGTGCTTCATCTTAATTTCAGCAATGAGATTCATAAAACCTTCACTCTACTAAGGACAGCCTTATATGTTGATTAGATATTAGCTATGATACACTCAGTCTTAGCAATGAGTTCATCAGTTGTTTGTAAACATGAAACCTGGATATTGCTAAACTTTTAATTGGTAATTTAAAGCCTCTTTTTCTGGTTAGTTAAAAATGAAAGAAAGAACAATTACCTGTATTTTTTAAGACTAAATATTTACAAAGAGGCTAGGACTCTACAAGGGAAGGAATGTTCCACAGTAGAATGGGGTCTGTATTACCTGCTGAATTATCTCCAGGCCAGTCTTTCCCATCTGCCAGTGTTTAAACTTCTCCAGGGCTTCATCCATAGAGAGTTTCCCATTCTTGACTTTCTCTTGCAGCAGGATGAGTTCCTCCTGTCCTGCAGCGAGGCAGTCCCTTACGGTGGAGAAGGTCTGACTCTCCATCCGACCTCTGTCTACAATATGAGAGAAGGGTGTTTTCATGAGAAGTGTTTTAATGACAACTAGGGAAAAAAAAAAAAAAACACTTAAAAAAATAAAGCAGTTTGAGTTTCTCGTTCCAGCTAGTCTATAGGCAGTTACAGAACAAATCAGAACAAATTTTTTAATGCAGTTTTAAAAACTGTCATGCCTCAGACCTAGAGTTACAGGTGAAAAGAACGTGTCTCGTCACTGAAAACATAAAGGGATGAGGAGAGAAAGAGCAACAACCAAAGTTTTCCTCTGCACTAGCTGTGGGCAGTGCCAGTTTCATGGTCCTTCGGGGGAATTACTTTAAATTATGCTTCCCTGGTAGCTCAGCTGGTAAAGAATCTGTCCTCAGTGCAGGAGATCCTGGTTTGATTCCTGGATCAGGAAGATCCCCTGGAGAAGGGAATGGCAACCCACTTCAGTATTCTTGCCTGGAGAATTCCATGAGCAGAGGGTCCTGGTGGGCTACAGTCCATGGGGTCACAAAGAGCTGGACATGACTGGGTGACTAAGCACAGCACAGCACACATGTGCACAAAATACTCAGCATTGGGCTTGCTGCATAGAAAGCTAAGTAAAAGGTCATATTATTATTACTAATAAATATTTGTGGAATAAACATAACCTCTCTGGCTTTGAGAAAAGAGATCTCAACCAACATCCCAATGTCATAAGAGGTTTAGGATCATTTGAAAATTTATTCCTGAAAGATTTTAAAAAATAGTTTCTGGTTGTTTTGTAGTAGTAAACTGCTTCCTTTTCAAAAGAGTTTATTTTGAAGCATGCCATCTATTAGTTAAAGGAAATCAAACCTGAATATTCATTGGAAGGATTGGTGCTGAGGCTGAAGTTCTAATACTTTGAAGAGCCGACTCATTGGAAAAGCTCCTGATACTGGGAAAGATTGAGGGCAGGAGAAGGGGATGACAGAGGATGAGATGGTTGGATGGCATCACTGACTCAATGGACATGAGCAAACTCCAGGAAATAGTGGAGGACAGGGGAGCTGTCCTACAGGTTGTAAATAGTCAGACAAGGCTAAGCGACAGAACCTAACGACAATAACAACAACAAATGTATTAGTTGTCTGGCACAATGAGAACAGTAGGTGGTCTGATGTTTCACTGCTGCTGCTGCTGCTCAGTCACATCAGTCACGTCTGACTCTGTGCGACCTCATAGACGGCAGCCCACCAGGCTTACCCTGTCCCTGGGATTGTCCAGGCAAGAACACTGGAGTAGGTTGCCATTTCCTTCTCCAATGCATGAAAGTGAAAAGTGAAAGTGAAGTCGCTCAGTTGTGTCTGACTCTTAGCGACCCCATGGACCGCAGCCCACCAGGCTCCTCTGTCCGTGGATTTTCCAGGCAAGAGTACTGGCGTGGGCTGCCACTGCCTTCTCTGCTGATGTTTCACATGTGGCTACAAATACCACAGAGGACACTGGCCTGAGGCACACTGAGAGCAAACTGCAGACCACAGGTGAAGTCAGCATTCTATTTATTCCACACAGTGCTTCAAGCCATAAATGAAGCATATGCTTCTAGGGACTCTCTACTCTCCTGATCTCTGTTACTCCCTCTAAGTCTTTGGATGACATCACCCTTGTATTCCCCGCCTGGCTGCAGAACTCATTTGAGTTTTGTACTTTCTCATTTACATATTTCTATTATGTCTATACTTACTGCATAAGACCCGGCAACACACATCTTATATGCTATAAAATCCAAATATGCCCAGAGTCTAGAAGGAAAGAAGAGATAGTCCCACCAAGCTGCAGGCAGGTTGGAGGTGAGTAAGTTAGGTATATCCCTGGAGAAACTGCTCATTACTGGGAACTCGTTTTCAAGAAAGAATTAGATCACTATACTATAAATAAAATAAATTAAAAAATTATGAACTATTGATAGTAAAATAGATATTCTCTGAGATTATCACTCTAAGGAAGTATCAGTAATTCTGCTGAAACTGATTAGGGCTGGTGAGAATAACTTCCTGCTGCTGATTAAGGACTGGAACCTATAACTTGGTGCTCTCTCTGTATACACAGCTCTCCCCTGCTAATGTATCTTGGTCTTACATAGAAGAGAGTGGCAAATTAAAAAAAAAAGAAAGAAAGAAGTAGATCGTTTAGATTGTATCCAGACCAGGTTGATGAATATTTGGGAAATGGTGGGGGGGCATCATTTCAAATTCTATAGTATTAAAGATTCATTGATAGGATGGGTTAGTCTAGAAATGAGAAGTTCAAGTTCTTGACAGCAGTTTTAAGTATTTGATGGGAACTTGAGCTGTGAGGCAGTCTTGGAATGGCCTCTCATGTCTCTGTCAGTTTTGAGATTCCAGCAGTGACTCTCGGGAAGGGGGCACAGAGAGGGTTCCTTTCTGTAAAGATTCAGAAGCACATAAAACTGCTCCGTGGCCAATCATTCTGATTCCCATGGGGGTTTTCTTGGCTTATCTTTTGTCTTTAGAAGCCCTATTTCCCCAGGACTAACGAGATGCCAACAGATTCCACACTGTAAAGTTTTTCCTTCAGGGATGGTGGAGCATATGCAATCTCAGGGAACTGGAGAAGCAAAAGTCAGCTAGCAGCCAAAAGCACACAAAAGAATTGAGCTCTTGCTTCTTATACCACTTGCTTTTTATAGGCCTCCACGCTCCAATTCAATTCGTGAGATACCCTCTGCAGTAGAATTCTATGTGTCGTTCCTGCCAGAGTGCGGAGGTTTAGCTTCGTCATTTAACAGTTATGCCATTTAACTAGCACCTCACTTCTGTCATCCCTTTGCCTAAGTGTGAATCCATTTTTATCTCAAAAACTCATGCAGCTGGATTTTCTGCTTTTATAGAAGTTATCTCAAGCCATGTCTTCCCAGAAAATGGTCCCAGCTTCAGTTTCGCTATACGTGCAGGTTTAACTGAATTCAAAATATTGAATTATTTTATTAACATTCATTTCAATTATCCTTTCATATTTCAAATGTTAGCTACTAAAATATAAGCAAGATGACTTTTTTTTGAGGAGGCAGGGTTCAGTTTTGCATGGTTGTGCAGACAGAACGAAAGGACACAAGTTAGGAGTGACAAAATTCTAGACAGACTGAGTCCTGAAAGTGAGCTGTACAACTAGACTAATTTTACAAACATCTGCTTCTTCCTCTTTCTTTTTCACACTAAAAATATTAAAAACAATTGTCATGATAAATTACTATTAGGTATGACAAAGTTGCAAAGAAAAATGATTAGGCATTTTACCACCTTTCTTCCAAAGGGCAAACTAATCAAACCAAAACATGCAACCTATAATTTTTGATAGATTGCTTTATTGCATTTAGTTCATTATTTTATGGGGGATGTAAAGATTTTTCCTTCCTCCTCAAATTTATATTTATTATTAGTTTATTTTTATAAGAGTTAGTATGAAATAACATAATAGTATGTGTAACATAATCTTCACTGAAAAGCATTTGTCAGACTATTTGTACATATAGACAGACTCCTGTTCTCTTACTGTAAAAGCTTCAAGACAAACTACAGTTTCTAAAGTTTTCTTCCTTTCAGATCAATTTTTCTTTATAAGATTTTCCTTCTGATCAAGTTTTGGTCAAATAAACATCAAGCAATTCATCTGGTGGACATATGAACCTAGAGATTAGGTAAGAAAGCAAATTAAGCTTTTCATAAAAATTCTTTCTATTTCCAAGGGACTGGCTAGAAGAACATTTTTTCCTGAAAAATTGAAAGCAAACAACTTGACTGGTCAATGCCAAAGAATTTAAAATATGAAGTATTTACTTAATAAGTATTAGGTAGTCGTTAAAATAATATCAATACTTTAAAAGACCACGTGCAACAAAGAGTGTGCTTATTATACAAGAACAAGTACAAAAGCAGGATGCAAAATTGCATATATGGTAAAGTGTTAACCATATCAATACTGTACATATGTCAGTGAAAAAAAAGAACAAAAACTTAGTAATTTTATAATCTAAACCATTCTTTCACAGTTAGGGGATTCTTACGCCAATGTAATACTAGATACTATAGCTTTGCATTGCATAAGTAGTAGACCTTAACACACATGGGAAATGGTGATGCCTAAATCTCCTTTTTTTCCCTAAATGGTTACCTCATTTCAGCTCTTATTTATTTATCAGCTTTATAAATTTAAATGCGTTATTCCAAACTGTTGTGTCTCTCTGCAAAGGAAAAAAAGTCCTTTCAAAATGACTGGGATTTCCTTAAATTTATAAATTATTTTAGGAACGATTTAGTGTATTTAATCTATACATGTGAGAAAATGGTATCCTGGCCCTATTTAGCAGGAACTTTTTGTTTTCAGTGTATAGTGAATACTTTTTTTTTTTTTCTTTTATGATGTCTACAAAGTAATATTGTTGCTATCGTTCAGTTGCTACATTGTGTCTAACTCTTCATGACCCCATGGACTGCAGCAGGCCAGGCTCCCTGTCCTTCACTATCTCACAGAGTTTGCTCAAACTCATGTCCATTGAGTCAATGATGATGGGATGATTCATAAAATATGAAAATTCTGTTTTACTTGAGTTTGAAATAACTCAGTGACAAAACTTGGTAATCTTTTGAGTTAAAATTTATACAAACATTCCTTAGCTATTTGTTGTGTAGTATTTAAAAAATTCTATTCATCACTTGACATAATTTTTTATTGAGTTGACTTTGTTCTAGTAATGTACTCTATTATTTAGAGTAATTTCAGGGTCACAGTCAAATTGAGTAGAAGGATCAGAGATCGACACATACCTCCAGTCCCACGTATGTGTAGCCTCTGCCATTATCAACATCACCCACCAGAGTGGGATGTTTGTTGCCACTGATAAATCTGTACTGACACATCATTATCATCTGACATAATTCTGTTAATTAGCCTTTCTCGTTGAAAAGTCATATATTTTTAGACAGAAGAAAATAAACATTTCCTCTGATTCTTTATATTGACATTTTCTCATGACTGGTTTTCTTATTGGTGTTTTCTCTTGGCTAGATTTGCCAGAGGATTTGCTAATTTCCCTTTTAAAAATAAACTTTTAGATTTAGTCAACATTTCATATCTGTGAAATCAAGTTCTATTAATTTTCAACTTTTACTAGATTTATTTCATTGGTTTTATTACAGTTTTTTTCTTAGTGTTTACTTCCTTTGCATTCCTTTCATTGTTACTAACTAAAGATTATGGCTATAATGTTGCCTCTGCTTAACATATTGAGATCAGAAAGTGGGTTGAATAGGTCACATTTTTAATGAATTTTAAAAAACTCATACAGCACATTATCAATTAAAAAGCCTGAAAAGCATATGTTCTATTAAGCACAAACTGACATTATCTTAATTTTTTCTATTCTATTTTTTTTGCATTTTTACTATTTTATCAAAGATTCAAAGTATTTCTAACATGTCACTACTATTGTGGGTTTTGTCAGGTTCTTTTATTCTACCACATTTTATTTAAATATTATAATGTTTTAATATTTGCCTCATTAAAGAATGCTTTTATTTGGATGACAAGCCTTTATTTGGATTTCAGAATTTAAATAAATGAAGTCATATTCTTTGTCTAATACTTTTGCCGTGAATTATATTTTTTCTAAAATTAAGATTGAAAATAATTCCTTTGTTTCTGTTTCTGTAAGCAATCATTACTGACCATAAATTTTCAACTTTTGTTTTCTTTAGTATATTTATGCAGTATATATTTTAAAAGCAAGATGTAGTTTGCTTTTTCTTTTATCCAAATTTGAACCAACATCTGTTATAAAAGAAAAAATATAGAATGGTATTTAGAACCAAACAAGCAGAGGTACAAATTTCAGCTCTATCTTACCTGACCCTGTAAACTTCAGTTTGTCCAATACGTTTACTTACAGGGTTGTTGCAAAGGTTAATAATTATTTACACTTAATTCCATGTTTTATTGAATTCATTATTCACCACGAATTCTTTAACTCTATAACTTCTTTTCCAGCTTTTAATTTTACTGTCATTCCTTTATTTAGCAGATATTTTGGGGAATATTTTGATGATGACATAGAAATGCTATCTTTGAAAAAAATCTTGGATATCAAAAAAATCTATTTATTTTCTTCTTACATGAACAAACTAAACAACTAACAATCTAATTAGTAAGCTAACAAACTAATTAGCAAACTAAATATAAACTTCTTAGGTTGTGATCTTTTCCCAATAAGTCATGTAGTCCATTATGTCAAATTCTTGTTACACCATTCTCTAAGTTTTAAAACTGCCTTTTATTTTTAAAACAGAATATCTAAGTTAAGATATTTTGCCATTATTTTGGGATTGTTTCTTCATCTGTACAGTCAAAGCTATGGTTTTCCCAGTGACAGTTGGACCACAAAGAAGGCTGAGTACCTGACTGCTGAAGAATTGATGCTTCTTAATTGTGGTGTTGGAGAAGACTCTAGAGAGTCCTTTGGACTTCAAGGAGATCAAACCAGTCAATTCTAAAGGAAATCAACCCTGAGTATTCACTGGAAGGACTGATGATGAACTAAAATACTTTGGCCGCCTGATGGGAAGAGCCAACTCATTGAAAAAGACCCTGATTCTGGACAGGAGAAGACAGCGGTAGACGATGAGATGGGTGGATGGCATCACTGACTCAATGGACATGAGTTTGAGCAAATTCTGAGAAATAGCGAAGGACAGGAAAGCTTGGTGTGCTGCAGTTCATGGGATTGTAAAGAGTCGGACACGTCTTAGTGACTCAACAACAATCTAGCACTGATCCTGAAAGCTGAATAGTTTAGCTTAATTTAATAAATGAAAATTCAAAATAACTCATACTTCTTTTCAGTTATCTTCTAAAAAGTTAAAAGATTTGTAAAATGTTTCAGACTTAGACAATTACCAGTCATTAGTTGAGGTGTAGGGGGCATGCATGAATATTTCACATTATTTTTCTTCTGATAGCTTGATGGTTCTTGGGAAGATACAACCTCACTCATTAAATAAATTATTTATCAAAGTATAATTAACCTGAGTCTTCATGATGAAATTCTTTCTTTCCTTTGACATGGGTTTTGAAGTTATTATATTATTTATATATCCTCTTCTTCAATCTTCTTAAAAGAGAACACATCTATAAAATCTTGTTCAACAAGAGACTTGGTGGTATTTATCCTTTGTTTCCATTCCTTGTGTTCATATTAAATTTTTTTTCTGCTTCAGGACTACACAGGACTTTGGCAGGTGCAATTCACAACTCAAAATTCCAGGCCTTAGTGGTTTTGTCCAGTGTAACTTTGTTACTTATGGGAGGTGTGTGATTCTTTGGCAATATGTTCTGATAGGTCTACAAGCAACTGACTTCTTGAACAAACAGTAGTTCTTGCCCATCCCATCTTTCCATCACACAGCTTTCTTTATTGTAGGATCTCAGGCTGCTTTCTACTTAAGAGAACTACTTTTTCTGTGTGTATATGGAAAGACCAGAGCTGGAGTGGGGAGAACTTTTCAAAAACTAGCACTTGTGATACTGGGAAAGATTGAAGGCAAAAGGAAAAGGGGGTGACAGAGGATGAGATGGTTAGATGGTATCACTGACTCAGTGGACGTGAGTTTAAGCAAATTTCAGATCGTGAAGGACAGGTGAACCTGACATGCTGCAGTCCATGGGCTGCACATAGACACACAAAGAGACACAACTTAGCGACTGAACAACAACAACAAGTAGAGTGATAACTGGGGGCCAGAAGGTGAACTACTGATTTTATTTGTTTCAATCTCCTTTGTTCAACCTTAAAATTAATTGGATTAGTATCATTTTCTTTTTTACTATTAGCATTTTTTTTTCACTATTAGCTTTTTTAAAGTCTTTGTTTCTATTGTTATTAAGAATTGCATCATTTTGATGCCTTTCCTTCAGAAGCATTTCTGGAAGGCCACTGTGGGCTGTTGACACATCACCATTTTAGATAAGACCTCAGCTATTACACAAGTTTTTCCAGGTATGACTTTAACCAAAAAAAACTTCCATAAACAACACAACAAATAGAAATGTACGTTATACTGAAAAAGAGAATTGAAGCCATTATTCTTCTGCGGAGTACACATAACCATATTTTGATAATTTCCTCTTTTCTTTTTAATATATCAAGTATTGGCAAAAGCAGCCTGATGAAAATAGCTCAGGGACCAGTATTCTTTTTCCCACATACAGGTAATACCATCCGATTTCCCTAGGTCTCCTACTTACAGAAAATTCTATTATTTAACATTCATCGAACTGCTATAGCACTGGGAACTTAGAAAGCTCATATAAGATGGATTCCCTGACTATATCTTAAGAGCATGCACACTCCATGAAAAGACCTGCCAATAATGATTTTTCAGTCTGCGTTGAAGAATTAGTGGGTAGAGATTATATTACAAGTTGCAGACTCCAAAGCTTACAGGTGCCAAAGAGAATTATTGAGCAGAGAAGATTTAGTGCCTGCTTGTTAAACACATCTGAATAGTCTTGATTATCAATATTTTTTCTTTTAGGTTTTTGTTGATAGCATGATTCTCGTGATATATCTTATTTTCCCAGTTCTGACAGAATTATGAGTTTAGAGAAATGTATCTCATGTATAAGAAAACAATATGGAAAGCATGATGACAAATGATAATATCAAGTCATCTGTGGCATATGTCAAGAAACAAGAAAAAAGTCAAATAAATAACCTAACTCTACACCTAAAGCAACTTGAAAAGGAAGAATTGGAGAACCCCAGGGTTAGTAGAAAGAAAGAAATCTTAAAAATAAGGGCAGAAATAAATGCAAAAGAAACAAAAGAGACCATAGCAAAAATCAACAAAGCCAAAAGCTGGTTCTTTGAAAGGATAAATAAAATTGAAAAACCATTAGCCAGACTCATCAAGAAACAAAGGGAGAAAAATCAAATCAATAAAATTAGAAATGAAAATGGAGAGATCACAACAGACAGCACAGAAATATAAAGGAATGTAAGAGACTACTATTAACAATTATATGCCAATATAATGGACAATGTGGAAGAAATGGACAAATTCTTAGAAAAGTACAACTTTCCAAAACTGAACCAGGAAGAAGTAGAAAATCTTACCAGACCCATCACAAGCACAGAAATTGAAACTGTAATCAGAAATCTTCCAGCAAACAAAAGCCCAGGTCCAGATGGCTTCACAGCTGAATTCTACCAAAAATTTAGAGAAGAGCTAACACCTATCCTACTCAAACTCTTCCAGAAAATTGCAGAGAAAGGTAAACTTCCAAACTCATCCTGTGAGGCCACCATCACCCTAATACCAAAACCTGACAAAGATGCCACAAATAAAGAAAACTACAGGCCAATATCACTGATGAACATAGATGCAAAAATCCTCAACAAAGTTCTAGCAATCAGAATCCAACAACACATTAAAAAGATTATACACCATGACCAAGTGGGCTTTATCCCAAGGATGCAAGGATTCTTTAATATCCACAAATCAATCAATGTAATTCACCACATTAACAAATTGAAAAATAAAAGCCATATGATTATCTCAATAGATGAAGAGAAAGCCTTTGACAAAATTCAACATCCATTTATGATAAAAGCTCTTCATAAAGCAGGAATAGGAGCATATCTCAACATATTAAAAGCTATATATGACAAACCCACAGCAAACATTATCCTCAATGGTGAAAAATTGAAAGCATTTCCCCTCAAGTCAGGAACAAGACAAGGGTGCCCATTTTCACCACTACTATTCAACATAGTTCTGGAAGTTTGGGCCACAGCAATCAGAGCAGAAAAAGAAATAAAAGGAATCCAAATTGGAAAAGAAGAAGTAAAACTCTCACTGTTTGCAGATGACATGATCCTCTACATAGAAAACCCTAAAGACTCCACCAGAAAATTACTAGAGCTAATCAATGAATATAGTAAAGTTGCAGGATATAAAATCAACACACAGAAATCCCTTGCATTCCTATACACTAATAATGAGAAAATAGAAAAAGAAATTAAGGTAACAATTCCATTCACCATTGCATCGAAAAGAATAAAATACTTAGGAATATACTTACCTAAAGAAACTAAAGACCTATATATAGAAAACTATAAAACACTGGTGAAAGAAATCAAAGAGGACACTAATAGATGGAGAAATATACCATGTTCATGGATTGGAAGAATCAATATAGTGAAAATGAGTATACTACCCAAAGCAATCTTCAGATTCAATGCAATCCCTATCAAGCTACCAGTGGTATTTTTCACAGAGCTAGAACAAATAATTTCACAGTTTGTATGGAAATACAAAAAACCTCGAATAGCCAAAGCAATCTTGAGAAAGGAGAATGGAACTGGAGGGATCAATCTGCTTGACTTCAGGCTCTACTACAAAGCCACAGTCATCAAGACAGTATGGTACTGGCACAAAGACAGAAATATAGATCAACAGAACAAAATAGAAAGCCCAGAGATAAATCCACACACCTATGGGCACCTTATCGTCGACAAAGGAGGCAAGAATATACAATGGATTAAAGACAGTCTCTTTAACAAGTGGTCCTGGGAAAACTGGTCAACCACTTGTAAAAGAATGAAACTAGAACACTTTCTAACACCATACACAAAAAATAAACTCAAAATGGATTAAAGATCTAAACATAAGACCAGAAACTATAAAACTCCTAGAGGAGAACATAGGCAAAACACTCTCTGACATAAATCACAGCAGGATCCTTTATGACCCACCTCCCAGAATATTGGAAATAAAAGCAAAAATAAACAAATGGGACCTAATCAAAACTAAAAGCTTCTGCACAACAAAGGAAACTATGAGCAAGGTGAAAAGACAGCCTTCTGAGTGGGAGAAAATAATAGCAAATGAAGCAGCTGACAAACAACTAATCTCAAAAATATACAAGCAACGTATGCAGCTCAATTCCAGAAAAATAAACGACACAATCAAAAAATGGGCCAAAGAACTAAATAGACATTTCTCCAAAGAAGACATACAGATGGCTAAACATATGAAAAGATGCTCAACATCACTCACTATCAGAGAAATGCAAATCAAGACCACAATGAGGTACCATTTCACACCAGTCAGAATGGCTGCGATTCAAAAGTCTGCAAGCAATAAATGTTGGAGAGGGTGTGGAGTAAAGGGAACCCTCTTACACTGTTGGTGGGAATGCAAACTAGTACAGCCACTATGGAGAACAGTGTGGAGATTCCTTAAAAAACTGGAAATAGAACTGCTTTATGACCCAGCAATCCCACTGCTGGGGATACACACCAAGGAAACCAGAATTGAAAGAAAGACGTGTGTACCCCAATGTTCATCTCAGCACTGTTTATAATAGCCAGGACATGGAAGCAACCTAGATGTCCATCAGCAGATGAATGGATAAGAAAGCTGTGGTACATATACACAATGGAGTATTACTCAGCCATCAAAAAGAATAAGTTTGAATCAGTTCTAATGAGGTGGATGAAACTGGAGCCAAATATACAGAGTGAAGTAAGCCAGAAAGAAAAACACCAATACAGTATACTGACACATATATATGGAATTTAGAAAGATGGTAACGATAACCCTGTATACGAGACAGCAAAAGAGATGCAGATGTACAGAACAGACTTTTTGACTCTGTGGGAGAGGGAGAGGGTGGGATGATTTGGGAGAATGGCTTTGAAACATGTATAATATCATATAAGAAGTGAATTGCCAGTCTAGGTTCGATGCAGGATACAGGATGCTTGGGGCTGGTGCACTGGGATGACCCAGAGGGATGGTATAGGGAGGGAGGTGGGAGGGGGGTTCAGGAGTGTGAACTTATGTACACCTGTGGCAGATTCAGGTTGATGTATGGCAAAACCAATACAGTATTTTAAAGTAAAAAAAATAAAAATTTAATTTAATTTAATTAAAAAAAAAGTCATCTGTGGCAAATGATATAGTAATACAATAGGGAGTGGTTGGAGATTTGAATTTTCACATGAGACAGATTAAAACATGGTTTAAACATGACAAAAATTGAAAGGTTTAATCATGACAAAAAGTTGAAATTACATTGTGCACATTATTTCTTAAATATAATACATTTAGAGGCCAGGTTTGACCACAGTATGGCCTGAGAAACAGTTCCTTTTGGTTAGATTTTGTGTTTTTTTTTGTGTGTGTGTGTTGGTTCGAGGTGATTATTATTATAGCACATGGCTGTTCTCATGGGTTCCACTTGTTGTCCATGTCTAAGGTAGGACATACGCAATCAAATTCTAGAAGCCCTACAAAAAATTCGTATGCTCACTTAGGACTGAGAGTTACTTGGATAGGCAGCTGGTTAGGGTGGATGTGATCCTCCTCCCTCCTCCCTACTACCCCCATCCCTCAAAAATACGGTTTGCCTTCCAAGCATGACAGCAACAACACACGCTTGATGAGATTATTATTATTTCATGGTGTGACTGGACATATCTGTGGCCATGCCCAGAGGGGCAGTTAAGGATGCTAAGAACGCTAAACCTCATCAATTACCATGCATCATCTTTGAGGTCTGACTATGCTAATAAAATGGGATGATTCTGGTGAAGATAGAAAAAGGCTCCTTGGTATAGCCCATGAAAAAAGATACAATTGGGAAAAAAGTTGTAACAGGTCTGGGAGACATGAACAATCTTTACCTCAGACTCTTATATTATTTTGTGAGGCAGGAAAAATAAACCAGATATTTCCATGTCCCTGAAGCTCTTGTATTCCTCCAGCACGCTCTGACTTGATCATGATCACCTGCTAGTCTTCTAATCACTAATTATGTTTTATAGAAACTTCATTATTTGGCAAGTGTCTAATGAATGCAAGCATTCTTGTCACTTGGAAGGAGGCTCCCCATATTATAGATTTAATAGATTGGAGTTGAGGGTTATAAGTCAGTCCTCCATGAGCTTAGTTAATAAGACTCAGACATCAAAACTCTGATTGATTCCAAACCCACTGCCAAAATTCAGTTCTCTGGTTAGCCACGTTGAGGAGCAAACCCTTGACCATTCCATGGTGCTCAATTTTGGGAAGTGGGTGGTGGCAGCATATTTTGGGGACAACGCTCTGGTATTGATTTAAAATTTTTCTAATTTTAAAAGTAATTTGGAAAAACTGACTTTAAGACTGAATTTTGATGGGAACTTCTAATCTGTGATCCAAAGTCCTCAGCATTTTTCTTTTTTTTTTTTTTTGAAAATGTGAAAACTGAGTTGAAGAAATCTGTTTAGTTTCCATGGAAATGGTGCCAATTAATTTTTTTCCTTTTCCTCAGGAAAATTCCTTGACTTAGCAACAACGAAACTTCCTGGCAATCCCTTGGCAGTCTTCAACATAGGGCATCTGAAATGTCTGTACTTGCAATGGAAAAATAGTTGGCTCTCATAATTCCTTTCCTTTCAGTAAAAAAATAATATATACTGAAATAATTGAATAATTTCCTTAACCTTTAGAGAACCTGTCCAGTCTCTTCAAAAAATCTTGACTCTGACAAACACTTCACACAAGGGTCTTTTGTTGTTGTTGTTGTTGTTCTCTACCAAATAGTTTATCATTGGTGAAGTATGTATTACTTTTCCTATTACACCATGAAATCCCAGGATATTTAAGGAGTATTCATTAATTTAGGCATAAGCAGTTTTGGTTGCTAAGTATGTCCTATGGTCTGGATGGTCATAAATATCTGAAAAGGTTTAGAGAAGAATGGTTGGACAGAGTAAGTCCATTAGGTATTTGATTTTTAAAAATTTCTTTCCAACTGTTCTTTTTTAAAAAAATATTTGTTTAATTTGTTACGATATTGTGCCTGTTTTATGTTTTTGTTTGTTGGTGGAGAGGCATGTGGGATCCTAGCTTCCCTGCCAGGGATGAAACTTGCACCCCCTACATTGAAAGGTGAAGTCTCAACCACTGGACTGCCAGGGAAGTCCCCCTTCCCAGTTATTGTTGTTTTTTTCTCTAGATTCTGATTTCAGATTGCAGTCACCAGAAAGGCTTTGCTTTTTTCCTTTACATTTTGTAAGATGTAATGTTTCTCTATCCTTGAAAACAGAACAATATTCTTTTCCATTCTGCTGAATTACTGATGTCCACAGTTAAAGGAACCAAGAAAGGAACTGCTTTAAGTTGACTAATCAAAAATATCATCAATAATTGGATTGAAATATCTAGACAGAAAAGTTCACACAAAAATTCAATTAAAATTTTCAGTATCTTAATCCCCAAGAATTAAAAAATAAATCAAGTTATCATTGATCTTGAGGAAGCAAATTAAGTAACAGGATATGGACAGATGTTAACCCAATAAAATATTTTATAATTTAGGTTCTTGTTTCCTTTCATTCCCTCTGCCCCTTTTCTTCTGAGTAAACAAGGGATTACTCTTCTATACTTATGGTAGAATAATAATAGATTTCATACAGCCTTCCAAAACATCAGCAGCCTTTCCTTATATTGCTCTCTGTGGACAACCAGAGGATAATACATCAGGCATTCTGAGATCCCTTCATTACACTTGCCACTTGTTACCTTCTTCCATCTCCTGTGGCCTTCTTCACATCATCCCCTTAATTATAACATGATTTAATTGAAGTATGATAATTGAATAATTTGCTAAAAATGCTTCATGGGAACTTTCTCCTAAAGAGCTCAAAGCATCCCCTCTCTTTATTCTTTCCAGAGTTCTGTGAGATGTGTGGAGGAGTCCAGATAGGAATAATCTTCTCTACTTTAATTCTTCAATAACTGTGTGATCCAAGCTGTACAATGCTCTCACATGGAGTTCTGCAACTATTTCTTAAGAGAGCTAAAGGCACAGTGGGAGATAAGAGTACACTTAAAAAGATATTTCTTTCCCTTCAAAATAAGAAATCATTAGATATAAAAAACTGCCCAGTAAGGAGTTTTTTGCATATGAGTTTATGAGCAGTATATCCAAGTGATTTGTGGGAGACTGGAAGTTCAAGCTCATCATGAGCTGCATTCAAATACCATGTATTTGTTGGAAGAATGATATAAGCACAATGTTGCTGTCATGAGAAAAGCCACTTGAAGTGATGGGTGAAGATTATTCATTTAAGGACACACCTTTCTTTGGAGGATGATCCAGGGCATCCCAGGAGAAGTCCACTGAGGTTATGTATTCAACAGGTCAACAGGTGTTAGAAGTTGGTGCAACCAGTACCTCGCCATTTACATAATGGAACAAAAAGAGACTATGGAAGTGGTTAGTGGCTGCTGGTAAAATAACTTCTAGCTTTATTTTAATGTCTGTCTCAGTGATTTACAGGTAACGATTCTAAGGCAACATTACTTGGAGGCCTTACAAATAGCTGAGAAAAGAAGAGAAGCTAAAGGCAAAGGAGAAAAGGAAAGATATATCCATTTGAATGCAGAGTTCCAAAGAATAGCAAGGAGAGATAAGAAAGCCTTCCTCAGTGATCAATGCAAAGAAATAGAGTAAAACAATAGAATGGGAAAGATGAGAGATCTATTCAAGAAAATTAGAGATACCAAGGGAACATTTCATGCAAAGATGGACTCAGTAATGGACAAAAATGGTATGGACCTAAAAGAAGCAGAAGATATTAAGAAGAGGTTGCAAGGATACATAGAAGAACTAAACAAAAAAATCTTCAAGACCCAGATAACCACAATAGTGTGATCACTCACCTAGAGCCAGACATCCTGGAATGTGAAGTCAAGTGGGCCTTAGGAAGCATCACTATGAACAAAGCTACTGGAGGTGATTCAATTCCAGTTGAGCTATTTCAAATCCTAAAAGATGATGCTGTGAAAGTGCTGCACTCAATATGCCAGCAAATTTGGAAAACTCAGCAGTGGCCACAGGAATGGAAATGGTGTTTTCATTTCAATTGCAAAGAAAGGCAATGCCAAAGAATGTTCAAAATATTGCACAGATGCACTCATCTCACATGCTAGCAAAGTAATGCTCAAAATCCACCAAGCCAGGCTTCAACAGTAGTGAACTGTGAAATTCCAGATGTTCAAGGTGGATTTAGAAAAGGCAGAGGAACCAGAGATCAAATTGCCAACATATGTTGGATCATCAAAAAAGCAAGAGAGTTCCAGAAAAACATCTATTTCTGCTTTATTGACTATGCCAAAGCCTTTGACTGTGTGGATCCCAACAGATTGTGGAAAATTCTGAAAGAGATGGGAATACCAGACCACCTGACCTGCCTCCTGAGAAATCTGTACTCAGGTCAAGAAGCAACAGTAAGAACTGGACATGGTACAACAGACTAGTTCCAAATTGGGAAAGGAGTGTGTCAAAGCTGTAGATTGTCACCCTGCTTATTTAACTTATATGCAGAGTACATCATGAGAAATGCCAGGGTGGATGAAGCACAAGTTGGAATCAAGACTGCCAGGAGAAATATCAATAACCTCAGATATGCAGATGACACCACCTTTATGGAAGAAAGCAAAGAGGAACTGAAAAGCCTCTTGATGAAAGTGATATAGGAGAGTGAAAAAGTTGGCTTAAAGATCAACATTCAGAAAACTAAGATCATGGCATCTGGTCCCATCACTTCATGGCAAATAGATGGGGAAACCATGGAAACAGTGACAGACTTTATTTTCTTGGGCTCCAAAATCACTGCAGATAGTAACTGCAGCCATGAAATTAAAAAATGCTTGCTCCTTGGAAGAAAAGCTATGACCAACCTAGACAGCATATTAAAAAGGAGAGACATTATTTTGCCAACAAAGGTCCATCTAGCGAAAGCTACAGTTTTTCCAGTAGTCAAGTATGGATGTGAGAATTAGACTATAAAGAAAGTTGATTGTCGAAGAATTGATGCTTTTGAGCTATGGTGTTGGAGAAGACTCTTGAGAGTCCCTTGGACTGCAAAGAGATCCAACCATTCAATCCTAAAGGAAATCAGTCCTGAATATTCATTGGAAGGACTGATGCTGAAGCTGAAGCTCCAATACTTAGGCCATCTGATGCTAAGAACTGTCTCATTGGAAAAGAACCTGATGCTGGGAAAGACTGAAGGCAGGAGGAGAAGGGGATGATGGAGGATGAGATGGTTGAATGGTATCACCTACTCAATGGATGAGTTTGAATAAGCTCTGGGAGTTGGTGATGGACAGGGAAGCCTGGCATGCTGCAGTCCATGGGGTCACAAAGAGTCAGACACAACTGAGCGACTGAACTGAACTGACTTTGGAGTGACGTTATTTCAGAAGCGGGTTGAGGTTAAAAGCATTAGTACGTGTTCTTTGATTATCAAAGCGTCCAGCACTACCTCCATTTCTGCCGCCGTTTATGTTCTGCATTTCTGAATCTTAACCAAGGGTTTATTATCAGAAAAATATTATTATAAATCACCTGCTAGAGTCTCTCTTTTCAAAAGGAACCAAGTGTATCAGAGAAGACTGGAAGCAGCCACCTCCTATGGGACCAGAGGAAAACATTCCTCCTGTGTCAGATGCCTGTGTAGCTACAATTTTTATTTCTTTTCTGCATTACAAATAAATAATTATTTAAAAGAAAAACATAAAAAACAAAAAACATTGGATCCAGTGCCTAAGGCAAGAGAACCGTGAGAAAAGGTTACAATCTTTGACTGGAGTTCAATGCAGAGCACAGAAATCCCATGCTGGTCTCCTCTGGGGAATCAGTCATCTGCCCCTCCTACCAAGTTAAGCTCTAGAGACTTCTCTCTAAAGGTCTCTGAGGTGTGTGAGAGAATTTGTCTTACTTGACTCTCCTAGAGCTGTGATAACAAACAGCATCATCAACATCACCACAAATATCCTCATAAGGCCTTTGTTAATTTCTTTCCTTTTGTTAATTAAAATAATTTGCTTTTATTAACTAAAAGAATATTCTTGCATTAATCTTTTTATGGAAAAGTTACTTTGGGTAAGATAGTGACTTAAGAGTAAAATTAATCAAGTGCACAGTTATTTACTTCTATCTCAGGAGACTTGAGTCAGTATTCATAAAACTTCTTTAACTCTTACTTAAAGATGATTTAAAAAGCTGAAGTTCATATCAATACCTTGTTTCTTAGGACCATGGAACTTGTCACTATCAGATTGTCTTCTGGCAGCCTTTTGTTGAAACACTGTAAAACATAGAACACATATTATTTATTGAACAGAAACATTAAAAAGAACATCCTGTAGAAGACTCTAGGAAACTAGAATGCAATACTTCATTTTCCTTAGTAACAATTCCTGAATTGTATTATTATTTTAGTAGGAGGATTATTAGATTTACAATTTTCTCATTTGTGCAGCTTATCAGTCATTTCAAAAAGCCTCTTCTTTGCTCAGAGTAGTATAATACTGATGGAACGCCTCATTAAACTGTTTAAATCAAGATATGATTCCATTTTGATATCAGGTAAAGATAAAAGCTGCATTTTGTTAAAATTGATTAATGGTAAAATCATGTGAAAAATTCCATTTGTATAGAAATTACTCATGCTGACTTTTTGGTGATAAGCAAGGATAATAGACTGTTTCTTCTTAAACAGATGAAAAGACTGCTGTATTTCACAGATGTAATAATAAAAAAGACACTTTATTCTTGCATCATCTAGCTAGACCTCAGACCTATTAAAGTAGCTTATTCAAATTACTTCATTATCTGAAAAGTGCTTTGTTCTCATTTATTATTTCTCACACAGAATTCTGTGAGACAAGTCAGCATTACCCCATTTTGCAGATGAAAGATAAGATTGATTGTTTAGTATTTATTGAGTACCCACAAAGTTCTGTATACCTTCTGGCATTTGTTAATGAAAAAGTCTACTGCTTGACTCTAGAAACTGAACATCCCAGAATCCCATTTATTTTTAATGGGTAGGCTAAACTACAGAGTTTGGGAACTGCAAGAGGCCTTGGAGGACGGATCCAATGTCATATATTTACAGATGAGGAAGGTGGAAAAACTAACATTTAAAAGGGCTACATAATATCGAAACAATCCCAGAACTGTTGGTGGAGATGTGAGTTGGACTCTCAAGCCTTGCACTTCAATCTATTGTGTGGTTCGTCACAGCACTGCTGTCTCTCGTCTTCCATAATCCATAACGGAGGACATACTGTTCAGGGAATATAACTGATATTTTATTACCTATCAATGGAGTCTAATCTTTGAAAACTGTGAATCACTATGTTGAACACCTGTAACTTACAGAATATTGCACGTCAACTATTCTCCAATAAAGAAAAGGAATTAGAAATCACACAAGGAAACAAACCACAGTGAGACAAAGTCAGCAAAACAGCATATCAAGAACTAAATGTAATGAAACACTCTGAAAGAAACTGTAAAATAAGTATGTTCTGTCAAAAGAAAAACAGCAAAGAAGAAGCCCTAGAGAGAGGATTAAAAAGAACCTTAGGGTTGGACTTTCCTGTGGTCCAGTGGTTAAGACTTCACACTTTCAATCCAAGAAGCGGGAGTTTAGTCCCTGGTCAGGGAACTAAGATCCCACATGCCACGTGGTGTGGCCAAAAAGAGAAAGAACCTTACGGCATTTCCCACATGCTTGTGTCTCTGCTTCCCAAACAGCTGCCTGGGAGTCCATGGGGTAGCCCGACCGAGGCACACAGGAGTCGGAGTGTTCCTGCCGGGATCTAGCCCCCACAGGATCCAAGGAAACCCGAAGGAGGAATGGCATCGGGGATTGATTTAGAGAGAGATAGGTAAGGAAAGAATGTTGTAGATAAGAAAATAGAGGAGAGAAGAAAAGAGGCTGATGTTCCTTGGTTTATACAGAAAATCAATAAAGTCTCAAGACCAGAGACTTGCACCATCTACGTAAGGCCACAGGTGCCCTCCTGGTCTCCCGAGGGAGTGAAGACGCAGGGCGCCTTCCCGTTCAGGTCTTAGAAACCCAGGCAAGTAAGTAGACACGGCGGACCTCTGTACTTCAGATGGGAACTAGCCTGAAAGAGAGAGTAAGAGGAGGAAAATGATTGACATGAGGAGACCAAGCCGCTTTGATGAGCGAGATCCATAGCTTTATTTTCAAAAGGTACTTATATACTCTTTTTGTACATAGAGGGAAATGAAAGATGCAAGGTCATACAAAGTCAGCCCAACATTCCAGCAGTTTTGCCCTTATCGAAACCAGGATTTTTCTACATACCTTTTCCACAAATGATGTTGTGTACAGTATCTTCTGGCCTTGGAGGCCTGTGAACATTTTATGACCCTCTTTTGATAAAGGCTGCTCAACCAGAAAACTTATTTTCCCTCAAAGTGTTTTTTCTTTATATTTCTAATCTATGTCAGCCTCAGAAAATGCCAAACAGAGTTACGTTTTTCACAGAGCAAGGTGCAATGAGTTACAAGAAAGAACCAATTAGCTGAAAAGTCTGATGTGGTTAAATTCAAGGATACACTTGTTTTTCTTACATTCTCACTATGTTAACTAATGCATTCCCAGGTGCACAGTGGATAAGAGATATGGGAACTTAGCAACAAGCATTGGCCCAATAATGAAATCCTACATTAGCACTACTCTAATAACTTTTAACCCTTTGAAAGGCTCTATGTTTTAGGCTTTCTGTGCCTCTCACAGTTGGGAGGCTGTAAATAATCACATGCATAGCTGTAAGAGTCTCAATATACCTGCCGAGCAAGCTAGAATGCTAACAGAGGGGGTTTGATTTGAAATATTCCTCTCATGTCCAGGAGACTTATTAGCTATAGCCCTAAGTTGATTTTCTCCAGAGAAAGGTGGTCAGGGTTAGCCCCCTGTTAATGTCAGAGGAGTTGGTGAAAGTCATGAAACAGTAAAACAGACAGATTCCAGTTTTGGGGTAGATGCTCAAGAAAGCCTAGGGAGCCCCTTGAGTTCTGAAGCCTTGCTTAGCAGTTCTCTTCCACATGACCTTGTCATGGGTGGGATCTCCTGTGGTGGCTCCCGGCATGTTCCAACCGGATGGATGGCGCTTGACCACTCTGCTTGGGAGATGCATCCCAGCGGTATTTTGGCTTCTTTGATTTTAGTATTCTTTAAACTGATTTAATATCAAGGTCATATCTGTGAGGAATTCAGATAGCACTTTTTCAAATTTAAGGAAGTTCCCTTTGTGTGTGCATGCTAAGTCACTTCAGTCGTGTCTGACTCTTTGTGACCCTATGGACTGTAGCCCACCAGGCTCTTCTGTCCGTGGGGATTCTCCAGGTAAGCATACTGGAGTCCTCCAGGGGATCTTCCTGACTCAGGGACTGAATCCACATTGCTTATGTGTCATGCACTGGCAGGTGGGTTCTTTACCACTAGTGCTACCTGGGAAGCCCCAAGAATGTTCCCTAAACCATATCAAATCAACTATTATTTATTATGCATATATACTTTGCCAGCTGTTGTCAGTAGAAAGGGTACCCTGCTCTACTGTCTTCCTTCAAATAGGAGAAGCAAATATAGTTTCAGTGTATGATGTGTTTAAGAGAAATTACACACATGAAATAACATTTTTGGTTGCAAATCAATTTTCTGCTTCAAGTTAGTATTTGGAAAACATGCTAAATATAACTTACTGGCAAGTTCTGGGATTTGTGGCTTACATTTTTTCTCAAATAAAATATACTGATGTATATATGGTATATGAATATATTTTAGGATAATAAAAGCATTTTTACAACTGGTGCTTGATTTTTTTCATTGGCCAGTTCTAAAAGTCTTGAAAAAATAACACTTTTTAAATTTTAATAACATGCAGACACTCTGGGTTTTTTCACCAATATTGTTAAGACAGGAACTGAGACTGTCTCAGACAAAAAATAGCTGTAATATGGAATCATTAAAATGGATAAACATCTGCATCCAAAGATAAAGTCAGAAAACAAATTTGTCCAATAAAATGCACATTTGTTGATAAGCTTTAAGAACTCTGATAAATTGTGAGGCTCTGATAGAGTACTGGTAAATAGAATTACTTTTTCCAGCTTTTGGCATTAATTTGTTAAAAAATCACCTTATATTTTGTTGAAATACATTTTGCTGACAATAAATATTCAGACTTTGTGAAATATAGGAAACGTTAAACAAGTAAACAGTCTCAGTTTCTAGACTGAGAAGTTACAGCAGTGTATTTAATGTTGATATTTAAGCAGCTATTGTAGCTATAACATTGTGAAATGGGGTGTAGGATTGGAGTGGGGGATAGGATGCTCTGAGGAGGATGATGTGAGCGTGCTGATCACAGAACTCTTTAAGAGAAGGACAGGCACTAAATCACGCTCCATAGTATTGTTGTTTAGTTGCAAAGTTGTGTTGGACTGTCTGCGACCCCATGGACTGTAGCCTGCTAGGCTCCTCTGTCCACGGGATTTTCCAGGCAAGACTACTGGAACAGGTAGCTGTTCCCTTCTCCAGGAGATCTTCCCGATTCAGGGATCGAATGAATCCACATCTATGTTGGCAGGCGGATTCTTTACCACTGAGCCACTGCGAAGACCCTCTGTCTGTCTAATCTCCCTTAAAATTCCCTCCTAACTCATCTCTGGCTCCATCCACTACAACTGCTTCCCTCCTTCCACCTACAGACAAACCTCATTTCCTTACAAGAGCTCAATTAGCAGTTAACATATTTCTGAACACACCATTTCCCATTGCTATGAAAGTTAGGAGGTGTTTTTGAATATGAGTTTATCTTGGGAAGATACTTATATTAACTTGTTTCCTGAAGGAAGAGCCAACCCACCCAAAGGAGGACCAGTACAAACATGCATACCAAGGACACATGCTCTATTAGCCTTAGGAAAAGATATAAATTCCAGAATTTGTTAATCTTTCTTTTTACAGTAAACGTTAGCTGAAACATTTAAATTGTGTCTGCCAACAAAATCTTGGTCCTAGAAAGCTTTATGCATTTTAAGCATATGCATAACGTTTATAGGAGACAACTAGAAAATCCATGTTATAGGGAGAACCAAACATTGACTATGGATCACTCAGGTTTAGATATGAAAGTATTATTTTTGTACAACAGGATTTGTGGTAAGATGAAAGTCTGTTCTAAACATACAGTAACTGAAAAAAATCTAAATACCAGAATGGTAATCAACTTGGGACAGTGGAAGGAGTATAGCTTTATCTTAATATTAACAACATGCGTGACATGGGAAAATGACTTTTTCCCTCGGGCCTTTATTTCCTTTGCCAGTGAAGTTAAGGCTAAGATGAGATGATCTCTGGGGTCTTACTCAGTTCTGACATGCTAAAATGCTACCAATTCTTTTTTCCCAAGCCTATCAGGCCAAACAATTCCTGGATAAATTCTTAAGCGCACACGAATTTAAATAAAATGCATGGTTTTGAGGAAGCAGTTCTTTTTAGTGGAGGTTTAGATGAACAGAAACAATAGAAAGTTAAGTCACAGATTAATGTTAGTTTTTTGTAATATATGGAGGTGGTCCTGTCCCCATGTGTTTGAAATCTTGGAGAATATTATTCTTGACAGTATTTTATTGCGTCAACGTTCAAATGATGCTGTCAAGGCAATTATGACATAACGTCAATTTTGATGATTCTCTGACTGAGTGAAACCTTATTTTTCTCTTCCTACCTAAAATTGGAATTTAAGGAGAAAGAATAATGAATGCATTATTAGTACCTTTCACTACCTTTAAACATTAAAAAAGTCCATAAAGGAAGAAAAACAATTTTTGAGGCTCAAAATAATCTCAAACAATGCAAATGCCCCAAATACCAACCTATTTATTTTAAATGTTGGTAGAATGACTTCTGTAAAATTTTCTCTAGAATAGAGAAATAGAATACTGAATGGGAAAAATTTGCATAGTATTAAATATTCAAAATGTTAAGCAAAGCAGAACTATCAGAAGAGCAGAGGAGGAGGAGAAGGTGAAATATAACGAATTCACTTGCACTATTTGTCTTTCCAGGTTGCTTCTGCAAGAACATTCTTCATGTCAACCTCATTAGTGGCCTATTTCAAGCAAACAGATTCTTCCAGGGCTGCCCTTCTTTGAAAATCTGATAAAGCTTATTTGGAATTATTTTATAAGTGGCTAAGGTAATGGAAAGTCTGTGCAATAGCCAAGTGCATTCATAAGGAAATGAATTATAAACCACAAAGCCCTTGATGTTCCATGCCCATTAGAAGTGTGAAATGAAATGTTTGGAGCTGTATACCTATCACTGTTGATAGTCCCTGAAACCAGGGATTTGATATGAAATATACAGATCGGTATTGTGCTTCAGGTCCTTAGTACAGAAGCATTTATTAATCACTCAGCCAACTTTCATTAGATTGGTAACCATGTAGCTAAGTGCTGTGCTAGGTCCTAAGGATGTGAAGGTAAACAAGACACGGTCAGTTTTCATTCTGTCCTCCATTTTTGGTGTCTTATTTTAAGCAAGAGTCAAACGTGTCATTAGTGCCTACTGATGAGAGGACAGAGATGAGAAACAGGCAGCAAGGACAGGGGCCATAATGCAACCTCCACAGCCTTACTCTGCCTGCCTTGTTCCCCAGTCTGTACCCCGAGCCTGCTAATGACAAAAAGGCAGAGTGAGGTAAAGACAAGCCATGTAACCAGCTCCTGTCTAGCCAGCAAAGGCAGGAAACAGAACGTTCTAACCCTGTAAGTGGTCAGACTAACGGATCAAATTGAAGCTCAGGGAAGAGACGCAGCCTCTTTGCAAACGGATCAAGATAGACTGAGCACTCCTGTCAGCTTAAAAGCACCATTTCATTCTGTTAGCAATAGTTGTGGGTTGCCAATTTCAACAAATTTATCAAACGCAGGTCACCACATTTGAATAGGTGTGTGAGGGATGGCATGGTCACAAACAGAAATAGTCACATCAGCCACGTGATATGAAGGTCTTTCATCTGAAAGCAGTTTACTGACTGGCAGATATAGAGCCAGGAGTTGCGGGATTTTGGGGGGAGAGGAGGATGGTGAGGCTCTACCAATGGTCGGCCAGCACACGTGAAGTCACAGAGGTGGTTACGGCATACTTGGGAGATTGGTGGTGATGGGAAGTTGCAAAGTACATATCTGCATGAAGAAAAATAGTACAGAAATTCTAATTCAATGGAAATATCAATGAATGCTTTGGCTTCTTAAGGAGGAAACATTAATTTTCTTTCCAGTTTGTAATGGAAACTTTTAAGTCTGATAGATGTGTTCCCATAAAAATCTTCTCCCAAACCAGGAAATCTCACTATAAATTACATTTTCTACTTCTAAGGAACTTAATTTTTATTTAGGTAGAATACAAACTGCTTTGATTTGCATATTTATCCTTTTTGATGCAAATAAGAATGTTTCTGTTCTGGAAATGTTTCTTATTAAGGGAGTTGGGACATTCAGAGAATGTCAGCAGTTGGTTTATGGAATTCTGTGTCATTAGAGCTTGAGTCCATTATAATGAGTGTTTAGTGAAGTCTCCACTCCACTACTGGGCAAGCAGGTCTGTCTTCCTCTTGAACCAAGCAGGCAACATTTACTGAATACCTACTGCTTACAGAGCACTGAACTGGGGGCTAATTTCTTCCCATAGGATTTCATGTGGGCTCACTATTTGACTTTACTTTTTGAACATCTGTATTCAATCAAAAAGGATATTAGTATAGACATTAGTGATGTCCCTAGTATTTTTCTTTTGTTTCAAAGGGAAGTGGTTTGGGGACTTCCCTGGTGGTCCAGTGGTTAGGGACATTGATTTTTTATCCCTGGTTGAGGAACTAAGATCCCACAAGTTTCAAGGCCAAAAGAAAAACTGAAAAGCAAAGAGAAGTGGTTTGGGTTGTTAGGAAGTCACCGCCATCCACTAGAAGCTGTGATGAATTTACCTTTTGGTTCTCTGGCTTCTTTTTTTTTTTTTTTTTTGCTTTATATCAGGAAATATTGCTGTCCTAATGGGGTCACAAAGAGTCGGACACGACTGAGTGGCTGAACTGAACTGAACTGAATAAGTAACTAGTAAGACCAGGTCACTCTCACTCTGAATAAACATTAAATATTAGTTCTGCCAATAAGGTTCAAACTACAAAAATGCAGATTGAAAATTTTAAAAGGACAGGGCTATTTGAGATTTTCTTGTTTCTTATGGTGGATCTGTATTGCTATAAACTTCCCTCTTAGAACTGCATTTGCTGCGTCCCATAGATTTTGGAAAGTTGTGTTTTTATTTTCATTGCATTTTATTTTCTGACTTCTTCATTAACACGTTGTTTTTTTTAGTAGCATGTTGCTTAGTCTCCATATGTTTGTGTTTTTCCCATTTCTCCCCTGTAATTGATTTCTACTTTCATACCATTGTGGTTGGAAAAAATGCTCGATATAATTTCTATCCTCTTAAATTTGTTGAGACACATTTTGTGGCCTGGCATATATGCTAGTAACATCTATGTCTTAGCCATGACAATCAAAAATGTCTCTAAATATTGCCAAATGTCTCCAAATGTCTCCTGGAAGGCAAATCACCACCAGTTAAGAACTACTACTCTAGGTCAATCGGACTTCTTATTAAAATACAAGTTTAACAGAGATTCTAGTATAAAGAGACACAGATTTGATCCCTGTGTTGGGAAGATCCCCTGGGGGAGGGCATGGCAACCCACTCCAGTATTCTTGCCTGGAGAATCCCATGGACAGAGGAGCCTGTCAGGCTACAGTCCATAGGGGTGCAAAGAGTCGGACATGACTAAAGTGATTCTTCAGGCACACAAGAGTATTGTACTTTAAGGGGTAAAGACCAGAATTCTCAGTGTAAGCACAGCGTGAACAACTGTTCTTTTGCAGAGCTGCACCAGAACCCTATCCATATCTTACAAATAGATGATACATATGTCCTTCTATCCTGAGAACACCTGTGATATACTAAGTCCTGAAGATTAAGCTTTGGACAAAGTCACTGGGCCAGGGAATAGAATGCAAGGCACTTGATCTAAGGCTTACTTTAATAAATGTGCCCATATCTCTTCACTAACGAGGATAGATAATAATGCTAAAGCTGAAGCTCCAATATTTTGGCCACCTGATTCAAAGAACCAACTCACTAGAAAAGACTCTCATGCCAGGAAAAATTGAGGGCAGGAGGAGAAGAGGGTGGCAGAGGATGAGATGGTTGGATGGCATCACAGACTCAGTGGACATGAGTTTGAGCAAGCTCCAAGTTGATGAAGGACAGGGAAGCCTGGTGTGCCGCAGTCCATGGGGTTCAAACAGCCAGACATAACTTAGTGACTGAATAATAACAATGAGATAGAAGCCATTCCATTCTGTCACATTTACAATGATATGGATTAATTTTCCTGAGTGATTCTACAAGGCTTTTTTTTTTTTTTTCTTCTCTGCTTGCATTTCAATTGCATTGGACGTGATCAATTTCAAGTACAATTGAATTGCAAGTGGAAAATTTCTGAGCAACTGAGTTGTACTTGACATTTTAGGGTCCCAGTAGCTGAGTAGCTCTCAAAAAGGTCATATACAACTTTGTTGCACTGTAAAATGCCAAGGGCAACTCAGTAGCAATTGAGAATTGAAAGGGAAATTATATTCTACCCCAAATCAGCAACACAGACTCTGAAGAATATCTTGGTTTTATTAATTGTGTGAGGGGAAAATGGGAAATTGTTCATTGACGTTGAAAAATTTTCCACAATAGGCAGTCATCTCTTTGCATGATTTATGGATATAGTTTTATTACCAATCTAACTATACTATGAAAAGATCTCACTTTGTTTCCTTGATTAGTCTTAAATCAAGAATTCTGTCACTAAGGATCGTAAATCCTTGTCAATTCCTCTATATTCTTGAAGCTTAATGAATCTGATCCTTTTCAATGTTATAGGGCGCAAAAGATGGAAAGAATATGGTATTTAGAAGCAGGCAGACTTCAAAAATTTTTCATTAAGAAAAATGAGGTATTCTTTTTTGGTTGTTAACATAAAATTGGGTTTAGTATAATAAGAATAGAATTTTAAAAACCCAGGAACATATCTCTTGATAAAACGAACCATGGATTCAATATTGTATTAATAAGCTACATTTCTGTGGACAGGGGATAGTGGTGATGGTGGAAATAGGTTTTCTGTCTGATATGTTATGCTGCATGAAAGAAGTTAGAATGCTTAGTTGTAAATGAATATTCTAGAAGTTTGTCCCATTATGTATGGGCTCCTCTCTTCAAACAGGAGTACATACATACTTAGATTAAAATGGGAAATTTAGAACTTAGTAGATTGGTATATTCTTCTGATCATCCTCTGTAGTGCTAGTGACGTCTCCTGTTCTACCCACATTGATGTGGTTCTTGTCACTTTTGTCATTTATTTGTACTTGCTTGTGTGCTCCGTCAGTTAAGTTGTGTCCGACTTTTTGTGACCCCAGTCTGTCAGGCTCCTCTGTCCATGGGATTCTCCAGGGAAAATTACTAGAGTAGGTTTCCAAGTCCCCCCGCCCCAACCGGGGGATCTTCCTGATCCATGGATCGAACCCATGTCTCTTGCACATCTGCATTGGCAGGTGGCTTCTTTACCACTTGAGACACTTGGGAAGTCCAAACAATCCTTAAGGTACGTATTACTTCTGCTCCCAACTTACAAGGAGGAATTTGAATCTCAGATATATGAAGTTTTTTGCTTAGGTAATATCAGGTGAATCTGAATCCTACCTTCAGAGCAGTATTGGGAAAACCCAACTTTCCTTCTGTATGTTCCTCCATCTCACACCACTCTCGCCCTTCATTTCAGACACTTCTGGTCACCAAATGTATGGGCTTCCCCCCGCCACCAAGTCCTACAACACTGTATGAATATACCACAATTTCCATCATTCTAATTCAATTCTGAGACTATCTACCTGGACATTGTGTCAGATCAACAGATTAAGAGCTCAGTCCCACAAGCCTGCTTCCGTTCTACTGCAGGTGCCAGTCCCAAGGTTTCCTACGACTTCTGTCTGATGTGGTTTCAGATTGGAGATTCTTACAACCTCCCTTGGGTTCTATTAAAATGCTGGGGTAGCTCACAGAACTCAGGGAAACACTTATTTCCCAGCTTATTGAAGAATATGATAAAGGATACAGATGAACAGCCCGATAAAGATATATAGGGCAAAGTCTGGGAGTCTCTGGCACAAGAGAGTCTGTCTCCATAGCATCTGGAGGCATGTCACCCTTCCTATGTGTTTGTCAACCTGGAAGCTCCTGAAAACCCGTAATATCAGCACTTTATGGAGGCTTCCCCACACAGTCACGACTGATCCTTCGTCCACTTTCAGTCCTTCTCCCTTCTTAGAGAGTGAAAATTTCAAGCTTCTAATCACTTGGATGGGGCTTCCCCAGTGGCTCAGAATCTGCCTGCAGTGCAGGAGATGCAGGGGATGTGAGTTCAATTCCTGGGCAAAGAGTCAGACATGACTAAGCAACTAAACACACACACACACACATGCATATTCTATTATCCCACAAAAGCCAACATGATTTTCCTGTATCTCTCTGGTTTATTTGCCTAGTCACTTTGTTATTACTTTCTTGAGTTTTTGAAACAGTAATTTGGGCATCTGCATTCTTCTTCCATCCCCCACTCCACACCCTTCTCTTTTGGCTACTTTAACATACCCCGGATGTGCCAACATTCTGCTACTGCTTCTGTGCTTTGGCAAGAACTAGAGCAAACTAATATTCTTCAAATTGAATGGATGGCCTTCTGGGAAATGGTGGATATTCTATTTAATAGAGTTGCCTGAGCTAGGAAAGAAAAAAGGAAGCCGTGATGAAAGACACTTATCCCATGTAATGTGAAGAACATCAAAAAAGAACTGACTGATGAGGTAATGTTTTCCTAATGTGAGAACAATATGGTCAACAATCAACAGCATAAAAGGAAGAGGCCAGCAAGTATATCCCAGTAAAAGAGAAAAGGAAGAAATAATAGAAAGGGACTTTGATGACCTCATTTATAGTTCAGTTTTTGCTACTGCTTTGAAATATAGGGAAAATAATCATACTTGCTTGTATATACTTAAGTGCAAAACAAACCAAAATAAATCACATAACAGTGATCCCAGTCTGCATATAACACAAATGCTGTGAGAACAAATTTGATTGTGTAATTGAATAAAAGATTTCCTGTAAATATTGATAGGTGTTGGACTTGGGATGAGTAGGTGAGATAAACAGCCTTTACATTCCTTAGAAACTCAAGATTTTTAAGATTCTTTAAAGTTCCTGTGTGTCTGTATAAAAGACAAATTGTACCATGGTTACGTAGGGGATTTGAATTATTAATACACAGAAAGAATTTATCATCTGGTTCTTAATAAAACTTTATATAATAAAGCTATGAGTGAGAAGGAGAACCATCCCAAGGCTCTTATAGAACATGGAGCTTGGTTGGCAGTCTAAAGCAGGCATTGCTTCTAATCCATTCTTCAGTGAAATAAGGCAGTCCTCTATGATGAGCAGTTTGTTCTTAGAGAAAGTGAAGAGAAGGACCGTGGCACACAAGGCTCAGTGGGTGGAAGGAGTTTCAGACGCTGGACTGAACACAGGGAGAGCAAGTTCAATAGTGCGTGCTGAGTGGTGAGATTTCCCAGTCTTCTTCCCAGACTCTGATCTCAGAGCACTGGCAAGCAGGTATATAAATTAGGTTACAATTAGCTGGAATTTATTCTAGATATTGAAAAACAGGAGAATAGATCTACCAAAACTTACACTTTGGGATAACTCAGTGAAAAGGCTGGTTATGTTACTGCCCTACAGCGCAGTCCACAAGTGAGCAGGGAAAGCTTCCATCTAGGCTTTGGTGCCTCATTCTTCAACATGAAAGCATAGTAAGGAAGAGCCACCTAGCTGATGGAGGTATCAAGAGTTCCAGGCCAAAGCGACAAACAACAGGCAAAGATAATACAGATGATATAAGAACTAAAGAGAAATCAATATCACAGAAATTTATAAATTAGAATCAAAGCAAAATGAGACAAAAGCCACGACCAAGAAATTAAACTTCATTGTCCCCACTACCAGTAAACAAAGAGAAATGAATGATACAGAAAAAATAGAACACAAGAATGAATTCATGGAAAACAAGAATATGACAGTTGACAGAAGGGTGAGAAGATAAAGAGCCAAAAGTAGAGAAACACAACATGGTCTTTGTGGTCCTGAGAAGTCCCTAAAGATTGAGATGCAGAAGGATGATGTACCTGTTCAGAAATTTCTAGAATATAACCAAATTCTTTCATTAAATTATATGTCTATCTTCTCTCTTAAAAAAAAATGTATTGGGAGTTAACAACTTTGTCAAAGAGCTAGTACATTGTCCCTCAGGTTCTACAGGAAATTAGTTCCGTGACCTCCTTCCTCCATACCAAAATCTGCAGATGCTCAAGTCTCTTTTGGGCTTCCCTAGTGGCTCAGATGGTAAAGTCTTCCTACAATGCAGAAGACTGGGGTTTGATCCCTGGCTTGGGAGGGTCCCCTGGAGAAGGGAATGGCTACCCTCTCTAGTATCCTTGCTTGGAGAATTCCATGGAGAGAGGAGCCTGTTGCAACAGTCCGTGGGGTTGCAAAGAGTTGGACACGACTGAGAGACTAACACTTTCACTTTTCAAGTCTCTTTTATAAAGTGCTACAGTATTTGTCTATAACCTATGTACATTCTCTTGTCTACTGCAAATCACCTCTAGATTACTTATAATACCGAATACAATGTAAATGCTATATAATTAGCTGAAAATACAATATAAATGCTATGTAAGCAGTTGCCCTGGAGGGAAACTTAAACTTTGCTTTGTGGTACTTTCTGGAATTTTCTCTTATTGAATATTTTTGAGGTGCAGTTGGTTGAATCCTTAGATGTGGAATCTGCTGATATGAAGGCCTGTATGTAATATCCTAGAGCCACTATGTTAGACAATGTGAAAAATTCTAATTACAACTTATCCCTTGCCTTAATAATCTAATAATTGTTCCAGCTGACATTTTATTTTAGCTGAAATCTTTATTAATTTGTTATTGGTTTCTATTTTTTAAATAGTGTCTTAAACATTATCAGCACATCACTGTTAAGTAGGTGTAAACTATAGTGGAAAAACTTGCTCAATTTTCTTATACAAATCTCTCAATACATACTGTTTACACAATAGAATGGTTTCTCTTGCACATACTGATCACAGATGAATAACTGTGCTCTTTTTGAGCAAATCTGTGGTATATATTTAAATGTTCTTCTTGTGTACTTCGTTTAGATTATTTCAATGTATAATATATTGCCTCTCATCTTTAGTTGTCACCCAAACATTTTGATTAATCCAAAATATTTTATTCAAAAATCTCTAATAAAAGGTCAAATTGTACTATATATTTATTTGAATAGCTGTTGCTTAGAACACCTCAAGGATGGAAACAATGGTTTACTTCACATTTTCAGTCCCTAGGGTGGTATCTAATCCCAAAAGTGGGGTTAAGTACATGTGTCTGTGATACACTGATGAATAAAAGTCATGTCTTAGACACCAGTGACTCATGGAACACACCAAACCAGAGTGCACAAGAATGTTAGGAAATAGTAGCAAAGTCA